>NC_000086.7:28380238-28980238 GCF_000001635.26 Mus musculus | reverse complement strand
TCTGCAAATTCATCTGGAATAACAAAAAACCTAGGATAGCAAAAACTTTTCTCAAGGATAAAAGAACCTCTGGTGGAATCACCATGCCTGACTTAAAGCTGCACTACAGAGCAATTGTGATAAAAACTGCATGGTACTGGTATAGTGACAGTCAAGTAGACCAATGGAATAGAATTGAAGACCCAGAAATGAACCCACAAACCTATTGTCACTTGATCTTCAACAAGGGAGCTAAAACCATCCAGTGGAGAAAAGACAGCATTCTCAACAAAGGGTGCTGGCACAACTGGTGGTTATCATGTAGAAGAATGTGAATTGATCGATTCCTATCTCCTTATACTAAGGTCAAATCTAAGTGGATCAAGGAACTCCACATAAAACCAGAGACACTGAAACTTATAGAGGAGAAAGTGGGGAAAAGCCTCGAAGATATGGGCACAGGGGAAAAATTACTGAGAAAAACAGCAATGGATTGTGCTGTAAGATTGAGAATTGACAAATGGGACCTCATAAAACTGCAAAGGTTCTGCAAGGAAAAAGACACCTTCAAAAAGACAAAAAGGCCACCAACAGATTAGGAAAGGATCTTTGTCTATCCTAAATCAGATAGGGGACTAATATCCAATATATATAAAGAACTCAAGAAGGTGGACTTCAGAAAATCAAATAACCCCATTAAAAAATGGGTCTCAGAGCTAAACAAAGAATTCTCACCTGAGGAATACCGAATGGCTGAGAAGTACCTGAAAAAATGTTCAGCATCCGTAATTATCAGAGAAATGCAAATCAAAACAACCCTGAGATTCCATCTCACACGATTCAGAATGGCTAAGATCAAAAATTCAGGTGACAGCAGATGCTGGCAAGGATGTGGAGAAAGAGGAACACTCCTCCATTGTTGGTGGGATTGCAAGCTTGTACAACCACTCTGGAAATCAGTCTGGTGGTTCCTCAGAAAATTGGACATATTACTACCAGAGAATCCTGCAATACCTCTTCCGGACATATATCCAGAAGATGTTCCAACCGGTGAGAAGGACACATGCTCCCCTATGTTCATAGCAGGATTATTTATAATACCCAGAAGCTGGAAAGGACCCAGATGTCCCTCAATAGAGGAATGGATAAAAAAAATTTGGTACATTTACATAATGGAGTACTACTAAGCTATTAAAAGGAATGAATTTATGAAATTGGTAGGCAAATGGTTGGACCTGGAGGGCATTATCCTGAGTGAGGTAACACAATCACAAAAGAACTCACATGATATGTACTCACTGATAAGTGGATATTAGCCCAGAAACTTAGTATAGCCTAGATGTGAGATACAATTTGCAAAACACATGAAACTGAAGAAGAATGAAGACCAAAGTGTGGACACTTTGCTCCTTCTTAGAATTGGGAATAATCGCCCATGGAAGGAGTTACAGAGACAAAGTTTGGAGCAGAGACGAAAGGATGGACCATCTAGAGACTGCCATATCCAGGGATCCACCCCATAATGTGCCTCCAAACGATGACACCAATGCATACACTAGTAAGCATTTGCTGAAAGGAACCTGATATAGCTGTCTCTTGTGAGACTAGGCTGCGGCCTAGCAAACACAGAAGTGGATGCTCACAGTCAGCTATTGGATGGATCACAGGGCCCCCAATGGAGGAGCTAGAGAAAGTATTCAAGGAGCTATAGAGATCTGCAACCCTGTAGGTGCAACAACATTATGAACTAAGTAGTTCCCTGTAGCTCTTGACTCTAGCTGCATATGTATCAAAAGATGGCCTAGTCGGCCGTCACTGGAAAGTCCCATTGGACATGCAAACTTTATATTCCCTAGGACAGGGGAACGCCAGGGCCAAAAACTGGGAATGGGTAGGTAGGGGAGTGGGAGGAGGGTATGGGGAACTTTTGGGATAGCATTGGAAATGTAATTGAGGAAAATACTTAATAAAAAAATGAAAAAAAAAGAAAGCTACTGCTAAAAAGGATGATAAACATTATCCACGTTTCTTCAGACACTTTGGTTTACTGATCTTAACATGGGTCCCAGTGGCAGCATGGATCACTGACCACAATGTTGACAAAGGAAGTATGTATTATGGGCAATAAATACCATGGTGTCTATTGCCAGGTATATACATGTGACATCAGCATAAATTTGGTGAAAACAAATTTATGGGCATAAACTTCTTCTCCAGTGGCAGGATTGGTAGTAGACATCACTACTAATTCTGGGGGCAGTGGCGATTTTATATACTACATGATCAACAGCAGAAAGTACATGCATGCATCAGGAACATCAATTGAATTTCCTGTTAAAGATAGGATGTGACATCAATCTGATCTCCATTGCCAGCTAAGAACACTTACCTCAGTATGCCTTCAGCATTAATTAGTAGGGACCTTGGAATTTTTCAGATTCTCAAGTAGCAACACAGATCATAGCCATCACCAGGATCTCCCTCACCAACAGGAATAATGGACTTCTGCACAGTTGCTGGCCAGAGAATGCACCACTGACATCAGCAAGGCTTCTTGTTACACGTATAATCATAGGCATCAAAATAAATTATATGTTTGACTTTGGTGACTATATGCATGGATAAGGAACATCAACAGAATTCCCTTTGACACTTTGGATCTCCAGTGCTAGTTCTTAATACTTACCTCAATATGACCTCTTGTGTCAGTACAGACCTTGGAATTCAGCATGTTATCCAAAATCAAGATAAATCATAGCCTTTACCAGGGTCTCCATCACTAATAAGAACAGTGTATCCATCATGATTGCTGATCACAGCTCCAGCACTTTCATAAGAATAGCTTCATGTTTTCGGTAGGGTCACAGGCATCAAATTTCTCTCCAGTAGCAGCACACAGCACTTATGTCATTGTGATTTAGACAGCACTACTGAGCATGAATTACAGAAAAGACTCCTCTGGTTCAAAGATCTCACATATCAAGGAGCTCTTCCAGGACAACACTGACTTTGGTTCTCTACATGGAGACCAGTAGCCTCACTGATGAGTGACACAAATATATTTCCCTTTGCAGTTGGGATCTAGTCCAAAGTGGCAGTAAGGTCCAAAGTGGCAGTAAGGGTCACTCATGACCTTGGTGCCTATGGCAGAATTTATCTGGGTATACCATCTTGTCTTTGCCAGGAAATATCATGCACATTCAGACATTTTCAGATACCTAGTAGGACCTTGTAGAGAAACCTCTTTTCTAGTGGTAGGATGCATCATGACATCAAAATGGTTAGGCTGGGAGTACACTTCATCTAAAATAGACAGGAACATGGATAATTGATGTAAGTAAATTTCCATTGATATTCAGAGACACTCATATTATTATGGTCCCACATGGGAGCAGGGATAACTGACATCATACCTGCTGGAAACCTGAAGTCTAATGGATATACAATGGTGATAGTTGCCACTATATATGTTACTCAAAATAACATCTCAGACCCCAAAAATAAAAATATTCTGAGAAAACTGTATTGTTAAATTCTCTGTGGACGTTGCTGGCCTCAGGGATCCTTGACATTAACAATCTCCCCAGAATCATCATGTACTATGGGTTTAAATGGGGTTTCTGAATGATGATTGACATCAACATAGTTTCTGTAGGCACTTTGGATTACTGTTATTAACATGGCTCTCAGTAGCACAGTGATCACTGACAAAGTTGTTGCCAATGACATCGTGTCATGGTATCTGTTGCCAGGTATACAACACTATGTTTAATATCCATTAAGAGTGCAGAAGATATTATGGCCATGCACATCCAGTGGCAGGATAGTGTTTTTTTTTGTTTTTTGTTTTTGTTTTGTTTTGTTTTTGTTTTTATTTTGTTTTGTTTCCTTTCTTTTTTGACATCTCTGTTTCTTTTGGTAGTAGTATAGATCTTATAAATTACATGGTTAACTATGGGCCAACATGAATGTAGTAGAGTCTCCAACAGAATTTCCTCTGGATTGTTTGATCTCAAACATCAATTGGATTGCAAGTGCTAGCTCAGAGATACTTACCTCAATATCTCAGAGATACTTACCTCAATCAGGATGGACTGTCAAATTCACCAGATCGCACCAACACAGATCACCGCCATAGATTAGGTCTCCATCATCAATGGGAATAGATTCCATCATTATTGCCATTCCTATCATGCCACTCTGACTTTAATATAGCTTCAGGTTTCAGGTAGTAACATAGGCATCACAGTACATTTCATTTTTAACATCTGGGGCTATATCCATTCATCAGTAAACATAAAGAGAATTTCCTGTATCGGGTATTATCTCAGACATCAGTCTGATCTTCAGTGCCATGTAGGAAAATTTACCTCAATATGAATTCAAGCATCAGTAAGGACTTTGGAATTTATCAGATTCTCAAGCAGCAACACAGATCATAGCCATCATCAGCATCTCCATCAGCAATAGATATAATGGACTCCTGCCCAATTTCTGTTCCCAAAATGTATCACTGACATCAGTATAGCTGCTTCTCACAGGTAGGACCACAAACATCAAAATACATTGTTTGCTTGAAATTGAGGTTGAAATTGATAAATCAAGAACATCAACAGGATTCCTTATGATATGTAGAATCTCAGCCACTGATCTGTTATCCAGTGCTAGCTCAGAATACTTACCTCATAATGATCTTGGGTATCAGTATGGACCATAGAATTCAGCAGTTTCTCCAGAAGCAGTACAGATCATAGTCATCACCATTATCTCCATCAGAAATATTAAAAATAGACTCTATCTTGTTACTGGTGACAGCATCCAGCTGGTATGACCATGACTGAAACCTCTTATCTAGTGACAGAATGAAAATGGACATAAAAATGTTTATAAATGGCAGAACACTTATCATGAATGTGGCAGAATTATACATAATTGACATCAGTAATTATTCTAATGCAGTACAAGACTGTCATATTAATGTGGTCCCATAATGCAGCAGGGATCACTGACATGATTGCTGCTAAAGGCCTAAAGTATCATGGCCATACATTGTCTGTTGCCAGTATATATGTGACCTCAACAAAACATATATCAGAACATTTAACTCAACATGACCTGAGGGAACAGTACTGACTGTGAAGTTCACTGTAAATTCTGATGGTTTCTGGGATCCTTGACATTAACAATATCTTCAGAAGCAACATGAAATGTGGGTTTCAATATGGCTACTGATGGCAGCATGGATAATTGTGATTGTCATAATTTCTGGAGACACTTTGGAGAGTCAGGTTCTAATGAGAAAGATTAATGTAGAAGGAATAGGGAAGAAGGTAAGATAAACTAAGGATATCTGCAAAAGTCATAATAAATCTCACTACTAACTTCATAAAAACCTATACCTCACATAAGCTATAAGTGAATGAGCATGTACAGTTTAATTAGAACTTTACAGTTTCAATTTACTTATTAAACCAATGTATGCAATTGTTTATGTATCTTTTATTTCAAATTATATAACATTTTCTATTTATATATATTTTGCTCAAATAATAAAATTAGGTTCATATTACTGCTAAATATTACCCAAATATGCATGATGGTTTTTATGTGGGGATTTATTGATACTGTATACATATAGCTAAAAATAATAACAATAGGTTCTCCCCTATGTCCTATCACACCCTGAGCTATTGCTTTTTGGTCAATTTTGCATTAATGAGCACGGTTCCTCTCCTGTGTAGTGAGCCTTGAATCTAATAAGAAGCCCAATATCTATTGACTAAAGTCACTTAATTTTCTTATTCTAAGGTCAAGGGTGTTTAGGATCCACTCCCTGTTTTATCCATTCTATTCCTTCCATATCCCTGTAGGAGTAAATGTCTCCTTCATATTTTATCTGTTCTTTCTGTTAAACCCAAGTATTAGCTCCTTTCCAGCTGCTATGATAAAATAACATGACCAAGGCACCTTACAGAAGGAATAGATTTTGACCATAAACTTTCAGATAGAAAAGACTTGATGATGGTAGGATTGTATGTCAGCAAGTGTCAGGAATAGAATGAGGAGGAAACACTGAGCCCTCTTCTTTAACAAGCACAAAGAAGGGGACTAAATTGGAAATCCAGCAGTGTTAAGTATTCTCAATGCCTGCCTCCAATTACACACTTCTTCAGGCATCACCATAAATAACTGCACCTCCGTAAATACCAGCACCAAAGTAGGATAAAGTATTCAAATGCCTAAGCCTATAGGAGACATTTCTCATTTAACCCACCATATTGAGGTTCTTCTGTCATTAGGTGCATACTTCATATCCTGAAAAAAAAAAAAAAGCTAACTTCCATCTCCCAATTGTGACCAGAAAAATAAAAAGTGGTTAAAATTCCTTAGCTAGCAGTGGGATGTTCTAAAGATCTCACCCCTAAATGCTGGGCTTTGTCTGGCTTGATGTTGAATTTGTCTTCTACATATAATTATAGTCACTATCATTTCACATGTACAAATGCCTTATTGTTTCTGGAAAACAGACTTTCTTTGTAATCATTCACTACCTTTGGTTCTTGCAATCTTTCAACTATCTTCTCCATGGTGACCTCTGAACCTTGAGAGAAGAAGGTAGTGTTGTGATTTAAGTAAGAAATATTTCCCATAATCTTTAGAATTTATACAATTGGTCCCAAATGGTTAATATTGCTTGCAGGTTTAGAATAGGGGTTAGGAAGGAGTACATTATTGCAGGCTGAATATCAGGGCAATTACCATCTCACTACCACGAATTAATTCTCTCTGCTTTCTGCTTTCAGTTCATGATGTGAGCTCTCACTATCCTGATCTAACATGTAAAAGCAAATGAACCTAAGAAGCAACTTGGTTTATCCATTCTAATATCAGAGAGAGAGAGAGAGAGAGAGAGAGAGAGAGAGAGAGAGAGAGAGAGAGAGAGAGAGAGAGAGAGATTTCAAACCAAAATAAATTAATGCAAACACAAAAAGACACTTCATATTCATCAAAAGAAAAAGTTTCACCAAGGTAATCTTTTAATTTTTAGCATCTATGCCATAAATGGAAGGGTACTGGCATTTGTAAACAAAATGAACAGCATTAAAGCTTAAATTATACAAATTCTTATCAGACTGCTAAAGGACTGATAATGCCAATACTACTGGAATCCATTCACAAAATATAAACAGACAGAATATTTCCAAGTTCATTTTATGAGGCAACATTTATCCTGACACCTAAACCACACAAATATTTAACAAAAAAAGTATATCACAGAACAATTTCCCTCATGAACATTAATGCAAATATACTCATAATAAAATACTCACAAAACAAAAAGACATTATATCACACACCATGATAAGGTACATCTCCTCCCAAAGATGCAGAGGTGGTTCAACATACAACAATCAGAAATGTAATCCATCATATAAAATACTGAAACTGTCATGGTTCCCTGTGAAGCAGAAAAGATTCTGTAAGGCAGAGAAAAACACCGAGTGGCAAAACAGTAACCCACAGAATGGGAAAATATTTTCATCAAGCCCAAATTTGACTGAGAGCTAATGTATAAGAAACTCAAGGAACCAGATATTAAGAAACCTAATAATACAATTAAAAATGGGTTACCTTATCTAAAATGAGAATTCTCAAGAGGATATCAAGTGTCCAAGAAACACTTAAAAATTCTCAATATCTATAGCCGTCAGGAAAATGCAATTTAGAACTACTTTGTGATTCCATCTTACACCTATCAGAATGCCTAAGTTCAAACCACAAGGAATAGCAGATGGTGGCAATCAGTTGGAACAAGGGGAATATGTCTCTATTGCTGATGGAAGAGCAAACTAGAGAGCCAGAGAACCGGACAGCTTCTGGGACAGGCGGAAGCACAGAGCCGCTGAGGCAGCACCCTTGGCGGGCCACAGACAGCCGGCCACCGTCCGGACCAGAGGACAGGTGTCTGCCTGGCTCGGGAGGCAGCCTCAGCCTCAGGAGCAGCGGTTGCCATCTTGGTTCCAGGACTCCCTGGAACTTAGGAATTTAGTCTGCACAGGTGAGAGTCTGCACCACAGAAGCTGACAGCTTCTGGGAACTGCCAAAGCAACACAGCTTCTGAGAAAGGCCCTGTTTTGGGCCTTCTTCTTCGACCAGGAGGAGGTCCAAAAACAAGATATCTGCGCACCTTCCCTGTAAGAGAGCTTGCCAGCAGAGAGAGCTCTGAACACTGAAACTCAGAGGAGAGAATCTGTCTCCCAGGTCTGCTGATAGACGGTAACAGAATCACCAGAAGAACAATCTCTAAACAGAGTCAACTATAACTACTAACTCCAGAGATTACCAGATGGCAAAAGGTAAATGTAGGAATCCTACTAACAGGAACCAAGACCACTCACCATAATAAGAACCCAGCACTCCCACTTTGCCCAGTCCAGGGCACCCCAACACACCCGAAAACCTAGACCTAGATTTAAAAGCATATCTCATGATGATGGTAGAGGACATCAAGAAGGACTTTAATAAATCACTTAAAGAAATACAGGAGAACACTGCTAAAGAGTTACAAGTCCTTAAAGAAAAACAGGAAAACACAATCAAACAGGTAGAAGTCCTTACAGAAAAAGAGGAAAAAACATACAAACAGGTGATGGAAATGAACAAAACCATACTAGACCTAAAAAGGGAAGTAGACACAATAAAGAAAACTCAAAGTGAGGCAACACTGGAGATAGAAACCCTCGGAAAGAAATCTGGAACCATAGATTTGAGCATCAGCAACAGAATACAAGAGATGGAAGAGAGAATCTCAGGTGCAGAATATTCCATAGAGAACATTGGCACAACAATCAAAGAAAATGGAAAATGCAAAAAGATCCTAACTCAAAATATCCAGGAAATCCAGGACACAATGAGAAGACCAAACCTCCAGATAATAGGAGTGGATGAGAATGAAGATTTTCAACTCAAAGGACCAGCAAACATCTTCAACAAAATTATTGAAGAAAACTTCCCAAATATAAAGAAAGAGATACCTATGAACATACAAGAAGCCTACATAACTCCAAATAGACTGGACCAGAAAAGAAATTCCTCCCGACACATAATAATCAAAACAACAAATGCACTAAATAAAGATAGAATACTAAAAGCAGTAAGGGAAAAAGGTCAAGTAACATACAAAGGCAAACCTATCAGAATTACACCAGATTTCACCAGAGACTATGAAAGCTAGAAGAGCCTGGACAGATGTTATACAGACACTAAGAGAACACAAACTGCAGCCCAGGCTACTATACCCAGCCAAACTCTCAATTATCATAGAGGGAGAAACCAAAGTATTCCACGACAAAACCAAATTCACGCATTATCTCTCCACAAATCCAGCCCTTCAAAGGATAATAACAGAAAAAAAAAATACAAGAATGGGAACAATGCCCTAAAAAAAAAAAGAAGGTAATTCCTCAACAAACCTAAAAGAAGACAGCCACAAGAACAGAATGCCAACTTTAAAGACAAAAATAACAGGAAGCAACAATTACTTTTCCTTAATATCTTTTAACATCAATGGTCTCAACTCCCCAATAAAAAGACATAGACTAACAAACTGGCTACACAAACAAGACCCAACATTTTGCTGCTTACAGGAGACACATCTCAGAGAAAAAGATAGACACTACCTCAGAATAAAAGGCTGGAAAACAATTTTCCAAGCAAATGGTATGAATAAACAAGCCAGAGTAGCCATCCTAATATCTGATAAGATTGACTTCCAACCCAAAGTCATCAAAAAAGACAAGGAGGGGCACTTCATTCTCATCAAAGGTAAAATCCTCCAAGAGGAACTCTCAATTCTGAATATCTATGCTCCAAATACAAGGGCAGCCACATTCATTAAAGAAAATTTAGTAAAGCTCAAAGCACACATTGCACCTCACACAATAATAGTGGGAGACTTCAACACACTACTTTCACCAATGGACAGATCATGGAAACAGAAACTAAACAGGGTCAAGTTGACATTCTAAACAGTCCCATATCCCCTAAAGAAATAGAAGCAGTTATAAATAGTCTCCCAGCCAAAAAAACCCAGTACCAGACGGATTTAGTGCAGAGTTCTATCAGACCTTCAAAGAAGATCTAATTCCAGTTCTGCACAAACTTTTTCACAAGATAGAAGTAGAAGGTACTCTACCCAACTCATTTTATGAAGCCACTATTACTCTAATACCTAAACCACAGAAAGATCCAACAAAGATAGAGAACTTCAGACCAATTTCTCTTATGAATATTGATGGAAAAATCCTCAATAAAATTTTCGCTAACCGAATCCAAGAACACATTAAAGCAATCATCCATCCTGACCAAGTAGGTTTTATTCCAGGGATGCAGGGATGGTTTAATATATGAAAATCCATCAATGTAATCCATTATATAAACAAACTCAAAGACAAAAACCACATGATCATCTCGATAGATGCAGAAAAAGCATTTGACACCCATTCATGATAAAAGTTCTGGAAAGATCAGGAATTCAAGGCCCATACCTAAACATGATACAAACAATCTACTGCAAACCAGTAGCCAACATCAAAGTAAATGGAGAGAAGCTGGAAGCAATCCCACTAAAATCAGGGACTAGACAAGGCTTCCCACTTTCTCCCTACCTTTTCAACATAGTACTTGAAGTATTAGCCAGAGCAATTCGACAACAAAAGGAGATCAAGGGGATACAAATTGGAAAGGAGGAAGTCAAAAATATCACTTTTTGCAGATGATATGATAGTATATATAAGTGCCCCTAAAAATTCCACCAGAGAACTCCTAAACCTGATAAACAGCTTCGGTGAAGTAGCTGGATATAAAATTAACTCAAACAAGTCAATGGCCTTTCTCTACACAAAGAATAAACAGGCTGAGAAAGAAATTAGGGAAACAACACCCTTCTCAATAGTCACAAATAATATAAAATATTTTGGTGTGACTCTAACTAAGGATGTGAAAGATCTGTATGATAAAAACTTCAAGTCTCTGAAGAAAGAAATTAAAGAAAATCTCAGAAGATGGAAAGATCTCCCATGCTCATGGATTGGCAGGATGAACATTGTAAAAATGGCTATCTTGCCAAAAGCAATCTACAGATTCAATGCAATCCCCATCAAATTTCCAACTCGATTTTTCAATGAATTAGAAGGAGCAATTTGCAAATTCATCTGGAATAACAAAAAACCTAGGATAGCAAAAACTCTTCTTAAGGATAAAAGAACCTCTGGTGGAATCACCATGCCTAACCTGAAGCTTTACTACAGAGCAATTGTGGTAAAAACTGCATGGTACTGGTATAGTGACAGACAAGTAGACCAATGGAATAGAATTGAAGACTCAGAAATGAACCCACACACCTATGGTCACTTGATCTTCGACAAGGGAGCTAAAACCATCCAGTGGAAGAAAGACAGCATTTTCAACAATTGGTGCTGGCACAACTGTTTGTTATCATGTGGAAGAATGCGAATCGATCCATACTTATCTCCTTGTACTAAGGTCAAATCTAAATGGATCAAAGTACTTCACATAAAACCAGAGACACTTAAACTTATAGAGGAGAAAGTCGGGAAAAGCCTTGAAGATATGGGCACAGGGGAAAAATTCCTGAACAGAACAGCAATGGCTTGTGCTGTAAGATCGAGATTTGACAAATGGGAACTAATGAAATTCCAAAGATTCTGCAAGACAAAAGACACCGTCAATAAGACAAAAAGACCACCAACAGATTGGGAAAGGATCTTTACCTATCCTAAAACAGATAGGGGACTAATATCCAATATATATAAAGAACTCAAGAAGGTGGACTTTAGAAAATCAAATAACCCCATTAAAAAATGGGGCTCTGAAATGAACAAAGAATTCTCACCTGAGGAATACCGAATGGCAGAGAAGCACCTGAAAAAATGTTCAACATCCTTAATCATCAAGGAAATGCAAATCAAAACAACCCTGAGATTCAACCTCACACCAGTCAGAATGGCTAAGATCAAAATTTCAGGTGACAGCCGATGCTGGCGAGGATGTGGAGAAAGAGGAACACTCCTCCATTGTTGGTGGCTTGTACAACCACTCTGGAAATCTGTCTGGCGGTTCCTCAGAAAATTGGACATAGTACTACCGGAGGATCCAGCAATACCTCTCCTGGGCATATATCCAGAAAATGCCCCAACTGGTAAGAAGGACACATGCTCCACTATGTTCATAGCAGCCTTATTTATAATAGCCAGAAGCTGAAAAGAACCCAGATGCCCCTCAACAGAGGAATGGATACAGAAAATGTGGTACATCTACACAATGGAGTACTACTCAGCTATTAAAAAGAATGAATTTATGAAATTCCTAGCCAAATGGATGGACCTGGAGGGCATCATCCTGAGTGAGGTAACACATTCACAAAGGAACTCACACAATATGTACTCACTGATAAGTGGATATTAGCCCAAAACCTAGGATACCCAAGATATAAGACACAATTTTCTAAACACATGAAACTCAAGAAAAATGAAGACTGAAGTGTGGACACTATGCCCCTCCTTAGAAGTGGGAACAAAACACCCTTGGAAGGAGTTACAGAGACAAAGTTTGGAGCTGAGATGAAAGGATGGAACATGTAGAGACTGCCATATCCAGGGATCCACCCCATAATCAGCATCCAAACACTGACACCATTGCATACACTAGCAAGATTTTATCGAAAGGACCCAGATATAGCTGTCTCTTGTGAGACTATGCCGGGGCCTAGCAAACACAGAAGTGGATGCTCACAGTCAGCTAATGGATGGATCACAGGGCTCCCAATGGAGGAGCTAGAGAAAGTACCCAAGGAGCTAAAGGGATCTGCAACCCTATAGGTGGAACAACATTATGAACTAACCAGTACCCCGGAGCTCTTGACTCTAGCTACATATGTATCAAAAGATGGCCTAGTCGGCCATCACTGGAAAGAGAGACCCATTGGACACGCAAACTTTATATGCCCCAGTACAGGGGAACGCCAGGGCCAAAAAGGGGGAGTGGGTGGTTAGGGGAGTGGGGGTGGGTGGATATGGGAGACTTTTGGTATAGCTTTGGAAATGTAAATGAGCTAAATACCTAATAAAAAAATGGAAAAAAAAGAGCAAACTATTACAGCCACTATGAAAATCCACATCATGGTTCCTCAGACTATTGGAAATTGTTTTGTCTCAAGATCCAGATATACCTATCTTGAGCATACACCCAGAATACTCTCCATATTACCACAAGGACACTTCCTTAATCATCTTCATTGCAGCTATACTCATAGTGGCCAGAAATTGTAAACAACCTAGATGTCCCTCAACTGAATAGTAAATAAAGAAAAAGTGGTGAATATACACAATGGAACACTATTCTGTGAGGAAAAAAAAAGATACCATCCTTAAATTTGAAGACAAATGGATGGAACTAGAAAAAATTATACTGAATGAGGTAACCCAGACACAGGAAAACACACATGGAATGTACTCATTTATATTTGAACATTCGTTTTTCTTTAAAGGAAAATAATACTACAATCCTCAGATACAGCAAGCCTAAGCAAAACATGAAGAGCTCAAGGAGGGGGAACTTATTGATCTCCTTAGGAAGGGAAACAAATTTTTAGGTAGATTTGAGTCAGGTGCGGATGAAAACATGAGGAATGAGTGAGTGCATGAGAAAGATGGAGGAACAGAGTACTAGGAGAGAAACTGATAAAAATACAAGAAAAATGAACACCATTGAAATCATTTGACAGTAACAAAAAATGAAATGTCATTAAGGTACTTTGAAAACCAAAGGATACTTAATACTACTCTTACACTAATAAGCACTGATGGGAAAACAATTGAAGTAATATTTATCTAAATTTAATTTTTAATAAAGATTTGTATCTTAAGGTAGCAGGTTCCACGAATAAATAATAAAGCTTATATTGATAAAACCAAACCAACATAGCATATATTATTATATTCAACATGTACATTAAAACCATGAAAAGAACTTCAGTGGTAAATAAAATATAAAAGTTTATATAATAAAGGAGTGGGGGTAGGGGAAGAATTGGCACAGTTACACAAAAATGGGCAATTTAAACATCAGAGAGTAACTCTAAAGGGAGGGTGTTTGTCTTGGTGGGCAGGACATCTGGCTAAGCTCAAACCATATCAGCAGGTGGTCCACTACTCATCTTGAGCTTGTCTGGGGGATTATCCTTGCATGCCTTTCTTACCTCAAAGGCTAGTTGGTTCCTGGGATGACTTTACATCCTTTGTTCTTTGCTCTAAGCCCAAAAAGCCCTCCTAACTAGCAAGCTGCATGAGACATGGACCTTGAATAAACTTTCTGGGTAGGGCTTTAAAGTCTTGAATTTAGTTTTCTTTGTTTCAATAGGAACCAAATTTGAGATATTAACATAGTCTTTCCTTTTATGGTTACATTATAATTGGCTATAAAGGAGTCTCCATTGTTCTGCACAACCTTGATAAAACATTTTACCATGAACAAATGTAACAATTTTTTTTAAAATTACAATTATAAAAGAAGCAACAAATATATATATATATATATGTTTGTTTGGGGTGACCACAACATAAGGAACAGTATTAAAGGATTGCCAGCATTAGGAAGGTTGAGGACATCTGCTATAAATGGTACAAATAAGCTACCAGATGCAAGGTAATAACAAGTGAGTTTATAGTAATAGTCCTCTGAAAATACTACAGGCCTTGATACAATGGTCAAGATATGATTAGATATTTCCTAATAAACAGACTTGTTTTATCTAGTTGAAGTAAGACTACACACACTAACATTTTCTGTACCTTGCTTTTTGTCTTGTTGAGAGTGTCCTTTGCCTTACAGAAGTTTTGCAGTTCCATGAGGTCCCATTTATGGATTGTTGGTCTTAGAGTCTCAGCTATTGGTGTGTTATATTCAGGAAATGTCTCACTATGCCATTATATTCGAGTTTACTTTCCACTTTCTCTTCTATTAAATTCAGTGTATCTCGTTTCATGTTGAGGTCCTTGATCCACTTGAATGTTAGCTTTGTGCATGGTGATAAATATGAATCAGTTTGCATTCTTCTACAGGCAGACTGCCAGTTAGACAAGCACCATTTGTTGATGCCTTATTTTTTTCCACTGTATGGTTTTAGCTTTTTTGTCAAAGATCAAGTGTCCATAGGTGTATGTGTTTATTCCTGGGTTTTCGTTTTTTATCTCATTGATCAACCTGTCTGTCTCTGTACCAACTCCATGTGGGTTATTATTATTATTATTTTTTTATTATTAATTTTTCTTAAGTGATTCTTCTAGATATTCTTTTATTGTTCAGAATTGTTTTGGCTATCCTGGTTTTTTGTTTTCCCATATGAAGTTGAAAATTGTTCTTTCCAAGTCTGTGAGGAATTATATTGGAATAGTGATGGAAATTGTATTGAGTCTATACATTTTCAACCTAAAATTGTTCCTATGTAAAAGAAATGCGGGGGAAAATGAAGTAATAACTAAAGGAATGGCAGACCAGTGACCAGCCCAACTTGGGATCTATCTCATGGGCAGGTACCAAACCCTGACAGTATTACTGATGCTCTGTTGTACTTTCAGAGAGGAACCTAGCAGAGAGGAACCTGATCTCTGATATGCTATACCAACAACTGAATGAGACAGATGTAGATGCATATATCCAACTACTAGACTGAGGTCAGAGACATGTATGGAAGATTTAGGGGGAGGAATGAAAAAACTGAAGGGGTTGGCAACATGGAAGACCAACAGTGTCAACTAATGTGTACCACTGGGAGCTCCCAAAGACTAGGTCACCAATCAAAGAGGAAATAAGTCTGGTCTGAGGCCACCAATATATATGTAGCATTGGACTGCCTTGACTGGCCTTAGTGGGAGAGGTTCTGCCTAATCCTGTAAAGAGTTGCAGACCCAGGGAAGGGGGATGCCTATGGTGATACCCATCTCAGAGGCAAAGTGAGAGGGAATAAGGTGAAGAACTGTGCAAGGGGGTGCAGGAGCAGGACAGTATTTGAGATGTAAATAAAACAATGATAATGGTAATAATATGCTCTTTAAATAAAGATGAAAAATAACATTTTTCTGACTTCACTGGATCTCAGAACAAAGGAAAAAAAGGACCAATGAAAAAAGAATATGAAAATATTATGGAAACATAGAAAGACAGACTATGTGTGAAAGAGAACTTGGTTGGCACAGCTGGAGACATTGAAGTCTCAGTATATTTCTACTGTGTCTTACATGATCATTTCTGGGGGAATCTAATCTTCACCTTTATCCAACAGAGTCCTTTGAAAATATAAAAATTATGCCTTTTTTAATAATAATAATCACATAACATATATGCACAGTGTGTGTATAAATAGAACCAATTGATATGAAATAATGATTATTAATTTTTAGGCAGATAAGGTAATAAAAGACCAAACAGTTAAAATAGTGTGTTCCTGGAGACATTAAAGCCTGAGTATCATTGGTCTTAGGAGGATTGCATTATAATACATTGTGACTGGTGCAAAAGCTAGAAGGGGAATTGGGGTTGGTATAAAATAAAAATAGAAGATAAAAAGATAGTAGGGGATAAAGACTGAGTATCCAAATACCACTCATGCATTTTGCTTACTGAGAGATTAGACCATGATTGATAGAGATTACAAATGGATTGTCAATCTTTTCCAATTGTTAAAAAGCACCACAGAAAGACATAGGAATCAGTGGACTACTCATTGATAACTTGTGAGTTTGGAGATTTGATGGAATTCACTTTGGGAGTTGAATGTGTAGTGTGCACATGCTAAGTGTATAGTTCCATGAGAGAGATAAACAAATAATGCAAGAATAAAGCCAAAGCTCCTGAACAACAAACTATATTAACTATTCTGCTTCTAAGTAACTAACAAAATACACAGGCTGGATCTAGGCCTCTCAGCTTAAAGGTAATAGATGTACAGCTTGGTCGTCACGCGGGTCCTGAAGAACTAGAATGGGGGTTATCTCAAAAGAAACAACAATTTGAAAATTCATTGGGAATAACAAAAAACCTAGGATAGTGAAAACTATTCTCAACAATAAAAGAACTTCTGGTGGAACCACATTCCCTGACCTCAAGTTGTATTACAGAGCAATTGTAATTAAAAAAAAAAAAACTGCATGGTATTGGTACAGAGACAGGCATGTAGACCAGTGGAATGGGATTGAAGAACTAGAAATGAGTCAACACACATATGTTCACGTGTTCTTTGACGAGGGAGCTAAAAATAATCCAGTAGAAAAAAGACAGAATTTTCAACAGATGGTGCTGTTTCAAGTAGAAGTTAGCTTGTAGAAAAATGCAAATTGATCCATTCTTGCCTCCTCGTACAAAGCTCAATTCCAAATGGATCAAGAACCTCCTCATAAAACCAGATACATTGAAACTAATAGAAAAGTAAGTGGGGAAGAGACTTGGGCACATGGGCACAGGGGAAAATTTCCTGAACAACAAGAGTTAACAAATGGGACCTCATAAAATTGCAAAGCTTCTGTAAGGCAAAGGACACTGTCAATAAGAAAAAATGGAAACCAACAGAATGGGAAAAAAAATTTTAACAATCCTACATCAAATAGAAACCTAAAATCCAGTATATACAAAGAACTCAAAAAGTTAGATGCCAGAGAAAAAATGACCCTATTAAAAATGGGGTACAGAGCTAAACAAAGAATTCTCAACTAGGGAATATCTAGTGGCTGAGAAGCACCTAAAGAAATGTTCAACATCCTTAGTCATCAAGGAAATGGAAATCAAAACAACCCTGATATTCCACCTCACACCATTCAGAATGGCTAAGATCAAAAACTCAGATGACAGCAGATGCTGGCAAGGATGTGGAGAAAGAGGAATACTCTTCCATTGCTGGTGGGGCTGCAAGCTGGTACAACCATTCTGGGAATCATTTTGGTGGTTCCTCAGAAAATTGGACACAGTACTACCTAAGGACCCAGCTATACCACTCCTAGGCATGAACCCAGAAGATGTTCCAATTTGTAATAAGGTCACATGCTCCACTATGTTCATAGCTGTCTTATTTATAATAGCCAGAAACTGGAAAGAACCCAGATGTCCTTCAACAGAGGAGTGGATAAAGAAAATGTGGTATATTTATACAATAGAATACTACTCAACTATTAAAAATTAATTTATTAAATTCTTAGGCAAATGGATGTCTCTGGAGGATAACATCTTGAGGGAGGTAACCCAATCACAAAACACATGATATGCACTCATTGATGAGTAGACATTAGCCCAGAAGTTCTGAATGCTCATGAAAAAATTCACAGACCACATAGGTGTAGATGAGAATGAAGAATTTCAACATAAAGGTACAGGAAATATCATCAAAAAATATATAAGAAAACTTCCCATACCTTAAGAAAGAGATGGCCATGACCATACAAGAAGCATACACAACTCCAAATAGACTAGACCAGAAAAGAAATTCCTCCTGACACATAATAATCAGAACAACAAATGCACTAAATAAAGAAAGAATATCAAAAGCAGTAAGGGGAAAAGCTCGAGTAACATATACAGGCAGAACTATTAGAATTACTCCAGACTTCTCACCAGAGACTGTGAGAGCCAGAAGATCATGGACAGATGTTATACAGACATAAGAGACAACAAATTTTAGCCTAGGCTACTGTACCCAGCAAAACAATCAATTACCATAGATGGATTAACCCAAGTATTCCATGACAAAAACAATTTCACACAATATCTTTCCACAAATCTAGTCCTTCAAAGGATATTAATGGGAAAACACCAACACAAAGATGGAAACTACATCCTAGAAAAAGCAAGAAAGTAATCCTTCAACAAACCTAAAAGAAGACAGCAGCAAGAACAAAATCGCAACTTTAACAACAATAATAACAGGAAGCAACAATTACTTTTCTTTAATTTCTCTTAGCATCAATAGACTCTCTTCCCCAATAAAAGACATAGACTAATAGACTGGCTACAAAAACAGGACCCAACATTTTGCTGCTTGCAGTAAACCCACCTCAGGGAAAAAGACAGACAGTAATTCAGAGTAAAAGGCTGGAAAATAATTTTCTAAGCAAATGGTCCCAAGAAACAAGATGGAGTAGCCATTCTAATATGGAATAATATTGACTTCCAACCCAAAGTTATCAAAAAAGACAAGGTGGTGGGAATCATACTCATAAAAGATAAAATCTACCAAGATGAAATCTCAATTTTAAACTTCTATGCTCCAAATGCAAAGGCATCCACATTCATAAAAGATATTTTAGTAAAGCTCAAAACACACATTGCACTGCACACTATAATAGTGGAAGACTTCAACAACCCTCTCTCATTAATGGGCAGATTTTGGAAACAAAACCTAAACAGACACACAATAAAAGTAACAGAAATTATGAAACAAATGGATTTAGTTGATGTCTATAGAATATTGTATCCTAAACCAAAAGGATATCCCTTCTTCTCAGCACCTCATGATGCCTTCTCCAAAATTGACCATATAATCAATAACAAAACATGCATCAATAGATATAAAAATATTGAAATAATCTCATGCATCCTATCAGATCACCACAGACTAAGGCTGATCTTCAATAAAAATATAAATAATAGAAAACTCACATACACGTGGAAGGTGAACAACAATCTACTCTATGATAACTCTGTCAAGTAAGAAATAAAGAAAGAAATTAAAGACATTTTAGAGTTTAATGAAAATGAACCTACAACATACCCAAACTTATGGGAAACAATGAAAGCAGTCTTAAGAGGAGAACTCATAGCTTTGAATGCCTCTAAAAAGAAACTGGATAGTGGATACAGGAGCAGCTTGACAGAACAACTAAAAGTTCTAGAACCAAAGGAAGCAAATTCTCCCAAGAGGAATAGAAGGCAGGAAACAATCAAACTCAGGACTGAAATCAACCAAGAAGAACAAAAAGAACTATAAAAAGAATCAACCAAACCAGGAGCTGGTTGTTTGAGAAAATCAACATGATAGACAAACCCTTTGCTAGACTAACTACAGGGCACAGGGACAGTATCCAAATTATCAAAACCAGAAATGAAAAGGGAGACATATCAAAAGAAATTTAGGAAATCCAAAAAAATCATCAGATTCTACTACAAAAGCCTATACTCAACAAAACTGGAAAATCTGGATGACTTGTACAATTATCTAGACAGATATCAGGTACCAAATTAAAACCAGGATCAAATAAACCATGGAAATACTCCCATAACCCCTAAAGAGATAGAAGCAGTCATCAATAGTCTCCCAAACAACAACAACAAAAAAAGCCCAGGATCTGATGAGTTTAGTATAAAATTCTATGAGATCTTCAAGAAGACCTAATACCAATACTATTCAAAATATTATGCAAAATCAAAAGAGAAGGAACACTATTCAATTTGTTCTATGAAGCCGGAATTACAATTATACTCTAACCATACAAAGACCCAATGAAGAAAGAAAACTTCAGACCAATTTCCCTTATGAATATCAATGTAAAAATACTCAATAAAATTCTTGCAAACTGAATCCAAGAATACATCATGATCAAGTAGTAGTCTTCATCCCTGCGATGAGAGGATAGTTAAGTATACAGAAATCCACCAACTTAATCTACTAGAGAAAAAAACTCAAAGACAAAAACCACATGATCATCTCATTAGATGCTGAGAAAGCATTTGACAAAATACTACACCATTTATAGTAAAAGTTGAGGAAAGATCTGGAATTCAAGGCCCATACTTAACATAATAAAAGCAAGAGACAGCAAACCAGTAGCCAACATCAAACTAAATGGTGAGAAACTTGAAGCAATCCTACTAAAATCAGGGACTAAACAAGGTTGCCCACTTTCTCCCTACTTATTTAATATAGTACTTGAAGTCCTAGCGAGAACAAATCAACAACAAAAGGAGAACAAATAAATACAAATTGGGAAGATGGCAAAATATCAATATTTCCAGAAGATATGATAGCATGTATCAGTGACCCCAAAAATTACACCAGATAAATCCTAAACCTGATACACAACTTCAGTGCAGTAGCTAAATATACAATTAACTGAAACATGTCAGTGGCCTTTCCCTACACAAAGAATAAAGAGGATGAGAAAGAAATTAGGGATACAACACACTTCACAACAGTCAAAAAATATAAAATACGTTGATGTGACTGTAACTAAGGAAGTGAAAAGTCTGTATGACAAGAACTTCAAGTCTCTGAAGAAAGAAATTGAAGAACTCAGAAGATAAAATGATCTCCTATACTCATGGATTGGCAGGGTTAATATAGTAAAAATGTCTATTTGCCGAACAAAATCTACATATTCAATGTAATACCCATCAAAATTCTAACTCAATTCTTGACTGAGTTAGAAAAGGCAATTTGCAAATTCATCTGGAATGACATAAACAAAAACAAAAAACAGAAAAAAAAAACAAAAACAAAAAACTAGGATAGCAAAAACTATTTTCAATAATAAAAGAACCTCTAGGGGAATCACCATGGCTGACCTCAAGCTGTACCACAGAACAATTGTGATAAAAACAGCATGGTACTGGTACAGCAACAGACAGGTAGATCAATGGAATAGAATAGAAGACACAGAAATGAATCCACCCTGAGATTCTACCTCCCACCAGTCAGAATGGCTAAGATCAAAAATTCAGGTAACAGCAGATGCTGGCAAGGATGTGGAGAAAGAGGAACACTCCTCCATTGTTGGGTTTGCAAGCTTGTACAACTCTGGAAATCAGTCTGGCGGTTCCTCAGAAAATTCGACATAGTACTACTAGACGATCATGCAATTTCTCTCCTGGGCATATATCCAGAAGATGTTCCAACCAATAAGAAGGACACATGCTCCACTATGTTCACAGAAGCCTTATTTATAATAGCCAGAAGCTGGAAAGAACCCAGATGACCCTCAACAGAGGAATGGATACAGAAAATGTGGCACATTTACAAAATGGAGTACTAATCAGCTATTAAAAAGAATGAATTTATGAAATTCCTAGGCAAATGGATAGACCTGGAGGCCATCACCATGAGTGAGGTAACCCAATCACAAAAGAACTCACACAATATGTACTCACTGATAAGTGGATATTAGCCCAGAAACTTAGAATACCCAAAATATAAGATACAATTTGCGAAACACATGAAACTCAAGAAAAACGAAGACCAAAGTGTGGACACTTTGCCCCTTCTTAGAATTGGGAACAAAACACCCATGGAAGGAGTTACAGACACAAAGGTTGGAGCTGAGGTGAAAGGATGGACCATCTAGAGACTGACATACCCGGGGATCCATCCCATAATCAGCCTCCAAACACTGACACCATTGCCTATACCAGCAAGATTTTGCTGAAAGGACCCTGATATAGCTGTCTCTTGTGAGACTATCCCGGGGCCTAGCAAACACATAAGTGGATGCTCACAGTCAACTATTGGATGGATCACAGGGCCCCCAATGGAGGAGCTAGAGAAAGTACCCGAGGAGCTGGGGGTATCTGCAACCCTATAAGTGGAACAACGATATGAACTAACCAGTAACCCCCGGAGTTCATGTCTGTAGCTACATATGTATCAGAAGATGGCCTATTCGGCCATCAGTGGAAAGAGAGCCCATTGGTCGTGCAAACTTTACATGCCCCAGTACAGGGTAACATCAGGGCTGAGAAGTGGGAGTGGGGGAGGGGAGGGGGGGAGTGGGTCGGGGACCGTGTGGGGGGCTGTTGGAATAGCATTGGGAATGTAAATGAAATAAATACCTAATAAAACTTAAAAAAAAAGAAATGAACCCACACAACTATGGTCACTTGATCTTTGACAAGAGAGCTAAAACCATCCAGTGGAAAAAAGACAGCATTTTCAACAAATGGTGCTACCACAACAGGTGGTTATCATGTAGAAGAATGAGAACTGATCCATTCTTATCTCCTTGTACGAAGTTTAAGTCAAGTGGATTAAAGACCTCCACATAAAATCAGAGACACTGAATTTTATAGAGGAGAAAGTGGGGAAAAGCCTCGAAGATATGGGCATAGTGGAAAAAATTCCTGAACAGAACAGCAATGGCTTGTGCTGTAAGATCAAGTATCAACAAATGGCACCAGATAAAATTGCAAAGATTCTGTAAGGTAAAAGACACTGTCAATAGGACAAAAAGGCCACCAACAGATTGGGAAAGGATTTTTACCAATCCTAAATCTGATAGGGGATTAATATACAATATATACAAAGATCTCAAGAAGCTGGACTCCAGAAATTCAAATAACCCAAAAAAATGGGGTACAGAGCTAAAAAAGAATTCTCAACTGAGGAATACCGAAGGTTTGAGATGCACTTGAAAAAATGTTCAGCATCTTTAACCATCAGGGAAATGCAAATAAAAACAACCCTGAGATTCTACCTCACACCAGTCAGAATGGCTAAGATAAAAAATTCGGGTGACCTCAGATGCTGGCGAGGATGTGGAGAAAGAGGAGCACTCCTCCTTTGCTCGTGGGATTGCAAGCTTTTACAACCACTCTGTAAATCAGTCTGGCAGTTTCTCAAAAAATTTAACATAGTAATATCTGAAGATTCAGTAATTCCTTTCCTGGGCATATACCCAGAGAAGGACACGTGCAGTAGTATGTTCCTGGCAGCCTTTTTTATAATGGCCAGAAGCTGGAAAGAATCCAGATGTCCCTCAACAGGGGAATGGATACAGAAAATATGGTACATTTACACAATGGAGTACTACTCAGCTATTAAAACAGTGGATTTATGAAATTCCTAAGCAAATGGATGGACCTGGAGGACATCATCCTGAGTGAGGTAACCCAATCACAAAGAAGTCACTTGAAATGCACTCACTGATAAGTGGATATTAGCCCAGAAACTTACAATACCCAATATACAATTTGCAAAAAAAAAAAAAAAAAAAAAAAAAACACAAGAAAATCAAGAAGGAAAACAACGCATGGACACTTCATACTACCTTAGAATAGGGAACAAAATACCCATGGAAGGAGTTACAGAGACAAAGTTTGGAGCTAAGTCGAAAGGATGGACCATCCAGAGACTACCCCACCCAGGCATCCATTCCATAATTAGCCACCAAATGCAGACACTATTGCACATGCCAGCCAGATGTTGCTGAACAGACTCTGATATAGCTGTCTTGTGTGAGGATATGCCAGTGCCTGGCAAATACAGAAGTGGATTTTCACTGTCATCTATTGGATGGAACACAGGGTCCTAATGGAGGAGCTAGAGAAAGTATTCAAGGAGCAGAAGGGGTCTGCAACCCTATAGGTGGAACAACAATATGAACTAACCAGTATCCCCAGAGCTTGTTTCTCTAGCTTCATATGTAGCAGAAGATGGCCTAGTCAGCCATCACTGGGAAGAGAGGCCCGTTGGTCTTGCCAACTTTATATGCTGCAGTACAGGGGAGTGCCAGAGCCAAGAAATATGAGTGGATGGGTATGGGAGCAAGACGGGGAGGGGGAGGGTATAGGGGACTTTCAGGATAGCATTTGAAATGTAAATGAAAAAAATATGTAGTAAAAAAATTGAAAACAAACAAAAAACAAAGAAAAGGAATACACCTCACAAGGAAGTTGTACAAGGCATGAAATAGGACAAAAGGAGTTATAGAGAAATATGCAAATTAAAAAATATCAGTGGGTTTTGTGTGTGTGTGTGTGTGTGTGTGTGTGTGTGTGTGTGTGTGTGTTAGGTCAACATTAATTTAAACACACCAGATGCATGCCTGGTACCTGAAGAAACCATAGGAATGCAAATAAGTGCACAAAACAGTGGTTGGAAAAATGACTCATCTGTTAAAATCACCTGTTCTATGCAGATGACCAGGCACAAAACACCCACATCGTGGCTCACAATTTATGCACAGCTAAAGTTTCAGAGAATCAGTGCACACTTCCAGCCTCTGTAGGCAACAGAGGCATAAGTGAGAGAGAGGGCCAGAAGGGTCTAGCATGTTCTTGTAATCAAGGTCAGTACTAGGAAGGTGGAGACAGGAGGGTACCAGGGGATATAGGGGATCTGGATGCTCCCTTCTGATCTCTTAGGACAGAATAAACTCTTGTGGTGTGCTTATGTACATTCAGAAAGAGTCCACACACATTCATTGTTACGCATATGAATAAATACAAACCAAAATGGCATGCAAGAGCCTCTACTGTTGAAATAAAGTAGTGCCATTTGCAGTGTTTCATATGTTTCACATTTGTTCAAGTTTTTCAAGTATGTAAGGGCTTAAAACCTAGAAATTGTCTTAAAGCCAGTAGTAGCTCATTCCCACCTTCTGAAAACTCCCTTTGAAGCGATGGTGCCTGGTACTCCATGTACGCATGAGCAGGATATATTCAGCCAATCAGCACAGACCTGATTTCTCCAGCTTGCATCACAAAGGGTCCTCAGAATCCTCAGTCCAGGAATCTCTGCTGACAACGGTTTTTTACCATTGAGGAGTTGAGCACGGAAGGGTGCAGTTGTGAAGGTGTTCACCTCTGAGATAACCTTTAAGTGATAATCGGCTCTGCTCAGGGTTGTTGGACAGTTAATCGAGGTATGACAGGGTGGGGCATATCAGGCCCAGGTGGCCACTAGGTGAGGGAATGCCTCATGATCGCCATTTCCTATGGCTTCTGATTGTTAACTGAAGGTGGAGGACCATATTCATGGCAGAGGATTGAACAGGTCAGGGCCTTAGAAGATTGTGAACCCTTGGAGGACACAATCATGGGGCCTTGGGATAGGATCAGAGAGCTGGCTGCAGGATTGTGGGTCGGGGGAGCATGGGGCTGTGAGTGAGGAGCCTTGGCGCTTGTCCTGTGTGCTGTAAGGAGCCTTAGGGTCCAACTTGGCGCTTGCCCTGTGTGCTGTCCCGGATCCAATTAAAACACACTGAGGATTCCTCCCTCTTCATTGTCTTCTCTACGGTGTGTTCCTTTGGTATAGACTGTATGGACATTGCAGAGAGGGGAGTGGCGTAGGAAGAATGAATGAAAAGAAGAAGAGGAGACATTACAAGAGATTAATAAGTAATCTGGGAAGGATTCTGAACAGGGATCCTCCTGTCTAATCGCCCATGTATTGGGATTAAAGACTTGGACCACCAAGTTCAGCTTTTTCTCTCAGTTTTAGTTCTGTAGGATGGGATCTTCCTTTGTAGCTCAGACTGGTCTGGCTTGGGCTGGCCTTTAACTTACAATCTTCAGATGTTTGAAATCCTCGGCTTCCCCCAATCCCAAATTTCTCCAATATAAGGATTTTCTGTGTGGGTAGTGGTGGTGAGTGTTTGTTGTAGACTGAGCATTGGGTCTTCTTGACATGAATATATAGTTACCATGTTCATCATCTTTCTGGATAGTACTATGAATTTACTTTAAAACTGAGATATACTGAAAATCAGAATTGCTGATGTTTTGTTTAAAAAGAATCTTTGGGAGATAGTACCAAAATTCAGATGCCTCAAAGTTTAAATGCAAACACATTTTGCTCATCATTTTTGGTGAGAAAGGGAGGACTCACGTATTAAAGGCTGGCCTGTTTTTGCCTTTTTTAAACTGAGAAATGACAGATTGTTAACTTGGGTTCTAAAGAAGGATTTAAAATAAGTAAGTTAAAGAAGATTTTAAAACAAAGTTGGGAGGGAGAGGGACATGATAACTGGGATACATGAAGGAAATTTTAAGGGGAAGCATATATATATATATATATATATATATATATATATATGTGTGTGTGTGTGTGTGTGTGTGTGTGTGTGTATACATATACACATACACACACACATACACATGTACACGTGTGACCATATTGAATATGTATGCAAAACTCTCTGATAAAAACAAATTATTAAAAATATAAGTGTTAAAAAACAAAAGAAACAATCTTTCAATGAGCTAAGATAATTATATAATTATTTGACTTTTTGACATTTTTAACTATTTAAATGATACCTTTGGATTTAGATAACTACATTTTTTTCTTTTTTCCTTTTTATTTTTATTTTTTAACTAAGAAGACAACTGAGCGCTTAAGAGAAAAATGTCTATTAAGAAACTGTGGGTGATACCAAAGGATGGTTACTTATTACTTCTTGACTATGATTCAGATGAAGAAGAAGAGCAGGCTCATTCTGAAGGTATCCAGTCTTCAGTATTGATTGTGTCCTGAAGTTCATTAGACCTTTCCCAACTCACCTGCAATGGAAGAAGTCTTTTCTAAGTTTTCATATACTTCATTTCTAATTTTACCTATATCTATATATTCCTATACCTGAGTTTTAGCAGTGCATATACCTACTCTTGGCACTGTAGACATAATATGTTGAGAAACGATAACTTGCTATGATTTTACCCCAGAAAAAGACATGAACGTTGTTCCTATATGTTAGCAAAACATGAATTTATTTCATAATACCTGCAAATAAATTATTTCATTCCTTTTTTCTATTGTATATTTTCTTTATTTACATTTCAAATATTATCCCCTTTTCTATTTCCCCTCTGCAAATCCCCTCTCCTCTTACCTCTCCCCCTGCCCCCAACACACCCACCCCCAATTCCTGGCCCAGGCATTCCTTAATACTGGGGCATAGGACCTTTTCAGTACCAAGGGTCTCTCCTCCCGTTGATGACATACTAGGCCATCCTCTCCTACATATGCAGCTGGAGCCATAAGTCCCACCATCTGTTTTATTTGATTGGTGCTTTAGTCCCAGGGAACTCTGGGGGTACTGGTTAGTTCATATTGTTCATCCTCCTATGGAGCAGCAAACCCCTTATGATCCTTGGGAACTTTCTCTAGCTCCATCATTGGGGACCCTGTGCTCAGTACAATGGATGTCTGTGAGCATTCACTTCTGTATTCGTCAGGCACTGACAGATCCTCTCAGGAGACAGCTATATCAGTCTCTTGTCCCCAAGCTCTCGTTGGCATCTGCCATAGTGTCTGGGTTTGTTGATTATTTATTGGATTGATCCCTGAGTGAGGCAGTCTCTGGATTCATTCAGTCTCAGCTGCAAACTTTGTCTCTATAACTCCTTCCATGGACATTTTGTTTCCCATTCTAAGAAGGAATGGCGTATCCACACTTTGGTCTTCCTTCTTCTTGAGTTTCATGGGTTTTGCAGATTGTATCTTGGTTATTCTGAGCTTCTGGGATAATATCCACTTATCAGTGAATGCATATCATGTGTGTTCTTTTGTGATTGGGTTATCTCCCTTAGGAAGATATCATCCAGATCCATCCATTTGTCTAAGAATTTCATGAATTCATTGTTTTTAATAGCTGTGTAGTATTTCATTATGTAAATGTACCACATTTTCTGTATCCATTCCACTGAAGAGGGACATCTGGGTTGTTTTCAGCTTCTTGCTATTATAAATAAGGATGCTATGAACATAGTGAAGCATGTCATTATTACAAGTTGGAATATCTTCTGAGAATATGCCCAGGGAGGAGTATTGCTGGATCTTCCAGTAGAACTATGTCCAATTTTCTGAGGAAACACCAGACTGACTTCCAGAGTGGTTTTACCAGCTTGCAATCTCACCAGCAATGGAGGAGTGTTCCTATTTCACCACATTCTCGCCAGCATCTGCTGTCATCTGAGTTTTAGATCTGAGCCATTCTGACTGGTATGAGGTGGAATCTCAGGTTTATTTTGACATGCACTTCCCTGATAATTAAGGATGATGAACATTTTTAGGTGCTTCTCAGCCATTCGGTTTTCCTTAGTTGAGAATTCTTTGTTTATCTCTGTCCCCATTTTTTAATGGGGTTATTTGATTTTCTGGAGTCCAGATTCTTGAGCTCTTTATATATATTGGATATTAGTCCCCATCTGATTTAGGATTGGTAAAGATTTTTTTCCCATCTATTGGTTGCTGTTTTGTCCTATTGACAGTGTCCTTTGACTTATAGAAGCTTTGCAATTTTATAAGGTCACATTTGTCTATTCTTAATCTTACAGCACAAGCCATTGCTGTTCTGTTCAGGAATTTTTCCCCGGTGCCCATGTCTTCGAAGCTCTTCCCCACTTCCTCCTCTATAAGTTTCAGTGTCTCTGGTTTTATGTGGAGTTCCTTGATCTACCTAGACTTGAGCATTGTACAATGAGATGAAAATAGATCAATTTGCATTCTTCTACATGCTAACTGCCAATTGAGCCAGCACCATTTGTTGAAAATGTTGTCTTTTTTTCCACTGGATGGTTTTTGCTCCTTTGTCAATGATCAAGTGACAATAGGTGTGTGGGTTCATTTCTGTGTCTTCAGTTCTATTCCATTTATCTACCTGTCTATCAGTATACCTGTACCATGCAGTTTTTATCACAATTGCTCTATAGTACAGCTTGAGATCAGGCATGGTGATTCCAGGAGAGATTCTTTTATTGTTGAGAATAGTTTTTGTATCCTAGGTTTTGTTCTTATTCCAGATGAATTTGCAAATAGCCCTTTCTAACTCAGTTAAGAATTGTGTTGGAATTTTCGTGGGGATTGCATTAAATCTTTATATTGCTTTCGGCAAGATAGCCATTTTTACTACATTAATCCTGCCAATCAATGAGCATGGGAAATCTTTCCAACTTCTGAGATTTTCTTTGATTTTTCTTCAGAGACTTGACATTTTTATCATACAGATCCTTCTTTCACTTACTCAGTTAGAGTCACACCAACGTATTTTATATTATTTGTGACTATTGTGAAGGGTGTTGTTTCCCTAATTTCTATTTCATCCTGTTTATTCTTTTTGTAGAGAAAGGCCACCGATATGTTTGAGTTAATTTTGTATTCAGCTACTGCACTGAAGCTGTGTATCAGATTTAGGATTTCTCTGGTGTAATTTTTGGGGTCACTTATATATACTATCATATCTTCTGGAAATAGTGAGATTTTGCCTTCTACCTTTCCAATTTGTATTCATTTGTTCTCTTTTTGTTGTCTAATTGCTCTGACTAGGACTTCAAGTACTATGTTGAATAGGTAGGGAGAAAGTGGGCAGCCTTGTTTAGTCCCTGATTTTAGCGGGATTGCCTCCAGTTTCTCACCATTTAGTTTGATGTTGGCTACTGGTTTGCTGTCTACTGCTTTTATTATGTTTAGGTATAGGCTTTGAATTCCTGATCTATCCTGGACTTTTACTATGAATGGGTGCTGTATTTTGTCAAATGTTTTCTCAGCATCTAATGAAATGATCATGTGATTTTTGTCTTTGAGTTTGTTTCTATAGTGGATTAAGTTGATGGATTTCTGTATATTAAACCATCCCTCATCACAGGGATCAAGTGTACTTGATCATGATGGATGATCATTTTTATGTATTCTTGGATTCAGTTTGCAAGGCTTTTATTGAATATTTTTGCATCAATTTTCATAAGGGAAATTGGTCTGAAGTTTCCTTTCTTCATTGGATCTTTGTATGGTTTGAGTATAATTTTAATTCTGGCTTCATAGAACAAATTGAATAATGTTCCTTCTCTTTAGATTTTGCATAATGGTTTGAAGAGTATTGGTATTAGGTCTTCATGAAGATCTGATAGAATTCTTTACTAAACCCATCAGATCCTGGGCTTTTTTGTTTGGGAGACTATTAATGACTGCTTCTATTTCTTTAGGTGTTATGGGAGTATTTCTAGGGTTTATCTGATCCTGAATTATATTTGGTACCTGATATCTGTCTAGAAATGTGTCCATTTCATCCAGATTTTCCAGTTTGGTTGAGTATAGGTTTTTGTAGTAGGATCTGATGATTTTTTGGATATCCTAAGTTTCTGTTGTTATGTCTCCCTTTTCATTTCTGGTTTTGTTAATTAGGATGATGTCTCGGTTTCCTTTAGTGAGTCTGGCTAAGGGTTTACCTATCATGTTGATTTTCTCAAACAACCAGCTCCTGGTTTGGTTGATTCTTTGTATAGTTCCTTTGTTTCCAATTGGTTGATTTCATTCCTGAGTTTGATTGTTTCCTGCCTTCTATTCCTCTTGTGAGAATTTGCTTCCTTTTGTTCTAGAGCTTTTAGTTGTGCTGTCAAGCTGCTCCTGCATCCTCTATCCTGTTTCTTTTTAGAGGCATTCAGAGCTGTGAATTTTAGTCTTATTACTGTTTCCATTGTGTACCATATGTCTGGTTATGTTGTAGCTTCATTTTCATTAAACTCTAAAAAGTCTTTAATTTCCTTCTTTATTCCTTCCTTGACCAAGTTATCATTGAGTAGGTTGTTGTTCACCTTCCACATATATGTGGATTTTCTATTATTTATATTATTATGGAAGATCAGCATTAGTCTGTGGTGATCTGATAGGATGCATGGGATTATTTCAATATTTTTATATCTGTTGAGGCATGTTTTGTGACTGATTATATGGTCAGTTTTGGAGAAGGCCTCATGAGGTACTGAGAAGAAGGGATATCCTTTCGATTTAGGATACAGTGTTCTATAGATATCAACTAAATCCATTTGTTTCATAACTCCTGTTGGTTTCACTGTGTCTGTTTTTAGTTTTTGTTTCCAGGATGTGTCCATTAATGAGAGACGGGTTTGGAAGTCTTCCACTATTATAGTGTGCAGTGCAATGTGTATTTTGAGGTTTACTAAAGTTTCTTTTATGAATGTGGCTGCCCTTGCATTTGGAGCATAGATGTTCAGAATTGGGAGTTCCTCTTGGTAAATTTAATTTTGATGAATATGAAGTGTTCCTCCTTGTCTTTTTTGATAACTTTGGGTTGAAAGTCAATTTTATTTGATATTAGAATGCCTACTCCAGCCTGTTTCTTGTGACCATCTGCTTGGAAAATTGTTTTCTAGACTTTTACTCTGAGGTAATATCTGTCTTTGTCTGTGAGGTTTGTTTCTTATATGAAACAAAATGCTGGGTCATGCTTACACATTAAGTCTTTTAGTCTATGTCTTTTTATTGTGGATTTGAGTCCACTGATATTAAGAGATATTAAGAAAAAGTCGTTGTTGGTTCCTGTTATATTTGTTTTTAGAAATGGAATTTTGTTCATGTGGCCATCTTCTTTTAGTTTTGCTGCAAGATTACTTTCTTGCTTTTTCTAGAATGTAATTTCCCTCCTTGTTTTGGTGTTTTCCCTTCATTATCCTTTGAAGGGCATGATTTGTTGGAAGATATTGTGTAATTTTGGTTTTGTCATAGAATACCTTGGTTTCACCATCTATGGTAAAAGAGTTTTACTGTTTATAGTAGCCTTGGCTGGCATTTGTGCTCTCTTAGGGTCTGTATGTCAACTGTCCTGGATCATCTGGCTTTCATAGTCTCTGGGGAGAAGTTAGGTGAAATTCTGATAGGTCTGCCTTTATATGTTACTTGAACTGTTTTCCCTTACTGCTTTTAATATTCTCTTTTTTGTGTGCATTTGGTGTTTTGATTATTATGTGATGGCAGGAATGTCTTTTGTGGTCTAAAGTATTTGGGGATCTGTAGGCTTCTTTTATGTTCATGGGCATCTCTTTCTTTAGGTTAGGGAAGTTTTCTTCTATAATTTTGTTGAAGATATTCACTGGCCCTTTAAGTCTGAAATCTTACTTCTCATCTATACCTATTATCCTTAAGTTTTGTTTTCTCCTTGTATACTCAATAACCTTGATGTAATTATTTCATTTATAAAACTGTTTGAAAAACTCACGTGGGCAGTTTTTCCAGAGAAATGCAAATTGAAAATACTTTATTAACTATTACTTATATAGCATACTTTCAAATGTTTCCATTTTCTATTGTCAATATAGTAAAGAGGCCAGCATTTGGCAAACATGAGAATATGCCGCCTCACGTAGAAGCAGATGAAGATATAAGGTAATATTTTCAATTTTTCCCAGTTCAATAGAGTACTTCAAAAGTAGTGTTTGTGATCCCTTCACTGGAGGAGTAGATTCAGGAAAATCAACAATTCATGGTCAGATGCAGCTATATATTGAGTTCAAGCCCAGCTTGGGGTCCTTAAGTCCTTGTCATCACAAACACATAGCAACTAGGACAATATACCCACCTGCATGGGATCTTCCCAGATATACACACAAACAAAAGGAGAAACATAATAAAAATAAGAGGGGGACCATCTGGGAAGAAGAAGGGTCTCAGCAAGTGTGGGAGAGTTATGAATAAACTACTGTGTGTTGTAAATGTATGAATTGTTAAAAGTAAATAATTCAGGTTCACTTTGGTTGTCTGCCATGTATTTTATATGCAAATGACATTTGTTCCAAACCAAACATTATATATTTATTCTAAATAATTAAAAGAAGTTCCTGTGTAAAGTTTTTTGTGTGCTAGGCAAATGCTCTACCAGTCCACTATATTTCTAGCTTTAAAATTTTATTGTCCTTTCTTCACAGAGATGAACAAGACAGTATGTTGGATAAATCTGGAGGTAGGTGTTTTTGGAGATATTTGCCTGTTGTTTGAAGAGGACATAAGATGGCATCAGATCTCTATAAACCCTACAGCATAAGAGGATAATTTTAGGTTTCACAGTAATTGTAGTTTTCTTTAAAACACATACAGATGACTACTCACCCAACATTCAGAAACAAAGATTAGCTGAAGGTGTACCTCAGTGGTACAGCACCATGTAATAGCTATGAGTTTCATCTTCAGTGGTGAAAAAACAAAACAAAACCCAACCAACACACGAAATTAACAAAACACCCACCAAACAAACAAAACACAGCAATAAGCCTAGCAAATGAAATGTTAGTTTTCCCAGTTTGCCCAATTAACTGTAAAGTGAGCAAGAAATGCAATTGGCTATTATAAGGAAACAAACAAAACCAGCATTAAGCATTTTAGGAACCTAAATTCAGGCATGATTAGAGAAATACACCCCCCCCCATATAAAAAGACAGTGGCTACAGCAACATAACAAACCTTGCAGAGTGGCTAGAATTATGGCTCACTTGGTAAAGTGCTTTCCTTGAAAATATATGGACTTAAGGTGGGGACCTAGAATCCACTTTAAAAATGCAGGCTGCAGTCCAGTGCTGAGTAGGTAGAGATAGCTAGCTGGCTAGCCAGGCTAGTGACGTTGGTGAGCTGCAGATTCAGAGACACCCTGTCTCTGAAGATTTAAGTTGGATCAGGCAGTGGTGGCGCATGCCTTTAATCCCAGCGTTTGGGAGGCAGAAGCAGGGGATTTCTATGTTTGAGGCAACCCTGGTCTACAGGTTGAGTTCTAGGTCAACCAGGGCTATACAGAGAAACCCTGTCTGGAAAAACAAACAAACAAAAAATGTAAGTTGGAATATGATTGAGAATAAAGCCTTCTTCTGCACACATATACTGAAATGTATACACATCATTTTTGCTGAATCTCTTTTTATGATTTACAGAATCCTTTAAAATTATGTTTTTTTTCTTTTTCTGGAAATAGACAATATTAGGAAAGTGTCATATTTCTATAATCTCCACTGTATATTAAAAATAAACATCTATCGAGAGAAATGATCCAGCATACCTTAAAACACACACAGGACAGGGATGGAAAGATAGCTTTCAAATTAAGACCACTTGTTGCTCGAAAAACAAGGTTTAGTTCCTAGGACCCATATAATGGCTCACAACCATTTGTAATTCGAGATCCAGGGGAATTGGCATCCTATTCTAGTTTCTATGAGCACCAGACATGCATGTTGAACAAATACAAACATGCAAAAGCACGTTAGTTAAATAAATAAAACAAATCCGAAATACACATAACAGCCCCTTCAACTGAAACAAAGTAGGAGAGTCTTCTTTAGGGTTCATTTTATTTTAAGTTTCAAGTTAGTATTGCAAACTTGGAAAATGGAAAACTTCTGGGTAGTAGTGGCAGCTAAAATACTATCTCTTATTTGCTGCTTGGATGACAGATGACTGATAGAGCCTCTCTCACTTTAGTAAGCATGTGCAAACACGGCCAATCAGCAAGGGGCTTGGCTGAGATTGTTTTCCAGCTGCCCAATCCCTGTTACCCAGTATGCTTTGTGGTGGCCACGAAGCTGAGTTCTTGAGGAAGGGAAGTTTCTTGAGGAAGCATGGTAGGGGGAAGTCTCTGTGGAGGTAGTCAGTGACCTGTTAAAAGATGGTTAATAATGGTTCAGGTGGGGGTCCGGGTGGGGTGAAGGTGGCGGGGCGGAGGTGTTACTTCCAGAGTAAGGAGAGGAGGTGACCCTCCCTGGACTCCGGATAGCACTGCTGCTGGGTTCACAATCGACTTTACCCACTTAGACCTCTGCGGTGAAAAACGGAGAACTTCACTAAGGGCAGGAGTTTGAAAAGCCTAGCATCTAGCAGAAAGCAGGAAGGCCATGGAATTGGAGACCCTGAAAGTCTTCCTTGGGCCTGGGGATGTGAAGTGTGAGTAAACTGGAGGTCAGTTAGTGGCAGAAACAGACTAGAACCTTTTCTGTGCTGCTGCTACCCGACAGAAATTCATTAAAAACAAACTGAAGACGAGTCTTCATTTTCTTCTACCTGGTGTTGAAAGGCCAGATTGCCGAAATTTGTATATATAGGATCCAAACGGCCTCAAAATCCCGAGGCTCCTCTCAGCCTCTGAAGTGCTGGAACTTCAGACATACTTCAGGCCAGGCTGTGTTTATTTATGTGTTGTTTTGGTTTAGGGAAGTAAGCTCTAACTCTGTATCTCAGGAGTGTCTGAAACCTCATGTGCAGCTTGAACTGGCCTCGAAACTGAAGTCCTCAGCCTTACAAATGTACTGGGACCTGAGGAAACATACTTGTTTTATTTTTTACTTTTAAAATTTGTGGGGGTTTTTCATAGTTGAAGATTGAACCCAGAGCTTCTTGCTGTAGCAGTGAAATATATGTCCAGCCAGACAGAACTTTATAATTTAGATTTGTATTTCGATGAAAAAGATTGAGGAGCTTGGTTGTGATAATAGCAACTATGATTTTATTTGGAGATTGAGATGCAGACACATTTGCTCTAACTTATCAAAAACCTTGCAGGAATGGGACCAACATGCAGATCCTCCTATGTTTAGATATAAACCCACATGAAGTCACAGTTAAAGCCATCATAGTGTGTGTGTGTGTGTGTGTGTGTGTGTGTCTGTGTGTGTGTGTGTGTAAGAGAGAAAGAGAGAGAGAGAGAGAGAGAGAGAGAGAGAGAGAGTTTTAAACTAAAAAATAACACACCTCTATTCTTTTATAGTAAGGAAGACCAAGATACTTTATTCAACTTAAATAATTCTTTTTAAAAATGTGTACATATTAAAGTTAAGGTTATTAATGGCTATCTTTGAAGCCAACTATTGTGTTCCATGTTTAAATACTAAAGTCTTTAGTATTAAATCAGAGGGTAATAGAAATATGGTTTTATCTTTAAACTCTTCATGCAATTATGAAGTGCTGTTTTTGTAAAAATCATTCCTTAATGTTATTTTATATTTCAATTTTATTAGTTTAAGTGATTTTTTATTCAAAAGGCTTGAGAAAATTTCTTTTTTTATTTTAAATCAGAAAACGTAAGTTTCTCAGAGGAATGGCAGCGTTTTGCACGTTCTGTAGAGACACCAATGGAAAACTGGAATTTGTTAAGTGGTGAACAGCAAGTTAGGAATGCTTCAGAATTGGACCTTATGGAAGGTACCAGATATTTAATGATGGGCATTGATGTTACACTTCCTTTTTTTCTCAGTTGTTCTTAGGCTTGTAAAGGAGATCAAAAATCTCATATTGTATCTCTTGTCTTTAATCACAACATATAAATAAATAGCTTAAAACATATTTTTAGATGACAATTAGACATTACTTGATTTTGTTTAACTTCTAGGCAAATAATAGATCTGCTTTAAAACCTAATGTTGGCACTATGCCTGAATGATCACAAAGTATTTCATTAAAATTTGCAAAATAACATAATTGTTTTAATATCTTGTTTTATTACGAACCCAGTACAGAATCCAGTAACTCATGATGATGGGAATGCAAATCCTGAAGAAGTAGTTGGAGATACACGGTAATATGTTCAAACTTACTATTTCCTTCTTAGTGTAAGTACTTCCAGAAAAGTTTAATTGATTGTATAGCAAGTAATGTATATTAATAATTGAAATATGATATATACTATAAACAATATTTCTATAAGATTAATCCTTAATTTGAATGGTTTTCTTGGAGGCTGTAATGTTGTGGGTCAAACTCTCATCGTCCTGCTTGTAGGACAAAAGCTGAGCAATCAAACAGTATCCCCAGCATCCTTACTTTGTAAAGCTTTAATTACTTCACAGATCTCCAGTACAAAATATACTGGGAAATTTTGAAGGTACATTTTTGGATATATAATTTGTTTAAAACTATATAGTATTAACATAATTTATATATTAGATAATATTGATTAATATACTATATGACATCTTAATGACTTATTTATATGTAGTATTTTGTGAATATTTTTATTTTAATTTAATTTATTTATTATGTGATAATATCTTTATTTACATTTCAAATAATAGCCCTTTCCTGGTTTCACCCCAGAAACTCCCTATTCCATTACCCCTCCCTGTGATACTATGAGGGTGTTCGCCCACCCACCCACTCCCACTTCCCCACCCTCGCATGTGCATACACTGGGGCATTGAACCTTCACAGGACCAAGGACCTCTCCTCCCACTGATGTCTGACAAGGCCATCTTCTGCTATATATGCACTGGAGCCATGATACCCCCTCTTTTGTTGATGGCTTAGTCCCTGGGTGCTCTGGGAGGTCTGGTTCATTCATATTGTTGTTCTTCCTATAAGGTTGCAAACCCCTTCAAATCCTTCAGTCCTTCCTCTAACTCCTCCACTGGGAACCCTATGATCAGTCTGATGGTTGGCTGTGAGCATCAGCCTCTGTTCTTGCCAAGCTCTGAAAGAGCCTCTCAGGAGAAAGTCATATTAGGCTCCTGTCAGCAAGCACTTGTTGGCATCCACAATCGTGACTGGGTTTGGTGTCTGCATATGGGATGGATACACAGTTTGGGCAGACTCTAGATGGTCATTCCTTCAGTCTCTGCTCTGTACTTTATCTCCATGTTTCCTCCCAGGAGTATTTTGTTCCCCATTCTAAGAAGGACTGAAACACGCACACTTTTGTCTTCCTTCTTCTTGAGCTTCATGTGGTCTGTGGATTACATTTTGGGTATTCTGAGCTTTTAGACTAATATCCACTTATCAGTGAGTGCATACCATGTTTGTTCTATTGGGATTGGGTTACCTCACACAGGATTATATATTTTAGATCCATCCATTTGCCTGTGAATTTCATGAAGTACTTGTATCTGTACCATTACCATACATTTTTATCATTATTTCTCTATAATACAGCTTGAGGTCGGGAATGATTCCCCCTGAAGTTCTTTTATTGTTGAGAATAGTTTTTTGATATACTGGATTTCTATTATTCCAAATGATTTTTCAAATTACTCTTTCTATTTCTATGAAGAATTGAGTTTAAATTTTGATGGAGATTGCATTGAATCTGTTGATTGCTTTTGGCAAGATGGCCATTTTTACTAAATTAATTGTGCCAATCTATGAGCATGGGAGATCTTTCCATCTTTTGAGATTTTCAATTTCTTTCTTCAGGGACTTGAAGTTCTTATCATACAGATCTTTCACTTGCTTGGTTCGAGTCACACCAAGGTATTATAATTTGTGACTATTGTGAAGGGTGTTGTATCCATAATTTCTTTTTCAGCCTGTTTATCCTTTGAGTAGAGGAAAGCTACTGATTTGCTTGAGTTAATTTTACATCCAACCACTTTGCTGAATTTGTTTATCAGGTTTAGGAGTTCTCTGTTGGAATTTTGGGGGTCACTTACATATACTATCATATCATCTGCAAATAGTGATATTTTGAATTCTTCCTTTCCAATTTTTATCCCTTTGACCTCTTTTTGTTATATAGTTGCTATGGATATAACTTCTAGTACTATAAAATTCTACTATATTATATACTACTGTGAATAGGTAGGAAGAGAGTGGTCTTGTCTTGTCTGATATTAGTGGGATTGCATCAAGTTTCTCTCCATTTAATTTGATGTTGGATACTGGTTTGCTCTATATTGCTTTTACTATGTTTAGGTATGGGCCTTGACTTGATCTTCCCAAGAATTTTATCATGAAGAGTTATTGAATTTTTGCAAATGATTTCTCAGCATCTAATGAGATAATACTGTTTTTTTTTCCTCAAGATTTTTTACATAGTGGATTACGCTGATGGATTCCCATATATTGAACCATCCCTGTATCCCTGGGATGAAGAACACTTGATCATGAAGGATGATCATATTAACATGTTCTTGGATTAGGTTTACCAGAATTTTATTGAGTATTTTTGCATCAATATTCATAAGTGAAACTGGTCTCAAGTTCCCTTTCTTCATTTGGGTCTTTGTATGTTTTGGGTATAAGTGTAATTGTGGCTTCATAGAAAATTGAATAGTGTTCCTTCTCTTTTGATTTTGCATAAAAGTTTGAAGAGTATTGGTATTAGGTCTTCCTTGAAGGTCTGATAGAATTCTGTACTAAACCCATCTGATCCTGGGCTTTTATTTTTTGTGAGGGGGTTGGGAGCCTATTAGTGACTGCTTCTATTTCTTTAGGGGTTATAGGAGTGTTTACAGGGTCTATTTGATCCTGATTTAAATTGGTACCTGATATCTGTCTAGACAGTTGTCCATTTCATCCAAATTTTCCAGTTTTGTTAAGTATAGGCTCTTATAGTAGGATCTGATGATTTTGGGGGGGGGGGTTCCTAAGTTTCTGTTGTTATGTCTCTCTTTTCATTTCTGGTTTTGTTAATTTGGATACTGACTCTGTGCCCTCTCTTTAGTCTGCCTAAGGGTTTATCTATTTTGTTGATTTTCTCAAAGAACCAGCTCCTGGTTTGGTTGATTCTTTGTATAGTTCTTTTTGTTTCCACTTGTTTGATTTCAGCCCTGAGTTTGATTATTTCCTGCCTTCTACTCCTCTTGGGTGAATTTGCTTCCTTTCGTTCTAGAGCTTTTAACTGTGCTGCCAGGCTGCTAGTGTATGTTCTCTCCAGTTTCTTTTTTGGAGGCACTCAGAGGTATTAGTTTTTCTCTTAGGAATGCTTTCATTGTGTCCCATAAGTTTGGATATGTTGTAGCTTCATTTTCATTAAACTCTAAAAGTCTTTAATTTCTTCCATGACCGAGTTATCGTTGATTAGACTGTTGTTCACCTACCACGTGTATATATATGGGTTTTCTATTATTTATATTTTTATTGTTATTATTATTATTATTATTATTTGGGGGGTTAAGACAGGGTTTTTCTGTGTATCCGTGGCTGTCCTGGAACTCACTTTGTAGACCAGGCTGGACTTGAACTCAGAAATCCACCTGCCTCAGTGTCCCGAGTGCTGGGATTAACGGCATGTGCCCCCATGCCTGGCTTATTTCTATTATTATTGAAGATAAGCCTTAGTCCGTGGTGACTTGATAGGATGCATGGGATTATTTAAATATTTTATATCTGTTGAAGCCTGTTTTGTGACCCATTATATGGTCAGTATTGGAGAAGGCATCATGAGGTGTTGAGAAGAAGGCACATTCTTTTGTTTTATGATAAAATGTTCTATGATATCTATAGATATAGATATCTGTTAAAACCATTTGTTTCATAACTTCTGTTAGTTTCACAGTGTCTCTGTTTTGTTACTGTTTCCAGGATCTGTCCGTTGCTGAGAGTGGGGTGTTGAAGTTTCCCACTATTATTATGTAGGGTACAATATATACTTTGAGCTTTAGTAAAGTTTCATTTATGAATTTGGTTGCCCTTGCATTTGGAGCATGGATGTTCAGAATTGTGAGTTCATCTTTGTTGATTCACCCTTTGACAAGTATAGTGACAGTCCTTATCTTTAAAAAACAAAAACAAAAACAAAAACAAAACAATAACAAAAAAAACAATAACAAAAACCTTTTGGTTGTAAGTTGATTTTATTCCATAGTAGAATGGCTATTCCATCTTGTTTCCTGGAAATATTTGCTTGCAAAGTTTTTTCCAGACTTTTCCTCTGAGGTAGTGTCTGTCTTTGTCACTAAGGAGGGTTTCCTGTATGCAGCAAAATCCTGGGTTCTGTTTATGTATCCAGTCTATTACTCTATGTCTTTTATTGGGGAATTGAATCCATTGCTAAGAAGAAATATTAAAGACCAGTGACTGTTGGTTGTTTCCTGTTACTTTTGTTGTTTGAGGTGGAATTATGTTTATATTGCTATCTTCTTTGGGGTTTCTTGAAAGAAGATTTCTTTCTTGATTTTTGTATGGTGTAGTGTTTCCCTCCTTGTGTTGTAGTTCTCCATCTATTTTTTTGAAGGTTTGGATTCGTGGAAAGATATTGTGTGAATTTGATTTTATCATGGAATACTTTGGTTTCTCCATCTACGGTAATTGATAGTTTTGCTGGGTATAGTAGCCTGGGCTGGCATTTGTGTTCTCTCAGAGTCTATATAACATCTGTCCAGAATCTTCTGGCTTTTATAGTCTCTGGTGAGAAGTCTGGTGTATTTCTAACAGGTCTGCCTTTTTATGTTATTTGACTTTTTTCCCTTACTGCTTTTAATATTTTATCTTTAGTGCATTTGTTGTTCTGATTATTATGTGTCGGCAGGAATTTCTTTTCTGGTCCAGTTTATTTGGAGTTCTGTAGGCTTCTTGTATGTTCATGTGCATCTTTCTTTAGGTTTGGGAAGTTTTCTTCTATAATTTTGTTGAAGATATTTGCTGGCCCTTTGACTTGGGAATCTTCTCTCTCTTCTATACCTATTTTCCTTAGGTTTTGTTTTCTTATTGTGTCCTGGATTTCCTGGATGTTTAGGGTTAGGAGATTTTTGCATTTTGCATTTTCGTTCACTGTTGTGTCAATGTTTTCTATGGTATCTTCTGTACCTGAGATTCTCTATTCTATCTCTTGTATTCTGTTGGAGATGCTTGCATGTATGTCTCCTTGGTTTTCTTTCTCCAGGTTCATCTCTCTTTGTGAGTTTTTATTCTGTATTTCCATTTTTAGATCTAGATGGTATTTGTTCAATTCCTTCACCTGTTTGATTGTGTTTTCTTTAACTCTTTAAGGGATTTTTGTGTTTCCTCTTTAAGGGCTTCTAGCTGTTTTCCTGTATTTCTTTAATGGAACTATTTTTGTTCTTAAAGACCTCTATCATCATCATGAGATGTGATTTTGAATCTGAATCTTTCTTTTCCAATATGTTGAGGTATTCAAGACTTGCTCTGGTGGCCAAACTGGGTTATGATGATGCCGACTAGTCTTGGTTGCTATTGCTTATATTCTTGCACTTACCTCATGCCATCTCATTTTCTTTGGTGCTACCTTCCCTTGCTGTCTCTGTCTGGAGCCTGTCCCTCCTGTAATCCTAGTTGTGTCAGAACTCATAGGAGTCCAGCTGTCTCTGAGATCTTGGGATCCTGGGATCCTGATATTTTGGGGGTGTCTGAGCTCCTGGAAGTCATGCTGCCTCTTGGATCTTGAAATCCTGGTGTGACCAATCTCCTGAGATCCTGCTGTGTCAGAGCTCCTGGGGGTTAAACGTTTTCTTGGTGTTGCAAGATTTGGTGGGGTGCCAGAGCCCTAGGTTTTCTCTAGACACAGTTGCATACTGCAAGGAACCTGTGCCTCTGGCCGGGAGGATGATTTTGTTTCCCTGGTTCTTGTGGGGGTCCCAGATACACAGGTTGTTGGGAAAGATGTTGTGCCCTCAGCTGTGCTCTTCTGTCAGAACTCCAGTGTTCCTGGGTGTGTCTGATCTCCTGGGAGTCGAGCTTCCTCTGTGATCCTGTGATCTTGGGCATTTCAGAATACCTGGGAGTCATGCTCCCTATGGGTGTTTTAAGAGTGGGTGCAGAGCCAGTACCCCAGGTCTGATCCAGGTGCAGTTTCAGACCAGAAGGAATCCATGCCACTGGCAAGGCAGGAGTTCCTGTGTCCCTGGATCCTTAGGGACTCAGTTACTCCTGATGTTGGGGCCATTCCTGTGATCCTGGTAGTGTTAGAGCACCTGGGATTTGAGCTTACTAGGGGTATTGTGGGACTAGGTCAGCACCCAAGATCTACTCATGACACGGACTCTTGCAAATATTTTTGATTTAGCATCATGGACTTATTTTTGCCTGTGGTACAGAAGTGAAAATGGTGCTTTTTCAACAGGTGTGACATTAATTAAACTTAATTTTAATTTTTTCGTATATTTGTGTCTGTGGTGCATATATACACATGTGGAGGGCAGAGGAGGATGTTGGGTTTTGCTCTATTTCTTTCCACCTTATTCCCGTAAGACCTGCTCTTTCACTGAACATGTAGCTAGATAAGCAGCCAGCAAGTCCTAGCAATTCTCACTCTGCCTACCACAGTGCTGCTATTGTAGAAGCAACCATCCATGGTTAGTTTTCCAAATGGGTACTAGAATCAAACTTGCGAACGTCCTCCTTTCACAGTAAATCCTATTTATTACTGAGGCATTTTCATAACTGCATTGAAGGGATTTTTAGAGGAAAAAAATGATGTAAACTTTTCTACATTCCATGTATTCAAAGCTAAGTGATATGTATACAAAATTCTGTACATGCAACAGTATTTCGTTGACCCAGTATTAATTTTATATTAAGTCAGTTTCTTTTCTAAAACTCCTCTGTGCTTTTCTTTATATGACACAATGGAAAAATGAATTCTTTAATATAACCCTTATTACTTATTTTTTTAAATTTTATTTTATGGGTATGTTTGTTTTGCTTGATTGTGTGTATGTACACAGCTTGTATGTCTTGTACCTGAGGAGGCCAGATGAAGGCATTGAATTCCCTGGAACTGGAGTTATAGGTTGTGAGCAACCTTGTGGATGCTGGGAATCCATTCTCACATCTCTGGAAGGGAACCAGTGCTCATAACTGATGAATCATCTCACCAAACCCCTCACTGATTTTTATAAAATGAATTATGTAACTGAAAGTGAAAGACAAATTTACTAACCAGTGAGGGAATGAAACTCAGATCCCAAAGAATCTATTTTAAATTATATGTAATTGAATGTTGCATGAGCTTTCTTTGAGGATAATAATTTGTCTTTGATATATAGTCTCACTATGTATGTCAGGCTGGCTGGAATTTTCCTATGTAACCTATGTTGTCCTTTACACTGGAAATCTCCTGCTAAGCTTCCTAGACTAGGATCATAGACCCAAAACGTCTTACATGGCTTAAGAAACAAAGCTCTTAATACCTATTTTTCAGACATATTTGTGTATTAGTGTTTTGCTTACAGGTATATATGTGCACCACATATGTGCCTGTTTCCCATAGATATAAGATGATTATTTCAGACACCTTGGACCTGGAGTCACATAAAGAGAAAACACATGGAAACTTATATCAAAGATTCTTTCAAAAAAAAGCAACCAGAAATTAGAATGACTTTGGCAAACAAACAAATGGGAGAGGTAGAGTTGTTAGGTTTGTAGGGTCACATTTGTATCATTTTAAAAATTATATGTGGCTGAAGTTGAAAAAAAAAACATTACTGAGCTTTTAGTAAAAATGTGCGTCTTTGATTTTGTCTAAGCAGTTAACCCTATAACTTCATGCCTTCAAGGAAACTAAATCTAAATCTTAGAAATCTGTGAAAATTTTTATTTTCTACTTTAAGTACCTGTTAATGAGATTTTAAAATTTGGTTTACATTCATTGTGGAAACACAGAAGTCTTGCACAAAATCTTAGAAATGTAATTTGTTGTTTATTATGTTTAACAATATGGAAAAAATCAATTACATATGCAGACAATTTGTATATTTTAATTGACTTATGTTTTGCACTAAGTCTTAACTGAATCAATATAGCAAAATAAATTAGACATTATATTTGATAGAAAATAATGAAAAAATACTTTGAAATACAATTAATTTTCTAAAATAAGATATATATGTATTAAAACTACTTTAATTTTTGAAAAGCTAAAACATAAAAGAAGACTTCTCTGATAATCTTTCAGGGAAAAAAAAACTATAATGATTTCCCATTAGATAATATTTTACTGCTGTTTTTCTTTTTATAGTATGAAATGGTCAATTTAATTTGTTTTGAGTGTTCTTTTTCATATTGGTATGAAATGTGACTGCTTTTATTACTGTGCTTTACAGAAAGAAGATCAACAACAAATTGTGTGAGCAGAAGTTTGATATGGATATACAGAAATTCAATGAAGAACAAGAAAAATCAGTGGTTGGTATCATAACTAACTTTATAATTAACCTAGAATAACTAAGTATCAAGTAGGAATGGAGAAACTAGCCTTGTGTTGGGCACATGAAACGAAGTTAAGTTTCATTATCTATCTATCCTTGGTTCTGTTCTAGTCCTACTGAATTGTAAAGCAGAGAAGTATGATCACATACTATATCAATGAAAACCACTAGGTATTTTCTGGTAGACCAGATTATAAATTTTCAAGAGGCAGACTTTTGCTGAAAGATGAAGAGAGGATTACCAGTTTCTACAAAAGTAAGCACACTATGTCAGCCTCAGGTACAGTTGAAAGGAGAGAGAAAGCTTACTTACTGGTGTCATCTGGACTCTGTTGTTAATATTCGAAAGCCAACTCAAACTGGCAAATCAGTTCTTACAATCCTAAACTTAGTACAAATTTTGTAACAACAGTGGATAGAAACAACCTTTCTCAACAGCCCTGGCAGAATATTCCTGTGGAAGAATATCACCAAACTATTTTAGATCATCTCTCCATTACTGTACCAATGACTGTAGTCAGCACATAGTTTCCAAGTAAGATCTGAGATGATGACCATATTAACTATTTTTTATTTGATTGGTTAATAGTTTGAGAAGTATTCAATTTGAAATGAACAGGAGATCCATTCCTGCCTGGGAAGGCATTGAGGAAGCCGCCATTATGAGTCAGTTCTGGAAAGAGATAGGGACTAAAGATAAAAAGTAAATGAATACTCCAATTGAAGGCAATTTTTAAACCTTGAACCCTGGATGAAATTTCAAGGGGGAGTAATCATCCATGTATATGAGGAGTCTAAAGACAGACTCCCAGAGTACTTCAATATTTGTAATTCTGCATGAGGTAGGGGTGGGGGGGTGAGAGTGAACCAGTAAGGGAAGAGAAAAATTGGTACAAATAAAACTACCATGAGTGAAGGAAAACATTTAAGGAAGAAAAGTTCACTAACTTTGTCATATGCTGCTAATGGGCCAAATAAAATAGATTTGCAGGGCTGGAAGATGGTTTATTTGGTAATCTTTCTCACTGTAGGCATGGAGACTCGAGTTTATATTCCCTGAGTAAGCATGCACGCACACACCTCCACCACCACCACTACCACCAACACCACCAACAACAAAACAAACTAGCAAAACTAAAAACAAACCACCACAACAATAAAAGTTGGTGTGGTGGTGAGCATTTTAGAACCACCAAACTCAGATTTAGTTCAGAGATAAGAAGATTCCCAGAGCTTCCTGGCCACCAGTTGTAGCCTAATGGATGAGCTCTAGGTTCATTGAGACCCTGTCTCCCAAACAGTGGGATGCAACCAAAGAAGACACCCAATATTAATCCTTTGTCTCCATATGTATGCACGTGTACATTTTTTAAAGGGAAACTTCACAAAGTGCAGGTCATTGTACTTAATCAGGATGATTTGAGTGGAAATGTGAGGTACAAAACTGATCACAGTGAATAAAGGACAAAATAGGAATCTAGTAGCACAATGAGAAAAGGTGGAAATGGCTTGTCTTAATTTTTTTAAATGCAAATTACCATGGTTGTCTGCCAACATAAAGAATACGAAGAGAAATTTATATTACTTCTTCCATGTGTTACTTGAGATTGGAACCTAGAGACAACAAATCTACCACTAAACTTTGTCCCCAGACATCTTTTTACACTTTATTTCGAGGCAGGGTATCTTTAAGTGATCAAGACTATTCATGATCTTGTGATCATTCTAACTCAAACTTTATAAAAGTTAGTTTTATAGGCATTACACTGACAACCAGCTAAAGTCATGAATTTAAAATAACAGTTACAATTGCTGAAACTCTTGACAATAGTTGAGAAAAGTGAAGATGTTGGACTTAGTAAAGAATAAGTATAAGGCATCCTTAAGAAAGGAAGAGAAAGTAGAAGACATGGCACATACACCTTAGGTGGGGACTAGATACAGAGATGAGGTAGTGAACCACCTCCTGGGATTACTTCTGCTAGTTAGAAAAAGGAGGCCACCATATGGTAAAAGCATTAACACTAGCTAGAGTTAAGCTTACAGGGCTAGGATTTTACCAAGTTCATGTTTACATGGTGCATGCCTATAAACTTAAGTACTTGAGAGGCTAAGGCCAGTCTCTGCAGCATGGCAAACAATTTCTCATAAAAAAAAAAGTTTTATTAACCCACAATTGGTAGTATAATTGTATTTCATGTTACTTAAAAATATAAGTATATTTAGTCATAATAGTTGTTAAAATGTTAAATCACTTGGAAAACTATTCCTTTTACTTTTCATATGGAATTATTTTTGCTCACGTAAACATTTTAGTATTGGAAATACATTAAGTGGTTGGTTGTTAGCCTAGCATTCATGCTGCATGGCAGTAACAACAAAAATGAACAGAATTGTTACAGTAATGTTTTCCTTTTACATTTGTAGAACAATTATCAAAAAGAACAACAAGCATTAAAACTGTCCGAATGTAGTCAGAGTCCGACCATGGAAGCAATTGAAGACATGCATGAGAAGTCCATGGAGGTATGTTGCACATGGTCCATAAAATGTTCTTAGGAAACGAAATATGTTTTAGGAATCAAAAAGTTTAACTACTTGCTATTTTGAATTATTTCTTGCTGAAGTGACTGATATTATCTGTAAAATCCTAATGACTTTGTAGGACTTATTCAAGACATGAAATGATAAATTGGGAATTTGACCTCAGATGTACCTCATAGTTTATTAACACTATAATTATCCTGCTTAACTAAACATAGCACATCTATACATCATTTGCACAGAATCTTTCATATTTGTATCCTTTGGAGTTTCTTTAGTAAGAAGTGCTTTTCTGTTTTAGGGTTTGATGAACATGGAGACCAACAACTACGATATGCTTTTTGATGTAGATGGTGAAGAGACATTATGAAGCATACTCTGAAGTACTCTTCTCCTTTCCCATCTTCAGACTAATGAAGCATACATATTTCTCACTTGCTGGTACATTTGTAACCTAATAAAAAATTCACTAACATTTTTGTCTCCTATGAAACAGAGTTTGAAAGGCTCTTTAATCCTTGTAATTCTGATGATTCTAAGAATGAAGTTAACCCCCATGATTACAAAGTTAACTAGGAGGTATACCTTTAGAGTCAAAATAGAACTCCTTTATTTTTAAACATCTTTAATCATTTTCTTGTTTAAGTGTAAGAGCCTCTTTATATTAACTTCCAAACAAAATCTAAATGAATAAGTGAGTGGCAAATAGTCCTTTGTACCGAACTTCCACACACTAATGTAGTGAATTATTTAAAATTTATTCCTTAATCTTTTTTTAAAGTCCAGACTTTATCCCCCTCCTTGTCCACCCTCTGATTGTTCCACATCCCATACCTCCTTGCCTCATGCTCCCACACCCCCACTCCTCATCTCTAAGAGGATATCCCCACCATCCTACCCCCACCCCACCAGACCTCCCTACTCCCTGTGGCCTCAAGTCTCTTGAGAGTTAAATGCACCTTCTCTAACTGAGAACAGACCTGGCAGTCCTCTGCTGTATATGTGTTGGGGGCTTCATATCAGCTGGTGTATGCTGCCTGGTTGGCGGCTCAGTGTCTGAGAGATCCTGGGAGGTCCAGGTTATTTGAGACTGTTGGTCCTCCTCCTTCAACTCCTCTTCCTCAGCTTCTTCTAGCTTTTCCCTAATTCAACCACAGGGGTTCCCAGCTTCTGTCCATTGGTTGCATGTAAATTTCTGCATCTGACTCTTTCACCTGCTGGTTGGGTCTTTAAGAGGGCAGTCATGATAGGCCCATTTTTGTGAGCACACCATAGCATCAGTAATAGTGTCAGGCCTTGATGCCTCTTATTGAGCTGGATCCCAATTTGCGCCTGTCACTGGATCCCCTTTTCCTTAGGTTTTTCTCCATTTTTTTCCAGTAGTTCTTTCAGACAGAAACAATTCTGGGTTAGAGCTTTTGACTGTGGGATGGCAACCCCATCTTTCCACTTGATGTCCTGTCTCTCCACTGGAGGAGGACTCTACAAGTTCCCTCTCCCCACTGCAGGGCATTTCATCTAGGGTCCCTCCCTTTGAGTCCTGAGAGTCTTTCACCTCCCAGGTCTGTGGTATATTCTAGAGGGTTTTCTAACCTCCTACATATCAAAGATGCCTGTTTCCATTCTTTTTGCTGGTCCTCAGCGCTTCAGTCCTTTTCCCCAACCCCACAATACCTGATCATGTTCCTCTCCTCTTCTCCTTGTCTGCTTTCCCACCCAGGACCCCTCCACCCTCCCTGTAGTGATTTTTTTTAACCTTCTTAACATTTCTAATTATTTTTATTCATAAGGATAATTGAAATTTATTTTTGATTCATTATCTTATTAGTTCCCGAAGGTACAAGATACAAATATAGAAGGCACATTGGTTTGGTTTTATTTCATTTATTTTATTTTTGAGATAGGCACTTAGTATTTTTTGTATGTCTAGTAAGGTCTAGAATGTTTTGGTTCAGCATTCCATGTAGGTGCTATACAGGAATGTGACAACATACCTGGCTTACACTGTTCTTAAGAAAATAGTCCCAAAAAATCTCCTATAAACACTATAAAATTAACACTGTCAGTTCTGAGAGACGAAAATATTTCCTGTTCACTTACAAAATTCATTGACAGAAAGTATATTTGTTTCTTGAAACAAACTAAACTGCTAACTGTGAGGCAGGATAAAAGAACTGATTAGCCCCATCTCACTGTTCCAGGCCCAGCCCCTTCTCTCTGTTCCCATTGTTCTTGTTTCTGAGCTCTCTGTCTCTGTCTTTGTTCTCAGCTTCCCCTCTATCTGTTCTCTGCCCTACTTTTTCTGACCTAATGACTTTGCTTCTTCTGTCTGTCTGCCTCTATCCCTTCCCCAGTTCCTCACTCTTCTCCCCTCCCCCAATAAATCCATTTTATACCAGGTCTGTTGCATGGTATAATTTCTCAGGGGCACACCTTGCATGAGCCCACCAAAGGTACTCCCTTGCCATGTTATATTTCATAACACTAACACATTAAATGCAACTGACAAAATCTATAAATATTAGTTTGAGACATGGATTTTTGTATTCTCATAAAGGCATCAAAACATCATTTCATTGTGCTTGGCCTTCAGATAAATAACACCTAACCTTACCTAATGCTTAAGAATGCTTCACATATGTCTTCAAACATAAGTAATCAAGAATGCCTTCTATTTTCATGTTCAGCAAACATATAGAAGTTTGATTTTTAGATTCATTCTTTTTTTTAGTATTAGTATTTTATTTATTCATGCAGATTCAACATCTTGCAAACTTTATATGTTTCAGTATGGGGGAACAACAGGGCCAAGAAGTGAGAGTAGGTGGGTAGGGGAGTAGGGGGAGGGTCTAGGGGGTTTGGGGGATAGCATTTGAAATGTAAATGAAGAAAATACCTAATTTTAAAAAAGAAATAATTCTGATAGGCCTGAATTTATGTGTTACTTGACCTTTCTCCCTTACTGCTTTTAATATTCTATCTTTATTTAGTGCATTTGTTTTTCTGATTATTATGTGTCGGAAGGAATTTCTTTTCTGGTCCAGTCTATTTGGAGTTCTGTAGGCTTCTTGTATGATCATGGGCATCTCTTTCTAAAGGTTTGGGAAGTTTTCTTCTATGGTTTTGTTGAAGATATTTGCTGGCCCTTTAAGTTGAAAATCTTCGTTCTCATCAACTCCTATTATCCATAGGTTTGGTCTTCTCATTTTGTCCTGTATTTCCTGGGTGTTTTGAGTTAGGATCCTTTTGCATTTTGTATTTTCTTTGATTGTTGTGCCAATGTTCTCTAAGGAATCTTCTGCACCTGAGTTTCTCTCTTCCATCTCTTGTATTCTGTTGCTGATGCTCACATCTATGGTTTCAGATTTCTTTCCTAGGGTTTCTATCTCCAACTTTGCCTCACTTTGGGTTTTCTTTATTGTGTCTACCTCCCTTTTTAGGTCTAGTATGGTTTTGTTCATTTCCATCACCTTTTTGGATGTGTTTTCCTGTTTTTCTATAAGGACTTCTACCTGTTTGTTTGTGTTTTCCTGTTTTTCTTTAAGGACTTGTAACCCTTAAGCAGTGCTCTCCTGTATTTCTTTAAGTGAGTTATTAAAGTCCTTCTTGATGTCCTCTACCATCATCATGAGATACGCTTTTAAATCTGGGTCTAGCTTTTCGGTTGTGTTTGGGTGCCCAGGACCAGGTGGGGTGGGAGTGCTGCGTTCTGATGATGGTGAGTGGTCTTGATTTCTGTTAGTAGGATTCTTTTTTTTTTTAAATTAGGTATTTTCCTCGTTTACATTTTCAATGCTATCCCAAAGTTACCCCATACCCACCACCCCAATACCCTACCCACCCACTCCCCCTTTTTGGCCCTGACGTTCCCCTGTACAGGGGCATATAAAGTTTGCAAGTCCAATGGGCCTCTCTTTGAAGTGATGGCCGACTAGGCCATCTTTTGATACATATGCAGCTAAAGACAAGAGCTCCCGGGTACTGGTTAGTTCATATTGTTGTTCCACCTATAGGGTTGTAGTTCCCTTTAGCTCCTTGGGTAATTTCTCTAGCTCCTCCATTAGGGGCCATCTGACCCATCCAATAGCTGACTGTGATCATCCACTTCTGTGTTTGTAAGGCCCCGGCATAGTCTCACAAGAGAGAGCTATATCTGTGTCCTTTCAGCGAAATCTTGATAGTGTATGCAATGGTGTCAGCATTTGGAAGCTGATTATGGGATGGATCCCTGCATATGGTAATCACTAGATGGTCCATCCTTTCGTCACAGCTCCAAATTTTGTCTCTGTAACTCCTTCTATGGGTGTTTTGTTCCCATTTCTAAGAAAGGGTAAAGTGTCCACACTTTGGTGTTCATTCGTCTTGAATTTCATGTGTTTGGCAAGTTTTATATTATATCTTGGGTATACTAAGTTTCTGGGCTAATATCCACTTATCAGTGAGTACATATTGTGCGAGTTCCTTTGTGATTGGGTTACTTCTCTCAGGATGATACCCTCCAGGTCCATCCATTTGCCTAGGAATTTCATAAATTCATTTTTTAAATAGCTGAGTAGTATTCCATTGTGTAAATGTACCACATTTTCTGTATCCATTCCTCTGTTGAGGGGCATCTGGGTTCTTTCCAGCTTCTGGCTCTTATAAATAAGGCTGCTATGAACATAGTGGAGCATGTGTTCTTCTTACCGGTTGGGACATCTTCTGGATATATGCCCAGGAGAGGTATTGCAGGATCCTTCTGTAGTACTATGTCCAATTTTCTGAGGAACCGCCAGATTGATTTCCAGAGTGGTTGTACAAGCTGGCAATCCCACCAACAATGGAGGAGTGTTCCCCTTTCTCCACATCCTCGCCAGTATATGCTGTCACCTGAGTTTTTGATCTTAGCCATTCTGACTGGAGTGAAGTGGAATCTCAGTGTTGTTTTGATTTGCATTTCCCTGATGGTTAAGGATGTTGAACATTTTTTCAGGTGCTTCTCTGCCATTCGGTATTCCTCAGGTGAGAATTCTTTGTTCAGCTCTGAGCCCCATTTTAAATGGGGTTATTTGATTTTCTGGAGTCCACCTTCTTGAGTTCTTTATATATATTGGATATTAGTCCCCTATCTGACTTGGGATAGGTAAAGATCCTTTCCCAATCAGTTGGAGGCCTTTTTGTCTTATTGACGGTGTCTTTTGCTTTGCAGAAGCTTTGCAATTTTATGAGGTCCCATTTATCGATTCTTGATCTTACAGCACAAGCCATTGCTGTTCTATTCAGGAATTTTTCCCCTGTACCCATATCTTCAAGGCTTTTTCCTACTTTCTCCTCTATAAGTTTCAGTGTCTCTAGTTTTATGTGGAGTTCCTTAATCCACTTAGATTTGACCTTAGTACAAGGAGATAGAAATGGATCAATTCGCATTCTTCTACATGAAAACTGCCAGTTGTGCCAGCACCATTTGTTGAAAATGTTGTCTTTTTTCCACTGGATGGTTTTAGCTCCCTTGTCAAAGATCAAGTGACCATAGCTGTGTGGGTTCATTTTTGGGTCTTCAATTCTGTTTTATTGGTCTACTTGTCTGTCACTATACCAGTACCATGCAGTTTTGATCACAATTGCTCTGTAGTACAGTTTTAGGTCCGGCCTGGTGATTCCACCAGAGGTTCTTTTATCCTTGAGTAGCGTTTTTGCTATCCTCAGTTTTTTGTTATTCCAGATGAATTTGCCGATTGCCCTTTCTAATTCGTTGAAGAATTGAGTTGGAATTTTGATGGGGATTGCATTGAATCTGTAGATTGCTTTTGGCAAGATAGCCATTTTTACTATATTGATCCTGCCAATCCATGAGCATGGGAGATCTTTCCATCTTCTGAGATCTTCTTTAATTTTTTTCTTTAGAGACTTGAAGTTCTTATCATACAGATCTTTCACTTCGTTAGTTAGAGTCACGCCAAGGTATTTCATATTATTTGTGACTATTGAGAAGGGTGTTGTTTCCCTAATTTCTTTCTCAGTCTGTTTATCCTTTGTGTACAGAAAGTCCATTGACTCTATTGAGTTAATTTTATATCCAGCTACTTCATTGAAGCTGTTTATCAGGCTTCGGAGTTCTCTGGTGAAATTTTTAGGGTCAATTATATATACTATCATATCATCTGCAAAAAGTGATATTTTGACTTCTTCCTTTCCAATTTGTATCCCCATGATCTCCTTTTGTTTTCTAATTGCTCTGGCTAGGACTTCAAGTACAATGTTGAATAGGTAGGGCGAGAGTGGACAGCCTTTTCTAGTCCATGATTTTAGTGGGATTGCTTCCAGCTTCTCACCATTTACTTTGATTTTGGTTATTGGTTTGCTGTAGATTGCTTTTAACATGTTTAGGTATGGTCCTTGTATTCCTGATCTTTCTAAGACTTTTATCATGAATGGGTGTTGGATTTTGTCAGATGCTTTCTCAGCATCTAAGGAGATGATCATGTGGTTCTTGTCTTTGAGTTAGTTTATATACTGGATTACATTGATGGATTTCTGTATATTAAACCATCCCTGCATCCCTGGGATGAAACCTACTTAGTCAGGATGGATGATTGTTTTGATGTGTTCTTGGATTCGGTTAGCAAGAACTTTATTGAGGATTTTTGCATCGATATTCATAAGGGAAATTGGTCTGAAATTCTTTATCTTTGTTGGGTCTTTTTGTGGTTTAGGTATCAGAGTAATTGTGGCTTCATAGAATGAGTTGGGTAGATTACCTTCTACTTCTATCTTGTGGAATAGTTTGTGAAGAACTGGAATTGGGTCTTCTTTGAAGGTCTGATAGAAGTCTGCATTAAACCCGTCTGGTCCTGGGCTTTTTTTTTTTGGCTGGGAGACTATTAATAACTGCTTCTATTTCTTTAGGGGATATGGGACTGTTTAGATGGTCAACTTGATCCTGATTCAACTTTGGTACCTGGTATCTGTCCAGAAATTTGTCCATTTCGTCCAGGTTTTCCAGTTTTGTTGAGTATAGCCTTTTGTAGAAGGATCTGATGGTGTTTTGGATTTCTACAGGATCTGTTGTTATGTGTCCCTTTTCATTTCTGATTTTGTTAATTAGGATTTTGTCCCTGTGCCCTCTAGTGAGTATAGCTAAGGATTTATCTATCTTGTTGATTTTCTCAAAGAACCAACTCCTCCTTTGGTTAATTCTTTGAATAGTTATTCTTGTTTCCACTTGGGTGATTTCACCCCTGAGTTTGAGTATTTCCTGCCTTCTACTCCTCTTGGGTGAATTTGCTTCCTTTTCTACTAGACCTTTTAGGTGTGTTGTCAAGCTGCTAATGTGTGCTCTCTCTAGTTTCTTTTTGTAGGCACTCAGAGCTATGATTTTTCCTCTTTGGAATGCTTTCATTGTGTCTCACAAGGTTGGGTATGTTGTGGCTTCATTTTCATTACACTCCAAAAAGTCTTTAATTTCTTTCTTTATTCCTTCCTTGACCAAGGTATCATTGAGTGTAACACAAAAGTGCCCCTCCTTGTCTCTTTTTGATGACTTTGGGTTGGAAGTCAATCTTATCAGATATTAGGATGGCTACTTCAGCTTGTTTCTTCATACCATTTGCTTGGAAAATTGTTTTCCAGCCTTTCAATCTGAGGTAGTGTCTATCTTTTTCTCTGAGATGAGTTTCCTGTAAGCAGCAAAATGTTGGGTCTTGTTTGTGTAGACAGTTTGTTAGTCTATGTCTTTTTATTGGGGAGTTGAGACCATTGATATTAAGAGATATTAAGGAAAAGTATTTGTTGCTTCCTGTTATTTTTGTTGTTAAAGTTGGCATTCTGTTCTTGTGGTTGTCTTCTTTTAGTTTTGTTGAGGGATTATCTTCTTGTTTTTTCTAGGGCGTGGTTCCCATACTTGTATCACGAGATATGCTTTTAAATCTGGGTCTAGCTTTTCTGTTGGGTTGGGGTGCCCAGGACTAGGTGGGGTAGGAGTTCTGCGTTCTGATGATGGTGAGTGGTCTTGATTTCTGTTAGTAGGATTCTTACGTTTGCCTTTCGCCATCTGGTAACCTTTGAGGCTAGCTGTGATAGTTGTCTCTGGTTAGAGCTTGTTCCTCAGGTGACTCTGTTAGCCTCTATCAGCAGACCTGGAAGGCTAGTTCTCTCCTTAGTTTCAGTGGTTAGAGTATTCTCTGCAGGCCAGCTCTCTTCTTGCAGGGAAGGTGCCCAGGTATCAGGTGTTCGAACCTGCCTCCTGACAGAAGTTGTGTTCTACTCACCAAAGGTCTTAAGATCCCATGGAGGGTCCTGTGCGGACCTTGGGGATCCCCAGAAACTCTGCGCACAAGGAACTCCGGTGCTGGTATGGACTGGAAGGGAATTGTGACCCTGATCAGGCTGGTATATCTGCTTCCCTAATTAAGGCAGTCTCAGGTCCTCTGTGATTGGATTGGAGTAGATGGTGTGTTCCACTCACCAGAGGTCTTAAGATCCCATAGGGGATCCTGTGGGGGTCCTTGCAGGTGTCCGGAGACTCTGTGGGCAAGGAACCCCGGTGCTGGAGTGGACCAGCAAGGCCACCAGTAGCTTTCTTGAAACATATAACCTACGTTGCTTCTGGAGGTATTGTTAATGCTAAGGGTCCCTGAGACCATCAGAATAATGTGAAGTTCAAGTTCAATAGTGTCGCCTATTTTCATGTTGAATTACATATTCTGGCATGTGCTATGTTGAAAACATATCAATTGTGGTACCGGACACCGGTATATGTCCATGTTACTTCAGGCCTCCAGCATTCTTGATGCCAATTGGGACAATATTGATATGAGGGTGTCCGACAGTCAATGGAATTATGACAGATGTATGTTATCCATTTTTCTGCTCAATTTGTGTGAAGAATCTTACCATCTATAATAATTTTGATGTCACTATGGATCCTGCCTCTTGAATTACCTTGATGTCCCTTATTCTTCTTGGCAACAGACTTTACTTTGTATGCCAGATGCCTGGTGTCATAGGCATCCAGGTCAGGGGTGAATCTTACTCCCACTTTAGACTAATTAATGACACCCGAGACCCCAAAGCAAAGTGAAGCTTGCTCTTACTTTGGACTAATTAATGACATCAGAGATCCCAAAGGCCATATAGTCATTCATCCATGATGTCACTGGTAACCATGTTGAGATTTATAGTCAGAGTTTGTAGCAGGCATGGTGTTTCAACAAGTGTTACCTTTGAAGGGGTCGATGACACCTGAGATGCCCCAATCATAAATATCTATTGTGAGCATCATTTTCAGTACTGCTGCCTAAGTTTATAATGACAAAAGAGTTGTGTACTGTTATTGAAGTTCCCTTTGATGTCAGTGATCACATCTGAATATTGAAGCTATGCTGATATCATTGCTGTTTGCTGTGATAAGCATGCATAATGGTATCTATTACATGAATTTCCTGTTATCAATGGAGACCCTGGTAATGGTTATGAGCAGTGTTGTTTCTGGAGAAACTGCTGAATTCCAAGGTAAATGCTGATACACAATGCCATATTGAGGTAAGTGTTGTTATCTGACACTGGATAGAAAATTGATGTCTGAGATCCTACCCACCACAGGAAGTTCTGTTGATGTCCCTGATGCATTCATGTAGCTCCTGATGTGAAACATGTATGGTATTTTCATTATTATGATTCTACGTGTAAAAAAAAAAAAAAGAAAACTATGTTGATGCCAGTGATGTATGCTGTGACCAGCAATTTTGATGGAGTCCAAGTTTGATTTTATTCCTATTGCTAATGGAAACCCTAGTGGTGGCTATGATCTGTGCTACTGCTTGAAAATATAATGAACCTCAAGGTCCACAATAATGCCCAAGTTTATTTTGAGGGAAGTATTCTTATCTGGTTCTGGAGATCAGATTAAAATGTGGAAACCTACCTGCAACAGGATCATCAGTTGGTATTTCTCATGTATGAGTGTAGCTCACAATATCTAACATGTGATAAATATTGATACTTGTGATCCTGCTGGAAACATGAAGTTATTTTGAAATCAGTGATGCCGCTATGACCAGCAACCATGATGGGGTATTTTATTCCTGTTGCTAATTGAGACCCTGGTGATGGCTATGATCTGTGTTGTTTCTTGAGAACCTGATGAATTCAAAGGCCCGTAGTGAAACGATAGGTTATATTGAGGTAAGTGTTCTCAGTAATGGAGATCAGATTGATATCTAAGATCCTAACAGCCACTACAAATTCTGATGATGTCACTGATACATGAATACATTGCATGATGTTGACTAAGTAATGTGCAAGATCCTTACTGCCACATGAAATAATGTGAATATCAGTGATTTATCCTGCAACTAAATGAAACAATTATGACAATGATTTATTCTGCTCTGTGAATTGAGGTTGATGTCATTGATATATAACTGTCTTCACACCCCATTGGATTGCCCTAGGTCCATGCTACTATTCGCAACCTGGTTGCCAGTGATCCCTGCTGTCCCTGGTTACTATGTTAATATCACTATTACATAGTTCCTGTAGAAACTATGGTGATATCAATCATCCATTCTGCCTCAAGTAGCCATGTTTAAACCCACAGTCCATGATGCTTCTTGGATTATTGTTAATGTCAAGGATCCCTGAGGCTAGCAGAGTCTTAGGTGAAGTTTTAGATAAATTTTGTTGCGTCACATCATGTTGAATTACATGTTCTGAGATATATTATGTGGAGGTCACATATAGTGTGGCAATGGACACTGTTGCTTATTACATATACTTCAGGCGTCCAGCAGCCATGGCAGTGATACCTTCTGTCTTATGGGACCACATTAATATCATTGTCTCCTACTGCCAATGGAATCATTGTTGATGTCTGTTATCAATGCTTCTGTCAAATTTATGTCAAGTATCCTTCTACCTGTAAATATTTTGATATCATGATTCAAAGTGCCACTAGGGGAGTTTCTTTACATGGTCATATCTACCTTTGAACCTCTCGTGATATCCCTGGCAACTGATACCATGGTATATTTCAGATTCCTACTCATACAGGCAACCAGGCAGTGAGTGATTACTACTAACACTTTGGAACAATTTGATATCAGTGATCCCAAATGCTAGGGAAACTGGCCAAGGGAATTTGGAAATTGATGTCACTCATCCATGCTGCCACTGGTAACCATGTTGAGATCCTCAGTCAGTGTCTTTGAAGATGTCGTGATGTCTGTGATAAATCAACAAGAATAATGTGTTCTGAAGTTCATTGTCAGTACTGGTGTCTAAGGTCATAATGAAATAAGTGCAGTGTGCTGCTACTGGACACATGTTTGATGCCACTGAACATATTTGCAAGCTGAAGCTATGTTAAGGTCAGTGTTGTATTCTGCAACCAGAAATCATGATGAACTCAATTCTTATTGCTTATGGAAACCTTGGTGATGTCTATGATCGGTGCTTTTTCTAGAGAACATACTGAATTCCAAAATTCATACTGACACTTGATGTCATGTTGAGGTAAGTGTACTTATGTAGCACTGAATATCAGATTGACGCCTGAAATCCAACCTGCCACAGGTAATTTTGTTGATGTCCCTGATACTTTCATGTAGCACCTGCTATCATCCATGAAATGTACAATATTCTTACTACCACCAAAAGAAGTAGTGATGTAAGTGATCTATCTTGTTCCTGGAAAAGCGTTTTATGACCCTAATTTTTTTATGCCCTCTGAATCAATGCTGATGTTACTAATATATACCTGGCAACAGACCCCATGATATTGTCTGAGAATATTGTTGACAATGGCAAAATTATTGTCAGTGATCCTAGCTGACACTGGAACCATGTTGAATTCACTAATGCACAGGTGCCACAGAAATGTGGATGATGTGAATCATGCATCCTGCCTCTAGTAGCCATATTGAAATCCATTGCCTGTGTTGCTCCTGAAGGGACTGTAAATGTGAAGAATCCCTGAGACTGTCAGAATCTTCAATGAAGTTCAGTCAATAATGCTATCTTAGGTCATGTTGTGTTACATGTTCTGAGGTATGTTATGGTGAGGTATATATAGTGGCATCAGATACCACTGCATGTCCATGATACTTCAGGCCTCTAGCAGAAAATATGTCAGTGATCCCTGATGACTCTTCTGCCCAAAATATGACTTTCATTAACTGCCAATGGAATTACTACTGATGACTGTTATCTATTCTTCTGTCTAAAATCTCAGAAGTGTCTTGCCATTCATAAGCAATTTGATGTAACGATGCACGTGGCAACTGGAAAAGAGATTTGTTTACATGAAACCCTCTGAAAGTATTTTTATGTCCCTTGTACTTACTGGCAATGGACACTATGTTATATCAGAGATCCCTGCTGCCATAGACAAACAGATTAGGCGTGTTTTCTACTCCCATTTTGGACAATATTGATGACATCTGTGATCCTGACTACCAAGGAAAATATATTGACATTACTGATTCATGCTGCCACTGGTAACTATTTTGACACCCATAGTCTGTGTGGTCATTGAAAAGCTACATGATGTCTATGATAAATCAACCATAAGAATCTGTTGTAAAGTCTATGGTAAGTGTTGCTGCCTAAGTTCATAATGAGTTAAGTGTTGTTCGCTGTTACTGGAGACTAGTTTGATGCCTGTAATCCTAACTGAAACCTGAAAATACCTTGATGTGAGTGCTGCATGCTGTGACCAGCAATAATGATGGAATCCATTTTTTTTTCTATTGCTGATGAAAAACCCAGTGATGGCCATGATCTCTCCTATTGTTTGAGAACCTGCTGACTTACAAGGTTCATGTTGATGGTAGAGATCATGTTGAGGTAAGTGTTCTGAGGTGACACAGTAGATCAGATTGATGTCTGAGATTCTATCTTCCATAAGAAATTCTGTTGATGTTCCTGCCAGCTATCAACCATGTAATGTACATGGTTGTTACTGCCCCTGGAATTGCGCTGTCAAGATAAATATTGCCACCTGATAAGAGGTTTATGATCATAATTTTTCTTCCCTTTTAATCTATGCTAATGCCATTGACATATAAATGGCAATAGATTCCATGGTATGGCCTTCCTTACATGCTGTCATTGGCCACCTTGTCATTAGTGATCCCTGCTACCACTGAGAACTATATTAATGTCACTCATTCAAAGTGCCTACAGAAAATATGATGATATCCATTATGCTGCCATCAGTGGCCTTGTTTAAACCCACAGTCCATGATGCTTCTGATGAGACTGTTAATGTCCAGGATCTATGAGACCATCTGAAGATAAGGTGAAAATTTAGGTTTTACTGTTTCTCCACGTCATGTTCAGTTTCATATTCTGTTACACTGAGGACACATAGTGACAAAAGATACCATTTTTATATTCATGACATTTCAGGCCTCAAGCAGATGTGATCACAGTAATCTCTGCTAACTTATGGGACAACATAAATATGAGCGTCTCCAACTTCCTATCTAATCTCTACTGATATCAGCTATCCAAATTTTTCTGCTGTTATTTATGAGAAGTATGCTTTCAGCTCCAACAATTTTTATGTCAAAGATCCATCCTGTCATCAGAGAAGAGGATTCTGTACATAGTCATTCATGCCCTCTTAAATATTTTGATGGCCTTGATACTTCCTGACAACAAACAAGGTGGTATATACCAGTTCTAAGCTGCCACTGGCAACCAGGTCCTGAGGGATTGTTACTGCCTCTTTGGAACAGGTAATGACATCAGAGATCCCAACTTCCCAATTGCCAAGTTAAAAGTATTGACATTACTTATCCATAAAGCATCTGGTAAACATGTTGAGATTCATAGATAGTCTTGACTTTGAAGAGTCTGACTTTGAATTCTGTCCTGTCTATGATCCTTTAGTCAAAGAGTCAATTGTAAAGTTCATGATCAATATTGCTGCCTAATGTCATAATGAGTTAAGTGCTCTGTGCTGCTAGTGGAGATACTTTTGACACCTGGAATGGTATTTGAAACCTGAAAGTATGTTGATATGGGTAATGAATATTTTGACCAGCAATCATGATTGATTCCATTGTTTCTATTACTGAAGTTGATGGAAACCCTGATCATAAGGATGAACTCTGCTCATATCTTCAAGGCTTTTCCCCACTTTCTCCTCTATAAGTTTCAGTGTCTCTGGTTTTATGTGAAGTTCCTTGATCCACTTAGATTTGACCTTAGTACAAGGAGATAAGTATGGATCGATTCGCATTCTTCTACATGATAACAACCAGTTGTGCCAGCACCAATTGTTGAAAATGCTGTCTTTCTTCCACTGGATGGTTTTGGCTCCCTTGTCGAAGATCAAGTGACCATAGGTGTGTGGGTTCATTTCTGGGTCTTCAATTCTATTCCATTGGTCCACTTGTCTGTCTCTATACCAGTACCATGCAGTTTTTATCACAATTGCTCTGTAGTAAAGCTTTAGGTCAGGCATGGTGATTCCACCAGAGGTTCTTTTATCCTTGAGAAGAGTTTTTGCTATCCTCGGTTTTTTGTTATTCCAGATGAATTTGCAAATTGCTCCTTCTAGTTCGTTGAAGAATTGAGTTGGAATTTTAATGGGGATTGCATTGAATCTGTAGATTGCTTTTGGCAAGATAGCCATTTTTACAATGTTGGTCCTGCCAATCCATGAGCATGGGAGATCTTTCCATCTTCTGAGATCTTCTTTAATTTCTTTCTTCAGGGACTTGAAGTTTTTATCATACAGATCTTTCACTTCCTTCGTTAGAGTCACGCCGAGATATTTTATATTATTTGTGGCTATTGAGAAGGGTGTTGTTTCCCTAATTTCTTTCTCAGCCTGTTTATTCTTTGTGTAGAGAAAGGCCATTGACTTGTTTGAGTTTATTTTATATCCAGCTACTTCACCGAAGCTGTTTATCAGGTTTAGGAGTTCTCTGTTGGAATTTTTAGGGTCACTTATATATACTATCATATCATCTGCAAAAAGTGATATTTTGACTTCCTCTTTTCCAATTTGTATCCCCTTGATCTCCTTTTGTTGTCGAATTGCTCTGGCTAGTACTTCAAGTACTATGTTGAAAAGGTAGGGAGAAAGTGGGCAGCCTTGTCTAGTCCCTGATTTTAGTGGGATTGCTTCCAGCTTCTCTCCATTTACTTTGATGTTGGCTACTGGTTTGCTGTAGATTGCTTTTATCATGTTTAGGTATGGGCCTTGAATTCCTGATCTTTCCAGAACTTTTATCATGAATGGGTGTTGGATCTTGTCAAATGCTTTTTCTGCATCTAACGAGATGATCATGTGGTTTTTGTCTTTGAGTTTGTTTATATAATGGATTACATTGATGGATTTTCGTATATTAAACCATCCCTGCATCCCTGGAATAAAACCTACTTGGTCAGGATGGATGATTGCTTTAATGTGTTCTTGGATTCGGTTAGCGAGAATTTTATTAAGAATTTTTGCATCGATGTTCATAAGAGAAATTGGTCTGAAGTTCTCTATCTTTGTTGGATCTTTCTGTGGTTTAGGTATCAGAGTAATAGTGGCTTCATAAAATGAGTTGGGTAGAATACCTTCAACTTCTATCTTGTGAAAAAGTTTGTGCAGAACTGGAGTTAGGTCTTCTTTGAAGGTCTGATAGAACTCTGCACTAAACCCGTCTGGTCCTGGGCTTTTTTTGGCTGGGAGACTATTAATAACTGCTTCTATTTCTTTAGGGGATATGGGACTGTTTAGAAGGTCAACTTGATCCTGATTCAACTTTGGTACCTGGTATCTGTCCAGAAATTTGTCCATTTCGTCCAGGTTTTCCAGTTTTGTTGAGTATAGCCTTTTGTAGAAGGATCTGATAGTGTTTTGGATTTCTTCAGGATCTGTTGTTATGTCTCCCTTTTCTTTTCTGATTTTGTTAATTAGGATTTTGTCCCTTTGCCCTTTAGTGAGTCTAGCTAAGGGTTTATCTATCTTGTTGATTTTCTCAAAGAACCAACTCCTCGTTTGGTTAATTCTTTGAATAGTTCTTCTTGTTTCCACTTGGTTGATTTCACCCCTGAGTTTGATTATTTCCTGCCGTCTACTCCTCTTGGGTGAATTTGCTTCCTTTTTTTCTAGAGCTTTTAGATGTGTTGTCAAGCTGCTAGTATGTGCTCTCTCCCGTTTTTTCTTGAAGGCACTCATAGCTATGAGTTTCCCTCTTAGAAATGCTTTCATTGTGTCCCAAAGGTTTGGGTACGTTGTGGCTTCATTTTCATTAAACTCTGAAAAGTCTTTAATTTCTTTCTTTATTCCTTCCTTGACCAAGGTATCATTGAGAAGAGTGTTGTTCAGTTTCCATGTGAATGTTGGCTTTCTGTTATTTATTTTGTTATTGAAGATCAGCCTTAGTGCATGGTGATCTGATAGGATACATGGGACAATTTCAATATTTTTGAATCTGTTGAGGCCTGATTTGTGACCTATTATGTGGTCAATTTTGGAGAAGGTACCATGAGGTGCTGAGAAGAAGGTATATCCTTTTGTTTTAGGATAAAATGTTCTGTAGATATCTGTCAGATCCATTTGTTTCATCACTTCTGTTAGTTTCAGTGTGTCCCTGTTTAGTTTCTGTTTCCATGATCTGTCCATTGGTGAAAGTGGTGTGTTGAAGTCTCCCACTATTATTGTGTGAGGCGCAATGTGTGCTTTGAGCTTTACTAAAGTTTCTTTAGTGAATGTGGCTGCTCTTGTATTTGGAGCATAGATATTCAGAATTGAGAGTTCCTCTTGGAGGATTTTACCTTTGATGAGAATGAAGTGTCCCTCCTTGTCTTTTTTGATGACTTTGGGTTGGAAGTCAATCTTATCAGATATTAGGATGGCTACTCCTGCTTGTTTCTTCATACCATTTGCTTGGAAAATTGTTTTCCAGCCTTTCATTCTGAGGTAGTGTCTATCTTTTTCTCTGAGATGAGTTTCCTGTAAGCAGCAAAATGTTGGGTCTTGTTTGTGTAGCCAGTTTGTTAGTCTATGTCTTTTTATTGGCGAGTTGAGACCATTGATGTTAAGAGATATTAAGGAAAAGTAATTGTTGCTTCCTGTTATTTTAGTTGTTAAAGGTGGCATTCTGTTCTTGTGGCTGTCTTCTTTTAGTTTTGTTGAGGGATTACCTTCTTGTTTTTTCTAGGGCGTTGTTCCCGTTCTTGTATTGGTTTTTTTCTGTTATTATCCTTTGAAGGGCTGGATTCGTGGAGAGATAATGCGTGAATTTGGTTTTGTCGTGGAATACTTTGGTTTCTCCCTCTATGATAATTGAGAGTTTGGCTGGGTATAGTAGCCTGGGCTGCAGTTTGTGTTCTCTTAGTGTCTGTATAACATCTGTCCAGGCTCTTCTGGCTTTCATAGTCTCTGGTGAAAAATCTGGTGTAATTCTGATAGGCTTGCCTTTATATGTTACTTGACCTTTTTCCCTTACTGCTTTTAGTATTCTATCTTTATTTAGTGCATTTGATGTTCTGATTATTATGTGTCGGGAGGAATTTCTTTTCTGGTCCAGTCTATTTGGAGTTCTGTAGGCTTCTTGTATGTTCATATGCATCTCATTCTTTAGATTTGGGAAGTTTTCTTCAATAATTTTGTTGAAGATGTTTGCTGGACCTTTGAGTTGAAAATCTTCATTCTCATCCACTCCTATTATCCGTACGTTTGGTCTTCTTATTGTGTCCTGGATTTCCTGGATATTTTGAGTTAGGATCTTTTTGCATTTTCCATTTTCTTTGATTGTTGTGCCGATGTTCTCTATGGAATCTTCTGCACCTGAGATTCTCTCTTCCATCTCTTGTATTCTGTTGCTGATGCTCAAATCTATGGTTCCAGATTTCTTTCCTAGGGTTTCTATCTCTAGTGTTGCCTCGCTTTGAGTTTTCTTTATTGTGTCTACTTCCCTTTTTAGGTCTAGTATGGTTTTGTTCATTTCCATCACCTGTTTGTATGTTTTTTCCTCTTTTTCTGTAAGGACTTCTACCTGTTTGATTGTGTTTTCCTGTTTTTCTTTAAGGACTTGTAACTCTTTAGCAGTGTTCTCCTGTATTTCTTTAAGTGATTTATTAAAGTCCTTCTTGATGTCCTCTACCATCATCATGAGATACGCTTTTAAATCTAGGTCTAGGTTCTCAGGTGTGTTGGGGTTCCCTGGACTGGGGGAAGTGGGTGTGCTGGGTTCTGGTGATGGTGAGTGGTCTTGGTTCCTGTTAGTAAGATTCCTCCGTTTACCTTTCGCCATCTGGTAATCTCTGGAGTTAGTAGTTATAGTTGACTCTGTTTAGAGATTGTTCTTCTGGTGATTCTGTTACCGTCTATCAGCAGACCTGGGAGACAGATTCTCTCCTCTGAGTTTCAGTGCTCAGAGCACTCTCTGCTGGCAAGCTCTCTTACAGGGAAGGTGCGCAGATATCTTGTATTTGGACCTCCTCCTGGCCGAAGAAGAAGGCCCAAAACAGGACCTTTCTCAGACACTGTGTTGCTTTGGCAGTTCCCAGGTGGTACAGACTCTCACCTAAGCAGACTAAATTCCTAAGTTCCTTGGAGTCCCGGGACCAAGATGGCGACCGCTGCTGCTGTGGCTTAGGCCGCCTCCCCAGCCGGGTGGGCACCTGTCCTCCGGTCCGGAAGGTGGCCGGCTGTCCCCGGCCCACACAGGGTGCTGCCTCAGCGCCTCTGTGCTTCTGCCTGTTCCAGAAGCTGTCAGGTTCTCTGGCGCACCCTCTCACCTGTTCAGACTAATTTCCTAAGTTCGGCGGGTCTCGGACCAAGATGGCGACCGCTGCTGCTGTGGCTTAGGCCACCTCCCCAGCCGGGCGGGCACCTGTCCTCCGGTTCGGAAGGTGGCCGGCTGTCCCCGGCCCACAAAGGGTGCTGCCTCAGCGCCTCTGTGCTTCTGCCTGTTCCAGAAACTGTCAGGTTCTCTGGCGCACCCTCTCACCTGTTCAGACTAATTTCCTAGCAAACACAGAAGTGGATGCTCACAGTCAGCTAATGGATGGATCACAGGGCTCCCAATGGAGGAGCTAGAGAAAGTACCCAAGGAGCTAAAGGGATCTTCAACCCTATAGGTGGAACAACATTATGAACTAACCAGTACCCCTGAGCTCTTGACTCTAGCTGCATATGTATCAAAAGATGGCCTAGTCGGCCATCACTGGAAAGAGAGGCCCATTGGACACGCAGACTTTGTGTGCCCCGGTACAGGGGAACGCCAGGGCCAAAGGGGGGGAGTGGGTGGGTAGGGGAGTGGGAGTGGGTGCGTAAGGGGGTCTTTTGGTATAGCATTGGAAATGTAAATGAGCTAAATACCTAATAAAAAATGGAAAAAAAAAAAAAAAAAAAAAAGGATGAACTCTGCTGCTGTTTAAGGTAATTCCATATTTTATAGTCCATACTGACACTGGTTATCATATTGAGGTACAGGATCTGAGGTGCACTGGAGATCACATTGATATCTAAGATCCTATTGGCCACAGGAAATTCTGTTGATATCCCTGATGTATGCATGTAGCCCCTGCTCTGGACCATGAGTTCACTAATATATACATCATGGGAAGACAAATCGTTCTATGTCTATACTCTTTGATACCACAAGCAACAATATTGTCATTGATCCTTTCTCCCATTTAGGGCCACATTAATGAGTGATTCCAACTGTCATTGGAATCTATACTGATGTCAGTGATGCATGCTTCTCTCACCTGTGTGAATGTCATTTATTATATATATATATATATATATATATATATATATATATATATACACTTAGCTGTGATAATTTTGAAGTCAATGCTCCATTCTGACACTATAGATGTGATTTCTGTTCATGGTTCTCCCTGCTCTCTGAAAGAATCACTATGTTCTGATTCTTTCTGGAAATAGACGCCATGGTATATCCAAGAACTTTGATGCCAGAGGCAACCAGGATGTTAATGATACCTACTGACACTTTGGACCAGATTGTGATACCAATTGTCCTATTTGCTAAGATACATATGTTTATTTTACTCTCCCACTGTACCATTTGTAACCACTTGTGCTGACTCTGAAGATCTTGGTAATGTCTATGATCACTGTGGACAAAAGCATCAATTATGAAATGCATGGTCAGAACTTCTGCCCAAGATCCCAATGAGGTTAGTAGTGTGTTTTCCTATTGGAAACTTGTTTCAAGCCTCTGATGTGACTTAGAACCTGAACCTATGTTGCTGAACCCAGGAAACATGATGGTATCCATAGTTTCTATTCCTTGGAAGACCCTATTGATGTCAATGATCTGTTTTGCTGCATGAGAACAGTCTAAATTCCAAGGTTCATATTGATGTACAAAGTTATACATTGAGGTGAATGTTTTGAGCTGGCATTGGGGATAAGCTTGATGTCTGAGAGCTTACCTGCTGCTGAAAACTGTGCTGATATATCTGATACATGAATGTATTTTCTTTTTGTAGACCTTGTTGTGGGTAATATTCTTGCTGCTGCAAGAAGAGATTTGATGTAATTGATCCCTCCTGCCACCAGAGAAAAGATTTATGTCCCTAATTGAATCTTTTCAATATCAGTGATACACTTGTCAGCAGACACCATACTATATCTACAGTTCTTACCCCCAATAGCAAACATCATATTAGAGATTTGTGCTGCCACTTTGGACCATGATGATATCAGTGATTCCCAACTACCTATAGTAAAATTATGATGATAGCCATCCATATTGCTACATGTAACTCTGTTCATATCTATAGACAGTGCTGCCTCTGAAGATCTTGCTAAAATCTATTATCCCTACTGCTAGAAGACTCTGTCTTGAAATTCTTGGTAAATACTGTTGCCTAAGTCATGTTTACTTAAGTGTACTGTGTTACAATCAGTTATGATTTTCATGCCTGTGACCTGACTGCCTTCTGACATCAGTAATCACGACAGTGATTATTGTACCTCTCAAGATATTATGGGGCACAGGAATCTATGAAATGTCCATGATTTATGCATATAGACCCTCCTGGTTTTTTTTAAATAATTTATATGCTCTTTACTGCAACCAGAAGAACTGATCACAGTATCATTGATCCATCCTGGCAATGGAGAAGACGCTTATGTTAATACTATACCCAGGTTCTGAATCTATGCTGATGTCAAAGATACACCTGGAAACAGTAACCATGTTTTTTTCTGGCAAGATCTGTGCTACCACAGGCAACCTTGATTTCAGTGACCCCTGTTACAAATGAGTACCATATTAATATCAATAATTCAAAGTGCAGTTAGAAAGTATTTTGAGGTTTATAACCAATGATGGCACTAGCATCTATATTGAAATGTATGGTCTGTGTTGCTTCTGATGGAATCAAGGAGCCCTTTGGCCACCAGAGTCTATTCTGAACTTTAAGGTCAAAACTGCAGCTTGAGGTCATGTTGTAAAGTGTTCTAAGATATGTTATATTGATTTCATTGATATAATGTGGGAAAAAATACCATTGTTGTATGTCCACAATCCTTGATACCGGGATCATCCAGGATCATCCAGGATGTCCATGTTCTCTGCTGCCACTTGGAACATTAATACATGCTACTCCAAATGCCACCAAAATATATACTGATATCATCAATCCACACTTCTGCCAACTGAAACCATGTTAGGTATATGATGTGTACTGCCAGCTCTAACCAATTTGATGTCAAAGGTCTATCCTGCCACTACAGTGGACATTACTGTCTATGGTCTTATATGTCCTCTGAAACTGTGTACATGCCAATGATACCTCCTGGCAACAAACAACATGGTTCATCTCAGATGATTGCTTCCATTAGCCACAAGAAGATTAGGGATTCTTGCTGTCAGTTTGGACCCTATTGATTATATCATTGATCTCAGTTGCATTGGAAAATATCTTGATGTCACTTAATCCTGCTGCCTGTGGTAACCATGTTGATATCCCTAGTCAGTTTTTGCTCTCAAGAGCTTGTTGATATCTGTGAGCCCTACTGCCAGAAGAATCTATCTTGAAGTTCATGGACAGTGCTGCTACCTACTTCATGTGGAGTGTTCTGAGTTCCACCTCAGAGATGTGTTTGATCCTACTTGCAACTGGAAGCTATACTGATATCAATAATACCTGCTTTTACCAGCAAAAAAAGATGGTGTACATAGGTATTATTGAGATCCTACCTGCCACAAGTAACTATAGTGAATTCCTTGATGCATGTATGCAGCCCTCAATGCAGATCATATTAATTAAATATCCTTTTTGACACCAGATTCGTTATTGAAGTCAATGATCCATCCTGCCACTGGAGAAGAAATTTATTTGCATGATCTCTTCTTCCCTCTGAGTCTACGATAATATCACTGATTTATCTTGCAATAAACACCATGGAATCTATACTGATGTTGGACCTGCACTCTGCAACAAATGTGTGCAAGGCCCAGGTTCAGCCTGTGTATGCTCCTTAGTTGCTAGTTCAGCATCTGAGAGCCTCAGTGATCCAAGTTGTTTGATTGTGTTGGCATTCCTTTGGAGTTCTTATCCCCCTTGGGGCCCTCAATTTTCTCCCCAACTCTACCATAAGAGACCCAAGCTCCATTCAATATTTGGCTGTGGGTGTCTGTGTCTGTCTGAGTCAGCTGATGAGTAGAGCCTCCTAGAAGTCAACATGCTTCTGTCTGCAATCCTATAACTGTATCATTAATGCTGTCAGGGATTGGTTGTTGCCCATGGGATGGGTCTCTAGTTTGGGCAGTTATTGCTTTGCCATTCATTAGTGTTTTTTCTATCTCTTGTCCATGTATTTCTCATAGACAGAAAAAATTTTAGGTCCAAAGTTTGAAGATGTGTTGGTGTGACGATAGCTTCACTGGAGTTCCTACATAGACACAAGAGGTGGACCATTCAGATTCCATAGCACAATATTGTAAGTCACAGTTAAGATCATCCACATTGATATTTGAGTGCCTTCTCTTTCCCAGGTTTCAGTCTCATCCTCAACATGCCACATCCCTACACTCTATACCCCTGCAAGTTTCAGTTTTCCCTTCATTCTCATGGTCATCTAGACATCTACCCTGCCCCTACCCACACTGAATTCTGAACACTGCCATGTCATTACCCATTCTTTCTCTCACTCACTTAATTTTGCCCATCTACTGCCCATGATTTTTTTAAGTGAGATTCAATCATCCTCACTTTGTCCTTTCTTCTTGTTTAGCTTTCTTGGGTCTGTGGAGTACAGCAAGTTTATCCTGTATTTTAAGACTAATTTCAATTTATAAGTGACTACATGCCATACATGTCCTTTTGTGTCTGGGTTAACTAGCTCAGGATGATATTCTCCATTCCATCTATTTTCCTACAAAATCCATGATGTCTTTGTTTGTAATAGCTCTATAGTATTCCACTGTGTAGATGTGTCACATTTTCTTTATCCATCTGTCAGTTGAAGGACATCTAGGCTGTTTCCAGTTTCTGGCTATTATGAATAAAGCTATGGACATGGTTGAGCAAGTGTCCTTTTGGGGACAGTGGAATATCTTTTGGGTATAGGCACAGGAGTGGTATAGCTGGCTCTTGAATGGAACTTGAATAGAATATTTACAGTTTTCTACGAAACACCAAATAGATTTCCAAAGTTGATGCAGAAGTTTGCAGTTACACCAGCAATTGAGGTATGTTCCCCTTGATCCACATCCTCACTAAAATGTATTACCACTTGAATTTGCGATGTTAGCCAATATGACTATAGTATGATAGAATCTCAGAGATGTTTTGATTTGCATTTCCCTAATGACAAAGCACATTGAACATTTCTTTAAGTGCTTCTTGGCCATTCAAGATTCTTCTGCTGTGAATTATCTGTACCTAATTTTTCACCTAGGTTATTTGGTTTTTTGGAGGTTAACTTCTTGAGTTTTTGGTAAATTTTGGACATTAGTCCTCTATTTGATGTCCATTAAGTGAAAATTTTTCATAATGTGTAGGTTGCTAATTTGTACTATAGGCTATGCCCTTTGCTTTACAGAAGCTTTCCAGTTTCATGAGGTCCCATTTATCAGTTCTTGATCTTAGAGCCTGAAATATTGGTGTTCTTTTCAGGAACTTGTTTCCTGTACCAATGTGTTGAACCTATTTCCTACTATCTCTTCTATGAGATTTAGTGTATCTGATTAATGTTGAGGTCTTTGGTCCATTTGGACTTCAGGTTTGTGCATGATAGATGTGGATCTATTTGCATTCTTCTATAAGCAGACATTCAGTTAGACCAAAAAATACTTGCTGAAGATGGCTCCTTTTTCCATGTATTCTTTTATCTTCTTTGTCAAAAATCAAATGCCCATAGGTTTGTGGGGCCATCTCAGGATCGTCCATTCAATTTAATTGATCCACCAGTTTGTTCCTATATAATAGAATGCAGATTTTAATATTATTTCTCTGTATTATAAATCAAGGACAGGTATGGTGGTACCTCTGGAAGTTCTTTTATTGGTTAAGATTGTTTTAGCTATGCTGTTTTTTTTTTTTTTTTTTATCTGTATGAATCTTAGAATTGTTCTTTCAATGTCTGGAAAGAATTGTGTTAGAATTTTGATAGGGATTGCATTAAATTGCTTTTGGTCAGATGATAATTTACAATATGTTAGTCCTACTGCCCCATGAGCATTGAAGATCTTTCCATTTCTGATATGTTCATCAGTTTCTTTCTTCAGAGAATTGAAGTTCTTCTCATTTAATTCCTTATACATGCTTGATTAGAGTTTCACAAAGATATTTTATATTGTTCATGTCTATTGTAAAAAGTTGTATTTTCCTATTTGTTGGCCCAATTATCATTTATCAACGGAGGGCAGGCTGTGTATTATTTTTGAAATAACTTTATATTCAGCTGTTTTGCTGGAGGTGTTTATCAGCTTGCTTATGTTTACTAAAATATCATCTGCAAATAGTGATACATTGACCTCTTCCTTTCTACTTTGTATCTCTGTGAACACCATCAGTTAACTTATTGCTCTGGGTAGAACTTTTAATACTATATTAAATAAATAGTGAGAGAGTGGGGTGCATTCACTTGTGTCCAATTTAGTGGAACTGTTTTAAATTTCTCTACATTTAATTTTATGTTGTTGATTGGCTTTCCATATACTGCTTTGATTAAGTTTATGTATGTGCCTTATATCCCTGATCTCAAACTTTTGACATGAAGGGGTGGTGAATTTTGTTGAAGGCCTTTTCATCATATTATGAGATGATCATGTGAATATTTTCTTTCAATTTGTTGATATGGTGGATTATGTGGATTGGTTTTCAGATATTGAGCCATCCCCACATCCCTGGGATGAAGCCTACTTGATCATCATGGATGAAAGTCTTGATGTATTTCTGAATGGGGTCAAGGTCGCACTTAAAGAAATGTTCAAAGTTCTTAGTTATATGGGACTGCAAATCAAAACGACCCTGAGATTCCACCCTAAACCAAACAGAATGCCTAAGAACAAGAGCTCATGTGACAGCACATGCTGGTGAGTATGTAGAACCCGAGGAACACTCCCTTATTGCTGTTGGGATTGCAGGTTGGTACAACCACTATGGGAAACAATCTGGCTATTCTTCAGAAAATTGGAAATAGTTCTACCTGAAGAACCAGTTCGACTAATTTGGGCATATATCCAAAATATGCCCCAACATTCCACAGGACCATGTGCTCCACTATGTAGCCTTACATGCAATAGACAGAAGCTGGAAATAACCCAGATGTCCCTCAATAGAAGAGTAGAGACAGAAAATGTGGTTTCTTTACATAATGGAATATTATTCAGCTATTAAGAATGAGATAATCATGAGTTTTTCAGGCAAATGGTTAGAACTGGAAATTATCATCATGAGTTAAGTATCTCAGACCCAAAAGGACATTCATAGTATGTGCTCACGAGTAAGTGGATATCAGCCAAAAAGTACAGAATACCTAGGATACAACCTACTGAACTTAAGAAATTTAACAACAGAAAGGCACAAGTGAGGATACTTCAGTAACATTTGAGGGTGAAGAAAATAATCATAGGAGTCAGGGGGAAGGAGGAACCTAGGTGTGAGTGGGGAGATGGAACAGAAATGGGAAGAGGATCAGTTAGGTGGGACAGGAAAGAAGCCCAGAGTGGTAGAACAATGAGTGGAAATATGCAGGTTACAGGGTGGGGTTGAGGTACCATGGAACTCTAGAAAGTACCATGGACCTTGGAGTTAAGACTCTCAGGAATTAGTGATATGCTCAACAGTGGGGAAAGTGAACTTAAATAGCATCCACCTCCAGTAGATAGACAGGGCTTCAGATAGTGCTATTCAGGCTCCTGACCCACATTACATCTCCTCCATCTCCTCTGATATATGATTCTTCCCTCTTTTTCACCTACCCCTTTTCTCTTACATTCCAGTCCCTTTCACCCTTTATTTCCCATGAGTATTTTGTTTCCCTTTCTAAGTAGGGCTAAAGCATTCACACTGGTCTTCCTTCTGCTTGAGGTTCATTTGCTCCATGAGTTGTATCTTGGGAATTCTATGTTCTTTGACTAATATTCACTTATTAGTGAGTACATACCATGTATGGTCTTTTGTGACTGAGTTACCTCACTCAAGACAATAGTTTTTATTTTATTTTTTTTCAATTTTTAATTAGCTATTTTCTTCATTTACATTTCAAATGCTATCCCGAAAGTCTCCTATACCCTCCCCTGTGCACTGCTCCCCAATCCACCCACTCCAAATTCTTGGCCCTGCATTCCCCTGTAATGGGGCATATAAAGTTTGCAAGACCAAGGGGCCTCTCTCTTCCCAATGATGCTGACTAGGCCATCTTCTGCTACATATGTAGATAGAGAAAGAAGATCTGAGGGTGCTGGTTAGTTAAATTTTTGTTCCACCTATAGGGTTGCAGACCCCTTTAGCTCCTTGGGTATATTCTCCAGCTCCACCATTGGGGCCCTGAGTTCTATCCAATAAATGACTATGAGCATCCACTTCTGTATTTGCCAGGCACTGGAATATCCTTACAAGAGACAGCTATATCAGGGTCCTTTCAGCAAAATCTTGCTGGCATGTACAATAGTGTCTGTGTTTGGTGGCTGATTATAGGATGGATCCTTGGATGGGGTAGTCTCTAGATGGTCCATCCTTTCATCTTAGCTCCAAACTTTGTCTCTGTAACTCCTTCCATGTGTGTTTTGCTCCCTATTCTAAGGAGAAATGAAGTATCCACCCATTGGTCTTCCTGCTTCTTGATTTTCTTGTGCTTTGCAAATTGTATCTTGGATATTCCAAGTTTCTTGGCTAATATCCATTTATCAGTGAGTGCATATCAAGTGACTTCTTTTGTGATTGGGTTACCTCACTTAAGATAATATCCTCCAGACACATCCATTTGCCCAAGAATTTCATAAATCCATTATTTTTAATAGCTGAGTAGTATTCCCTTGTGTAAATGTACCACATTTTCTGCATCAATTCCTCTGTTGAGGGACATCTGGGTTGTTTCCAGCTCTGGGCTATTATAAATAAGACTGCTATGAACATAGTGGAGCATGTGTCCTTCTTACCGGTTGGAACAGCTTCTGGGTATATGCCCAGGAAGGTATTGCTGCATCTTCAAGTAGTACAATGTCCAATGTTCTCAGGAACCGCCAGACTGATTTCCATAATTGTTGTACAAGGTTGCAATGCCACCAGCAATGGAGGAGTGTTTCTCTTTCTTCACATCCTTGCCAACATCTGCTGTCCCCTGAATTTTCAAACTTAGCCATTCTGAATGGTGTGAGGTGGAATCTCATGATTGTTTTGATTTGCATTTCCCTGATGATTAAGGATGTTGAACATTTTTTCAGGTGCTTGTCAGCCCTTCAGTATTCCTCACTTGGGAATTCATTGTTTAGCGCTGTACCACATTTTTAATGGGGTTAGTTGAATTTCTGTGGTCCAGCTTCTTGAACTCTTTATATATATTGGATATTAGTTTCCTATCAGATTTAGAATTAGAAAAAAATCCTTTCCCAATCTGTTGGTGGCCTTTTTGTCTTATTGACAGTGTCTTTTGCCTTACCGAAATTTTGCAATTTTATGAGGTCCCATTTGTCAATTCTTGATCTTACTGCACAAGCCATTGATGTTCTGTTCAGGAATTGTTCCCTTTTGCCTATAACTTCGAGGCTTTTACCCACTTTATCCTCTATAAAATTCAGTCTGGTTTTATGTGGAGTTCTTTGATATACTTAGACTTGAACTTTGTACAAGAAGATAAGAATGGATTAATTTGCATTCTTCTAAATGATAACCTCCCATTGTTCCAGCACCATTTCTGAAAATGCTTTTTTTCCAATGGATGGTTTTAGCTCCCTTGTCAAAGTTCAAGTTATGATAATGTGTGAGTGCATTGCTGGTTCTTCAATTCTATTCCATTGATCTCCCTGTCTGTTGCTGTACTAGTACCATGCAGTTTTTATCAGAATTGCTCTGAAGTACAGGTTGAGATCAGGCATGGTGATTCCACCAGAGTTTCTTTTATTTTTGAGAATAGTTTTTGCTATCTTAGTTTATTTTGTCATTCCAGATGAATATGCAAATTGACCTTTCTAACTCAGTGAAGATTTGATTTGGATTTTTGATGGGAATTGCATTGAATCTGTAGATTTCTGTTGGCAGGAAAGCCATTTTTCTATATTAATCCTGCCAATCCATGAGCATGGGATATCTTTTCTTCTTCTGAGATCTTTAATTTCTTTCGTCAGAGACTTGAAATTCTTGCCATACAGATCTTTCATTTCCTTAGAGTCACACCAAGGTATTTTATATTTTTTGTAACTATTTTGAAGGGTGTTGTTTCACTAATTTCTTTCTCAGCCTGTTTATCCTTGAGTAAAGAAAGGCCATTGGTTTGTTTGAGTTAATTTTATATCCAGCTACTGTACTGAAGCCATTTATCAGGTTCAGGAATTCTCTGGTGGAATTTTTAGGGTCACTTATATATACAATCATATCATCTGCAAATAGTGATATTTTGACGTCTTTCCAATTTTTATCCCCTTGATCTCCTTTTATTGTAGTATTGCTCTGGCTAGCAATTCAAGTACTATATTGAATAGGTAGGGAGAAAGTGGGCAGCCTTGTCTATTCCCTTATTTTAGTGGGACTGCTTCCAGTTTCACTCCATTTGGTTTGATATTGGCTACTGGTTTGCTGTATATTGCTTTTATTTTGTTTAGGTATGGGCCTTCAATTCCTGATCTTTCTATGCCTTTTATCATGAAGGGTTGTTGGATTTTGTCAAATGCTTTCTCAGCACCTAATGATATTATCATTTGATTTTTGTTTTTGAGTTTGTTTATGTAGTGGATTATTTTTTAAAGTTTTGCTGTAGGAGTGATATGATACGGGCTAAATTGCAATAGTGTTGACCTGGCGCAGATTCCACTAGGGGTTGACAGAGGAAAATGGGATTAGAAAATCCTAAACAGGCATTTGTCTGCAATCTTCAAGAGCTGCTTCAGGCTAGAGGAGTAGGGATTGAAAAACAACTGTTAGAATATTTTCCGGAATACATTGATAGCTTTCCGTATATTAAACCATCCCTGCATCCCTGGGATGAAGCCTACTTGGTCTTGATGGATGATCGTTTTGATGTATTATTGGATACGGCTTTCGAGGATTTTATTGAGAATATTTTCATCAATATCCGTGAGGGAAATTGATCTGAAGTTTTCTTTCGTTGATGGATCTTTGTGTGGTTTAGGTATTAGAGTATTTGTGGCTTCACATAATGAATTGGGTAGAGTAACTTCCATTTCTATTTTGTGGACTAGTATGAGGAGAGTTGGAATTAGGTCTCCTTTGAAGGTCTGATAGAACCTAAACACATCTGGTCCTGGGCTTTTTTTTTTTTTTTTTTTTTTTTTTTTTGGTGACTATTAATGACTGCTTCTATTTCTTTAGGGAAAATGGGACTGTTCAGATCTTTAATCTGATCCTGATTTAACTTTGGCACCTGGTATCTGTCTGGGAAGTTGTCCATTTCATCCAGGTTTTCTAGTTTTGTTGAATATAGCCTTTTGTAGTAGGATCTGATGATGTTTTGGATGTCCTCAGGTTTTGTTGTTATGTCTCTGGTATCTGTCTGGTAAGTTGTCCATTTCATCCAGGTTTTCTAGTTTTGTTGAATATAGCCTTTTGTAGTAGGATCTGATGATGTTTTGGATTTCCTCAGGTTCTGTTGTTATATCTCCCTTTTAATTTTTGATTTTGTTAATTAGGATACTGTCCCTGTGCCCTCTTCTTAGTCTGATTAAGGGTTTATCTAACTTGTTGATTTTCTCAAAGAACCAGCTCCTGGTTTGGTTGATTCCTTGAATAGATCTTTTTGTTTGCACTTGGTTGATTTCTGCTCTAAGTTTGATTATTTCCTACTGTCTACTCCTCTTGGGAGAATTTGCTTCCATTAATTCTAGAGCTTCTAGGTCTGTTGTCAGGCTGCTAGTGTGTGTTCCCTCTAGTTTCTTTTTGGAGGCATTCAGGGCTGTGAGTTTTCCTCTTAGGACTGCTTTCATTGTGTCCCATAAATTTGGGTATGTTGTGGCTTCATTTTCATTAAATGTTAAAAAGTCTTTAATATCTTTCTTTATTTCTTCCTTGACCAAGTTATCATTGAGTAGAGTGTTGTTCAGTCTCCACATGAATGTTGGTGTTCTCTTATTTATGTTGTTATTGAAGATCAGCCTTAGTCCATGGTGATCTGATATGTTGAATGGGATTATTTCAATATTTTTGTATCTATTGAGGCCTGTTTTGTGACCCATTATATGGTCAATTTTGGAGGAGGTACCATGAGGTGGTGGGAAGAAGTTATATCCTTTTGTTTTAGGATAAAATGTTCTGTAGATGTCTGTTAAATCCATTTGTATCATAACTTCTGTTAGTGTCCAGGAGTCTCTGTTCAGTTTATGTTTCTAGGATCTGTCCATTGGTGAGAGTGGGGTGTTGAAGTCTCCCACTATTTTTGTGTGAGGTACAATGTGTGCTTTGAGCTTTACTAAAGTTTCTTAAATGAATGTGGCTCCCCTTGCATTTGGAGCATAGATATTTAGAACTGATAGTTCCTTTTGGAGGATTTTACCTTTATGAGTATGAAGCACCCCTCCTTGTCTTTTGTGATAACTTTGGGTTGGAAGTAAATTTTATTCGATATTAGAATGGCTACTCCCACTTGTTTTTTCAGACCATTTGCTTGGAAAATTGTTTTTCAGCCTTTTACTCTGATGTAGAATCTGTCTTTCTTCTCGAGGTGGGTTATCTGCAAGCAGCAAAATTCTGGGTCCTGTTTGTGTAGTCAGTCTATTAGTCTATGTCTTTTTATTGGGGAATTTAGTCCATTTATGTTAAGAGAAATTAAAGAAAAGTAGTTGTTGCTTACTGTTATTTTTGTTGTTAAAGTTGGGATTCTGTTCTTGTGGCTGTCTTATTTTAGATTTGTTGAAGGATTACTTTCTTGCTTTTTCTCGGGTGTAGTTTCCATGTATGTGTTGGTGTTTTCCCTTTATTATCCTTTGAAGGGCTAGATTCATGGAAAGATATTGTGTGAATTTGTTTTTATCATGGAATACTTTGGTTTCTCCATCTATTCTAATTGAGATATTTGCTGGTGCATATTAGCCTTGGCTGGCAATTGTGTTCTCTTAGGGACAGTATAACATCCGTCCAGGATCTTCTGGCTTTCATATTCTCTGCTGATAAGTCTGGTGTTATTCTAGTAGGTCTGCTTTTATATGTTACTTGAGTGTTTTCCCTTACTGCTTTTAATATTCTATCTTTATTTAGTGCATTTGTTGTTCTGATTATTATGTGTCAGGAGAAGTTTCTTTTCTTGTTCAGCCTTTTTGGAATTCTGTAGGCTTCTTGTATATTCATGGGAATCTCTTTCTTTAGGTATTGGAAGCTTTCTTCTATAACATTGTTGAAGATATTTGCTGGCCCTTTAAGTTGAGAATCTTCATTCTCAACTACTATTATCCATAGGTTTGGTCTTCTCATTGTGTCCTGGGTTTCCTGAATGTTTTGAGTTGGGATCTTTTTGCATTTTGCATTTTCTTTGATTGTTGTGTTCATGTTACCTATGGAATCTTCTGCATCTGAGATTCTCTTTCCATCTCTTGTATTCTGTTGTTGATGCTCACATCTATGTTTCCTGATTTCTTTCCTAGGGTTTTTATCTCCAGAGTTGTTTCCCTTTAGTTTTTCTTCATTATTTCTACTTCTATTTTTAGATCTTGGATTTTTTTTTATTCAATTCCATCACCTATTTGGTTGTGTTTTCCTGTAATTCTTTACGGGATTTTTATGTTTCTTCTACCAGTTTAGCAGTGTTTACCTTTAGTTCTTTAAGGACTTGTACTTGTTTAGCAGTGTTCTCCTGTAATTCCTTGAGGGATTTCTGTGCTTCTTCTTTAAGGGCTTCTACCTGTTTAGCGGTGTTCTCCTGTTATTCCTTTAGGGATTTCTGTGTTTCCTCTTTAAGGGCTTCTACCTGTTTAGCCGTGTTCTCCTGTATTTCTTTAAGTTATTAATGTACTTCTTAAAATCTTCTACCACCATCAAGAGATATGATTTTAAATCCGAGTCTTGCTTGTCGGGTTTTTGGGGTATCCAGGACGTTCTGTGGTGGGCTTACTGGATTCTGATGATGCCAGGTGTTCTTGGTTTTTGTTAGAAAGATTTTTACCTTTTCCTCTCAACATCTGGTAATCTCTGCTGTTAATGTTCAAGCTGTCTCTGGCTGGAGCTTGGTCCTCCTGTGATTCTGTTAGCCTCTGTCAGCACTCCTGAGAATCCAACTCTCACCAGAGTCCCAGTCTCAGATTATCTCTGCAGGCAAGTTCTCCACTTGCAGGCTGGTGTCCAGAAGTCTGGAGCTCTGATCCACCTCCTGAGTCCAGTTGTCAGAGCCCTCCCTGTAGGCAGAATCACCTTTGACAAGGAAGGTAGCCAGGGTTCTGGGTCTCAGCTCTGCCTCCTGGCTGAGGATGAAGGCCCGAAGGGACCCTGTCCAAAAAGCTCTGTTGCTTCAGTCGCCCACATGCCCTCCAGTGCTCAAGAGGTCTTGGGTATGCTAGAGGAACTGCAGAGTGGAGAGTTCTCTGGGGCCCTCAACACCCTTGGCCGTGTTAACGCAGAAGATGGTGGGGCTGGCACCCACTGGAAAGAATCCCAGCCTCTTGTTGGGCAGGTTTCCTTTGTCCCTGTTCCTGCTGGCAAAAGACCCTTCTCGACTCTTTGGACCTAATGTTGTGTTCCACTCACCTGTGATCCAGAGGTCCCAGGTGTGCTAGGGGTCCTGTGGCATGGAGAGTCCTCTGGGGCTCTTGGCACCCTCTGGTAGGTTCAGTCAGAAGATGGCAGGGCTGGCCTGACCTGAATGGATCCCAGCCTCTGTTCAGGTGGTGTTCCTTTGTCCCTGTTCCTGCTGGCACAAGACCCTCTGTGATTCTTTGGAGCTGATGTTGCATTCTACTTGCCCATGATCCTTAGGTGATCCCTAGTTCCTGTGGCATGGAGAGTACTCTAGGGCCCTTGGCAGCCTCCGGCTGGTTCAGGTAGAAGATAGTGGGGCAGGATGACAGTTTTGATCTTAGTCATTCCCACTGGTATGAGGTGGAGTCTTAGGGTTGTTATGATTTGCATTTCTCTAATGACTACAGATGTTTCTTTAGGTGCTTCTTGGCCATTCATGTTTCCTCAGTTGAGAAATCTGTTTAGCTTTGTTCATTATTTTTACTAGGGTTATTTGGTTCTCTGGATTCTAACATCTTTTGTTAAGGATTTCTTTCATTACTCTGCACACACCCTTGAGTTTGCTTCCTCCCAATCATCATCAATACAAATGATAGAGAAAATACTTGGATCTGAACAGAAAAGAAAGTGAAGGTTAACATCATTTTTAAATAAAACTAAAGGAGCTGGAGAGATGGCTCAGCTGTTGAAAGCACTATTTCTTTTTCTAGAGGACTCACAGTGAATTCCCAGCACCCACATTGCAGCTAACAACTGTCTTTAAGTCCAGTTGCAGGGTAACTAATGCCTGCTTCTGAGCTCTGCAGGCTCAAGGCACAAGTGTGAGACTCATACATATACGTGAGCTAAGCATTTATATATAAAATCTTTTTTAAAGTCTCACAAATTTTAAAATAAACTAAAGCAACCCAGATGAAAGCAGGAATCAAAATTTTTAAAATCTCTTTTTCCCTTCCTTCCTTCCTTCCTTCCTTCCTTCCTTCCTTCCTTCCTTTCTTTCTTCCTTCCTACTTTTTTTTTTAAAGTAGGATATCACATATCCTAGGAGTTACTCAGAATCTTTATTTTTTTCTAAAGGTTTATTTTTATTCATGTGTATATGTGTGTTATTGTTTATATAAGTGTTACATGTGTACAGCTCTACATGTTGACTAAAAGAGGGTGTCAGACCCATTGGAGCTATGGGCAGTTATGAGCTGCCCAATATGGGTGTGTGGGACTGAATTCTAGTCCCCTAGAAGAGCAGCAAACACTCTTTACTTACCCAGTAATCTCTCTAGTCCCTCAGACATACCATGCACTCACAGTTAGCCTTTAATTTCTGATCCTCACACCCCTACATCCAAAGATCTCCCTGTACCATCATGACCAGCAGGATGAAATCTCTTGAAAACCTGGAATAAGTTTGTTAATAACAGCACATGAGCAGGAGAGAGCTAAGTGTTCTAAATAAGTCAAGCTTAAAGAAGAAAGTTAACATTACATTCTCCATAAATATCAGAATACCATTTATGATACATTTTTACACTGTATATATGATATATATTTTCCCATATCCATATGATATATATATCTCCATTCAAGCACTAAAATGACATGTATGGTATGCATTTGTTTAAATATAGATGCTAGCGTTTAAGTCTTTGATAAGTCACAATCCATATAACCACAGAGATTAGGTAAAGAGTATGGAACTAAAGTAGAGGGAAGAATATTCAAAGGAGCAAAAATAGAATTATAGACTTATTGGTGGGGATATATGGGGATTGGAAGTGAAGACTAAATAAAGATGGGGAAGGAACAGGAAGTGGAGTCGAATGCCTATGGCGAGGGAGAGTTATAACTAAGGATTATTTGTGGGTGGTTGTATGCCGTTAATGGATGTAAAGACTAAATAGAGATGGAGAAGGAAGAGGAAGGGCAGATAAATGCCTATGGAGATGGAGAGTTATAACTAAGGGCCAGTTGTTGGGTCATATGAATCTTCTTAAAATATATATGCATATGTAAGAAATGTAAATGGAATCACCAAATAAAGAGTAAAATAAACCAACTGGACACCACTCAGTACTAAATGAAACCCCAGTGGTTAGAATGGGTTACATATAAGTGAGTTTTTGGCCAAAAGGGACACACACAAACCCACAAACAAAGAATCCAGGCTATTGAAAATGCTGTATATTTGTTTTCCACAAACCAACGGTAATTCCCTATTGGTGACAATAATGCCTACATAAACCATTGAACCAAGAGAAATCAAGCTGGTGCTTAAATAGAGACCACACAAAATGACTAGTGCTGATGGTACTGGAAGGCACTCCTCAATCTACCAAAGGAGGAAGGTAAATATCAATCCAGCTACAAAAGTTTTAACCTTTAATAGAAAAGTGTCTGCCAGATATACTTTTATAATAGTTTCACAAAACTTCTAAGAGCAACCAACAAATATTTTTTTCTTGATTTGAAGCCCAATCTGAAACCAAGAGAGGTATCTATACTCAAGAGAACATTTTTGTGTTTGCTTGCCTGTATCCTTCCTTTCCCTCCCTGCCTCCCCCACCTCCAAACAGGGACACAGACAACACAGGTCTTTTTACACTCAGCTTCTCCCTGTGAATAAAGAATTGGGAGACAAAGGTACAAAGGGCTCCAGACCAGGAAATTCATTGATATAAAGAGAGAAATATAACCTCTTGATACTTAAAGATGGCATAAAGATATTCTCCTCTAATAATTCTTACAGGATACTCATATTATGTCTAACGTGGGCACCATAGGAACTTTGGGTTTAAATACTGGTTTGACAGGCTGCCTCTTATAAGCTGGTGTAGCACTTAAAGATGGAAAATTTCACCTGTGGTTTGGGACTAGCTAGGGAGTATTAGTCACTGACTCCAAGTAGTGAGAGCAGGTATAATATCCTGCTATGAATAGGTATTAATAATAAAGTCTGTGTCTCTAGGTAAAGAGCATAACAGATATCATAATATGTATTAATTAAATAGATGTGTGGCTCCTGGTATAGAGCACAGCAAATAGAAGGTTTAAATAAATGTCTGTAGCTCTTGGTAGAGAGCACAATAGAAAACAGAAAAGATAGATGCTCTAGGAGAAAAGTATATTATTCATGGGAAATTTCACCTGTGGTTCAGAACTAGATAGGGAATATTAGTCACTGACTCCAAGTAGAGCAGTGATAATCACCTGCTATGAACAGGTATTAATTAATAGAAGTCTGTAGCTCCAGGTAGAGAACATAACAGATAGCTGGTATAACAGGTATTAGTGGAAGGTTGAATTAATTCCTTTAAAGATGGTATAAAGGTATATTGCTCTAATAAGTATTACAGGGTACTCATATTCTTTCTAACGTGGGTTTCTAGGGAATTTTGGGGTTAAATCCTGATTTGATAAGCTACTACTTATAAGCAAATATAGAAAGTAAAGGAAAGGGGAAAAGGGAAAAGGGAAAAAGGGAAAAGGGAAAAAGGGAAAGGGAAAGGAAAAGAAAGGAAAGAAAGGGAAGAGGAAAGGAAAATGAAAAGGATAGGAAAGAGGATATGAAAGGAAAAGAGAAAGGAAAGGGGAAAAGAAAGAAGACGAAAGAGGAAAGGAAAAGGAAAGGAAAATAGAAGTGTGAATCACTTGTTTTAAAGATAGTATAATAAAGTTTGAAGGAGAGTCATATTCTGTCTAATGTGGGCTCCATGGGAATTTTGGGATAATATCCTGACATGACAAATTAGAAAGACCTAAATAGGCTAAAATGAGTGTGGTTTTGTGTATTGTGGTTGTTTTATTGTTCCTATGGGACACAGGGCAACCAAAAGGTTTTCCTGGTTATCAGCCGAAGGACATGCTAATTTGTGGAACAGGTTTTGTCATCTGTTTTTGGAAAAGGTGATTAAAGTACTTACACCTTCCAGAGTTATATGGATCAGATTTGGTAGAGGGAGACACCTAAGGTGTAGATTCCAGAGAATCAAATAACAAGTTTGTCTTAGTCAGGGTTTCTATTCCTGCACAAACCTCATGACCAAGAAGCAAGTTGGGGAGGAAAGGGTTGATTCAGCTTAAAATTCCATACTGCTGTTTATCACCAAGGAAGTCAGGACTGGAACTCAAGCAAGTCAGGAAGCAGGAGCTGATGCAGAGGCCATGGAGGGATGTTCTTTACTGGCTTGCTTCCCCTGGCTTGCTCAGCCTGCTCTCTTATAGAACCCAAGACTAACAGCCCAGAAATGGTCCCACCGACAAGGGGCCTTTCCCCCTTGATCACTAATTGAGAAAATGCCTTACACTTGTATCTCATGGAGGCATTTCCCCAACTGAAGCTCCTTTCTCTGTGATAACTCCAGCTGTGTCAAGTTGACACAAAACTAGCCAGCACAAAGTTTATCTTGATGATACTAAAATTTTGTTTTGAGATTTATATATTACAGAATATACAGCCTTGGTGAATTTCATCATCAGACATGCTGAACTGACCTCCCTGAACCCCTGTTGTCTTGGATTTTCATCTGGATCCAGTCAGGACACAGACATCAGAGATGAATACAATCATTGGTATGGCCTTCATAAGGCCAACTAACTCTCACATTTCCCTACTCTTCCCCCTACCTTCAAATGTATCCCAACACCCATATTCAGCTTGAAGAAGTCATGAAGAGTTGTCATCCAAGTTCCCTAAGCTTCAGGGCTGGTGGTGGTTATTATAGGTTGTCTTAGATACTAAAAAAATTTGAAGTTCAGGGCTTAGAACCTGTCCTTCTATTGCTGCTATTATAATCAGATCTGAGATGTTTAAGCAGGTGAGTTAAGGGCCAAATAGGAAATTCATGGCTATGAGGTTTTTGTTTGGGTGTTTTCAGTTATTTTAATTAGAAATGGCTGAGAGTAGTTAACAGACAACAGTCTAGATTACTTAACATAGATACCTGGTTTGCAAAACATTAGAAGTCCACAGAATTTGAGCTTTAATATTATTTATTCACATGTTGTTAAGACACGTCTGCTCCTGACAGGTTTCCCTTCTTTGATTCAAAGAAGAAACTGAGTATCTTTGAGGTACTCCATTTGTGACAAAATAACCACTAGGCAAGAATTGCCTCATTTCATCTAAAGACATAATACAGTTCAAAGAAAGGATACACTTACAGGCTAGGACAGCTTGATTCTGATGACAGAGTAGGCTAGTCCTTAATATTAATGTAACTGAAAGTCTGTTGATGACCTGGCCAGTAGGTTGAATATCGATGCTCCAATGTTTTGAAGTAAGGGACTATCCAGGTGATCAGTTGTCTCTATAAATTGGCTAAGTTTTGGAAGCTGTTTTAGGCTTCCTATATATTCTCAGTTAATATCAGTGGTTCTTGAATTTCTGTTGGGGTTGAAAAACTACATAGTCTCCTAGAGAACTGAGGCTTTTTACTTTAAGAGGAACAGATTTGAGAGGATGTTTTTCAGGTGGCATTGTATCTAAAGCCCAGTGATAGCCAGGCTCAGAACCTGGCTTTACCTAAGGATAGATGACAGAGCTTCTATTTAATTAACAACCATAATAAACTGGGTGTTAGGTCTCTTCTAATTTATAAATAACAAAATAGTAATAGTTATGTTCAATATTTTCTGAAATAAAATAGTCTTTTAATTGGACAGATAGGGGGAAATGTTGTGGGTAGCCATGGGGATAATTATATTTAATATTAATTCCATTCTCCTGTGAGTGGCTGCAAACAAGGAGGTAGTCAGCACTCAGGTGATTTCCTAAAAATCTGCTTCCCACCTTAATTTGTAAAATAAAGGAAAGCTGATGATTGGGCAGGTAAAAGGGAAGGTGGAGTGGAAGTTGGGAGAATAAGAAGGAGAAAATGGAAGAGGGAGAGGATGCAGAGGTGGAGGAAAACAAAGAAAAGCAGAGCAGAAGCCCATCGCCTGGGGAAACTGCAAGTTCTAAGGGGTCTCATAAGCTGTGGAAGATGGTAGCATAGTGGTAGATCTGTCCAATCTTGGTGCACAGCATGTAATCATATTAACTGAGTTGTGTTTTCATTGCTGGGGCATATTTTGGAGGAGATTTTTACCTCAACACCATGGTGTTACCACAATGCTGGTAAGAATAACTTCCTTGGGGTTTTCCTTATACTCGGAGGTCATCCTGATAGCTGAGAGTACCAGGCCAATGTCCAGTTCTGTATGTTGTAATCCCCTAATGAAGCATAATGCAACTATAACCCTGTTTTCAGTGCCCATGATATTATTTCTGACATATTTACACACTTGGTGAAAAAAGCAAGCTTTAAGAATCACAAGCAATTTTACATGTATATTTTGATTGATAGAGCAAAGCGTCAAACGCTTTACATATATACTCATATTTGATATGGAAAACAGCTCCAACTTTACTTTTCTCACACTGCTTACTTATCTGTGTAAAATCTTTCAGGTAGTATAAAATGCAAGGTGATTACTTTTTGTTTTCTTCTCGTGAACAATTATGAGTATATGTAAGGAAAAGCATCTTCCAAATATACTCCCACAATTATCTGTTTATAAATTATGGATAAAAAAATTTCCTCCTAGAATCCACATATATTTATATCTAAGCAAGTTGTTATAGATTAAACATGTGTAAGCAAGCAAGGTAAGTTTTTTTTTTTTTTTTCAGCCAGTTACCCTTACTGGTAGACTGCTATTTGCTGTTATAAAGGAAGGGTCAATTACTTTATTATTTATGTCAAAAATTAATGTTATAAAAATCTTTTTTTTAATTAGGCATTTTCCTCATTTAAATTTCCAATGCTATCCCAAAAGTGCCCCATACCCTCCCCAACCACTCCTCTAGCCACCCTTTTTGGCCCTGGCATTCCCCTGTACTGGGGCATATATAGTTTGCAAATCCAATGGCCCTCTCTTTCCAGTGATGGCCGACTAGGCCATCTTTTGATACATATGCAGGAGGAGTCAAGAGCTCTGTGGTACTGGTTAGTTCATAATGTTGTTCCACCTATAGGGTTAGAGATCCCTTTAGTTCCTTGGGTATTTTCTCTAGCTCCTCCATTGGGGGCCCTGTGATCCATCCAATAGCTGACTGTGAGCATCCACTTATGTGTTTGCTAGGCCCCAGCATAGTCTCACTAGAGATAGCTATATCAGGTTCATATCAGCAAAATCTTGCTAGTGTATACAATGGTGTCAGCGTTTGGAGGCTGATTATGGGATGGATCCCTGGATATGGCAGTCTCTAGATGGTCCATTCTTTTGTCTCTGCTCCAACTTTGTCTCTGTAACTCCTTTTATGGGTGTTTTGTTCCCAATTCTAAGAAGGGGCAAAGTGTCCACACTTTGGTCTTCCTTCTTCTTGAGTTTCATGTGTTTTGCAAATTGTAACTTATATTTTGGATATTCTAAGTTTCTGGGCTAATATTTACTTATCAGTGAGTACATATCATTTGAGTTCTTTTGTGATTGGGTTACCTCACTCAGGATAATGCCCTCCAGGTCCAACCATTTGCCTAGGAATTTCATAAATTCATTCTTTTTAATAGCTGAGTAGTACTCTATTGTGAAAATGTACCGCAATGTTTGTATACATACCTCTCTTGAGGGGCATCTGGGTTCTTTCCAGCTTCGGGCTATTATAAATAAGCCTGCTATGAACATAGTGGAGCATGTTTCTTTCTTACTAGTTGCAACATCTTCTGGATATATTCCCAGGAGAGGTATTGAGGGATGCTCCGATAGTACCATGTCCAGTTTTCTGAGAAACCTCCAGACAGATTTCAAGAATGGTTGTACAAGCTTGCAATCCCACCAACAGTGGAGGACTGTTCCTCTTTCTCCACATCCTCGCCAGCATCTGCTGTCACCTGAATTTTTGATCTTAGCCATTCTGACTGGTATGAGATGGAATCTCAGGGTTGTGTTGATTTGCATTTCCCTGATGATTAAGAATACTGAACATTTTTTTCAGGTGTTTCTCAGCCATTCGGTATTCCTCGGGTGAGAATTCTTGGTTTAGCTCTGAGGCCCATTTTTTAATGGGGTTATTTGGTTTTCTGGATTCCACCTTCTTGAGTTCTTTACATATATTGGATATTAGTCCTCTATCTGATTTAGGATAGGTAAAGATCCTTTCCCAATCTGTTGGTGGCGTTTTTATCTTATTGACAGTGTCTTTTGCCTTACAGAAGCTTTGCAAGTTCATGTGGAACCATTTGTCAATTCATGATCTTACAGCACAAGCCATTGCTGTTCTATTCAGGAATTTTTCCCCTGTGCCAATATCTTCAAAGCTTTTCCCCACTTTCTCCTCTATATGTTTCAGTGTCTGGTTTTATGTGGAGCTCCTTGATCCACTTAGTTTTGACCTTAGTACAAGGAGATAGGAGTGGATCAATTTCCATTCTTCTACATGATAACCACCAGTTGTGCCAGCACCATTTAATGAAAATGCTGTCTTTTCTCCACTGGATGGTTTTAGCTCCCTTGTGGAAGATCAAGTGACCATAGGTGTGTGGGTTCATTTATGGGTTGTCAATTCTTTTCCATTGTTCTACTTTTCTATCATTATACCAGTACCATGAAGATTTTTATCACAATTACTCTGTAGTAAAACTTTAGGTCAGGCATGGTGAGTCCACCAGAGGTTCTTTTATCCTTGAGGAGAGTTTTTGCTATCCTAGGTTTTTGGTTATTCTAGATGAATTTGCAGATTTTTCTTTCTAATTCATTGAAGAAAGGAGTTGGAATTTTGATGGGGATTGCATTGAATCTGTAGATTGCTTTTGGCAAAATAGCCATTTTTACAATGTTGATCCTGCCAATCCATGAGCATGGGGGATCTTTCCATTTTCTGAGATCTTCTTTTATTTTTTCTTCAGAGACTTGAAGTTCTTATCATACAGATCTTTCACTTCCTTAGTTAGAGTCATGCCAAGGTATTTTATATTATTTGTGACTATTGAGAAGGGTGTTGTTTCCCTAATTTCTTTCTCAGCCTTTTTATTCTTTGTGTAGAGAAAGGCCATTGACTTGTTTGAGTTAATTTTATATCCATGTACTTCAATGAAGCTGTTTATCAGGTTTGGGTAATTCTTTGAATAGTTCTTCTTGTTCCACTTGGTTGATTTTGCCCCTGAGTTTGATTATTTCCTGCTGTCTACTCCTCTTGGTGAATTTGCTTTCTTTTTTTTTCTAGAGCTTTTAGGTGTGTGGTCAAGCTGCTAGAGTGTTCTCTCTCTAGTTTCTTTTTGGAGGCACTCAGAGCTATGAGTTTCCCTCCTAGAAATGCTTTCATAGTGTCCCATAAGTTTGGGTATGTTGTGGCTTCATTTTCATTAAAACTCTAAAAAGTCTTTAATTTCTTTCTTTATTCCTTCCTTGACCAAGGTATCATTGAGAAGAGTGTTGTTCAATTTCCATGTGAATGTTGGCTTTCCATCATTTATGTTGTTATTGAAGATCAGCCTTAGTCCATGGTGGTCTGATAGGATGCATGGGAGATTTCAATATTTTTGTATCTCTTGAGGCCTGTTTTTTGACCAATTTTGTGGTCAATTTTGGAGAAGGTACAATGAGGTGTTGAGAAGAAGGTATATCCTTTTGTTTTAGAATAAAATGTTCTGTAGATATCTGTTCAGTCCATTTGTTTCATCTCTTCTGTTAGTTTCACTGTGTCCCTGTTTAGTTTCTGTTTCCACGATCTGTCCATTGATGAAAGTTTTATTCGATATTTGAATGGCTAGTCCAGCTTGTTTCTTCAGACCATTTGCTTGCAAAATTGTTTTCCACCCTTTCACTCTGAGGTAGTTTCTGTCTTTTTCCCTGAGATAGCTTTCCTGTAAGCAGCAGAATGTTGGGTCCTGTTTGTGTAGCCAGTCTGTTAGTCTATGTCTTTTTATTGGGGGAATTGAGTCCATTGATATTAAGAGATATTAAGGAAAATAATTGTTGCTTCCTATTATTTTTGTTTTTAGAGTTGGCATTCTGTTTTTGTGGCTGTCTTCTTTTTGATTTCTTGAGGGATTACTTTCTTGCTTTTACTAGGGCATGGTTTTAGTCCTTGTATTGTTTTTTTGTTGTTGTTGTTTTGTTGTTGTTTTGTTTTTCCTGTTGTTATCCTTTGGAAGGCTGGATTCGTGGAAAGATAATGTGTGAATTTGGTTTTGTCGTGGAAAACTTTCCTTTCTCCATCTATGGTAATTGAGAGTTTGGCTGGGTATAGTAGCCTGGGCTGGCATTTGTGTTCTCTTAGGGTCTCTATAATCTGTCCAGGATCTTCAGGCTTTCATAGTCTCTGGTGAAAATTCTGGTGTAATTCTGATAGGCCTGCCTTTATATGTTACTTGACCTTTCTCCCTTACTGCTTCTAATATTCTCTTTTATTTAGTGCATTTGTTGTTTTGACTTTTATGTGTTGGGAGGAATTTCTTTTCTGGTCAAGTCTATTTGGAGTTCTGTAGGCTTCTTGTATGTTCATGGGCATCTCTTTCTTTAGGTTTGGGAATTTTCTTCAGTAATTTTCTTGAAGATATTTGCTGGCCTTTTAAGTTGAAAATCTTCATTCTCATCTATTCCTATTATCCATCGGTTTTGTCTTCTCATTGTGTCCTGGATTTCCTGGATGTTTTGAGTTAGGATCTTTTTGCATTTTGTATTTTCTTTGATTGTTGTGTCAATGTTCTCTATGGAATCTTGTGTACCTGAGATTCTGTCTTCCATCTCTTGTATTCTGTTGCTGATGCTTGTATCTATGGTTCCAGATTTCTTTCCTAGGTTTTCTATCTCTAGTGCTGCCTCACTTTGGGTTTTCTTTATTGTGTCTACTTCCCCTTTTAGGTCTTGGATGGTTTTATTCAATTCCATCACTTATTTGGTCATGTTTTCTTGCAATACTTTAAGGGATTTTTGTGCTTCCTCTTTAAGATCTTCTATCTGTTTAGCAGTGCTCTCCTGTATTTCTTAAGTGAGTTATTAAAGTCCTTCCTGATGTCTTCTACCATCATCATGAGATATGCTTTTAAATCCATGTCTAGTTTTTTGGGTGTGTTGGGATGCACAGGACTGGGTGGGGTGGGAATGCTGCGTTCTGATGACAGTGAATAGTCTTGGTTTCTGTTAGTAAGATTCTTATGGTTGCCTTTCACCATCTAGTAATCTCTGGAGTTAGTTGTTGTAGTTGTCTCTGGTTAGATCCTGTTCCTCAGGTGTTTATGTTAGCCCCTATCAGCAGACCCGGGAGACTAGATCTCTCCTGAGTTTCAGTGTTCAGAATACTTTCTGCAGGTAGGCTCTCCTCTTGCAGGGAAGTTTTCCAGATATCTGGTGTTCAAACCTGCCTCCTGGCAGAAGTTGTGATCTACTCACAGAGTTCTAAATATCCCGTGGCAGGTCCTGTGTTTACCTTACGGGTGTCAGCCTACTCTGGGCCCTAGCTACCCCGGTGCTGGCGGGGAACAGAAGTGACTTGTGCCCCTGATCAGGCCGGATTTTCTGCTTCCCTAATTAATGCAGTCTCAGGTCCCTCATGAGTGGATTGGAGCAGACGCTGTGTTCCACTCACCAGAGGTCTTAAGGTCCCATGGCGGGTCTTGTGGGTAGCTTGCAGGTGTCAGCCGACTCTGTGCCCAAGCTACCCTGGTGCTGGCAGGACTGGAAGGGCTCTATAAAAATCTTAATAGAACCACAGAACAAAATTTTATACAAAAAACAAGTAGCTCTTTCTACTTTGAATCCTCAGAGTGCACATGTATTCATTAACCATGTTTTTATTAAATCATATAAGGAAACTGAGGGGAAAAAGTCAGTAAGGAATTAATCATCACCTGATCACCATCTCAGATTTTGCAAAATAAATAAATAAATAAATAAGCATGTTTTTTCATAGTAATTCTTTCCAAGTATACTGATTTAATTATTAATCTGCTCCAGCAGCAATGCTTGAAAATGTTCAATCTAACTGACACTTTGGGTGACAATGACATTGGCCAGTAAGGGGCTGGAACCCCCTCCCCCTTAGAGTTTTTATACATCTCAGATTATAAGGGATGTGATGGTGAGCATAGCAAGCAGAACAAAACTCCACAACAGCATGAAGTCCTCAGGACACATTCCTCGGGGTTCTGCCTCTCTCAGGAGCCACCTTGCTTGGGCTAACTCCTGGGCAACATTCCATACGTTCTAATGGTTTTGCTGTTCATTTTGCATAGCACCCAACATCTATCTATCTAGTATGATGCTTCAGGTTGTATAACATACATATGGAATTCAGAAGTACATGTAATAATGTCTTGTCTTTCCTTCTACCATACACATTTTGAGGATAAAACACAGATTAGTTAGCATAGCTGCAATTACCACTTATCTTTCTAAACAGTCCCAATAGAATAGAATAGAATACTGTGTTGTAAAACAGACTTAAAGGATTATGTAAACTCTTAATACCAAAGGTATATGATATCATCGATTGCCCCTGTCACCCATGGAATGTGTACACTTCAAATTTTATATGGTTCACCTCACCAAGAATCCATCAAAGCCCAATAGTTCAGAGGTAAAATGTACAGTCCTGAGAGCCCCTCTGCCATGTTAAATTTATTTTTCTTTGTAGTAAAATTTAAAGTAAAGTAATTTCTCATATAATATTACCCTGCTTACTGTCCCCACAAATTTTACTCCCCACAGTTCTTTTTCCACTTCCCCTCGCTTCCAAATCTACTTCTTTTCTCTCATCATTCATCAAATGCCCCTCTCTTTCAACTATCTCTCCCTGCATTCCCTTCCTCAACCCCATCTCCCTCCACCATGTCACCTGATCTCTTTCTTGTCCACCTTGGTCCACTAATAAAACCATTCTATTTCGCCATACCATGGGCATCCATGGGTTTGCGCCAGTGCCTTCCTCTATATCTAACTTCCGTGGATCTACCAATTATAGACTGGTCATCACTTATGTAATGTTGAATGTCTTAGTGTTTCTATTGCTGTCACAAAACACTATGACAAAAGAGCAAGTTAGCGAGGGTAGGACTTATTTGGCTTAGACTTCTTCATTGTTGTTCATCATTGAAGACAGACAGAACAGGAACTGAAATTGGCCAGGAACCTGGAGGCTGGAACTGATACAAAGATCATGGATGGGTATTGTTTAGTGGCTGGTTCCACATGATTTACTCTGTCTGCTTTCTCATAGATAACTCATAACCACAAGCACATTGATGGTAGTAAAAACAATGGACAGGATCCCTCCCCATCAATCACTAATTAAGAAAATGCCCTTCAGTCTTGCCTGAACAGCCTAATCTTATGGACATTTTATCAAATGAGGTTTCCTTTTCTCAGATGACTTTACATTGTGGCAAGTTGACAAAAACAATACAACCCAGTCAATATCAACATATAAATCAATACATAGCATATCTATCTTAATTGGACTAGGTTATTTTACTCAGGAAGAGTTTTTTCTATTTCCATGCATTTGCCTGCAGATTCCTTATGTCAATTTTCTTCATAACAGGTGAGTAATATTCCATTGTTTAGATATACCACATTTTTACTAACTCTTCAGCTTATGGACATGCAGATTTTTTCCAGTTACTGACTATTATGAATACAGCAGCAATTAACATGGTTGAGCAAGTATCCTTATGGTAAGATGAAAGCATTTTGTGGATCTTTCCAAACTATCAGGTGTCTGTTTTGTCCTTCTCTTGATTTCTGGTTTTAATAATTTGGATATTATTTCTTTGTCTTTTAGTTAATTTGGATAAGAGTTTTTGATTTTAGTGATCTTGTCAAAGAACCAATACTTATTTCATGGATTTTAAAAATATTTTTCTCTTTCTATTCTATTGATATCCACCCCAAGTTTTACTATTTCCTGCCACCACTTCATTTGGGTGTCATTTTTTTCTTTTTGTTCTAGAGCTTTTGGGTGTTCTTTTAAAGTACTAATATGAAATTTATCTAATATTTTATTGGATATTTTCTTTATATACATTTCAAATGTTATCCCCTTTCCTGGTTCCCTCTCTGAAAAACACCCACCCCTTTTCCTCCCTCCCCTTCCTTATCAACCCAGCCACTCCAGCTTCCTGGCCCTGGCATTCCCCCCACATTGAGTCATAGAACATTCATAGGACAAAGGGCCTCTCTGCACATTGATGTCTAACTAGGCCATCCTGTTCTGTATATGCAGCTGGAACCACGAATCCCACCATATGTGCTCTTTGGTTGGTGGTTTAGTGCCTGGGAGCTCTGGGAGTACTGGCTAGTTCATTTTGTTGTTCCTCTTATGGGTCATCAAACTCGTCAGCTCCTTAGGTCCTTTCTCTAAGTTCTTTAATGGGGACCCTATGTGCATGGCTGTGAGGATCCACTTATGTATTTGTTAGTTTTCTGGCAGAGCCTGTCAGGAGAGAGCTATATCAGGCTCCTGTCAGTAAGCAGTTGTTGGCATCCACAACAGTGTCTGGGTTTGGTGATTGTATACGAGATGGTATATTAGTTAGGGTTTTATGGCTGTGAACATAAACCATGACCAAGGCAAGTCTTATAAAAAACCAACATTTAATTGGGGCTGGCTTATAGATTCAGAGGTTCAATTCATTACCATAAAGGTGGGAGCATGGCAGCATTCAGGCAGGCATGGTGCAGGAGGAGCTGAGAGTTCTACATCTTCATCCAAAGGCTACTAGTGGAAGACTGACTTCCAGGAAACTAAGGTGAGGATCTTATGCCCAAAACCATAGTGACACACCTACTCCAACCAGGTCACACCTATTCCAACAAGGCCACACCTCCAAATGGTGCCACTCCCTGGTCCAAGAATATACAAACCATCACAGATGGATCCCCAGGTAAATCAGTCTCTGGATGGTAATTTCTTCAGTCTCCAGTCCACATTTTGTCTCTGTAACTACTTCCATCGCTCTTTTGTTCCCAGCTTCTAAGATGCATTGAAGTATCCAGCAAATAACACCATTAAAAATGGGGCTCAGAGCTAAACAAAGAATTCTCACCCGAGGAATACTGAATGGCTGAGAAGCACCTGAAAAAAATGTTCAGCATCCTTCATCATCAGGGAAATGCAAATCAAAACAACCCTGAGATTCTACCTCACACCAGTCAGAATGGCTAAGATCAAAAATTCAGGTTAAAGCAGATGCTGGTGAGGATGTGGAGAAAGAGGAACAGTCCTCCATTGTTGGTGAGATTGCAAGCTTGTACAACCACTCTGGAAATCAGTCTGGTGGTTCCTCAGAAAATTGGACATAGTACTACCTGAGGATCCCGCAATACCTCTCCTGGGCATATATCCAGAAGATGTCCCAACCGGTAAGAAGGACACATGCTCCACTATGTTCATAGCAGCCTTATTTATAATAGCCAGAAGTTAGAAAGAACCCAGATGCCCCTCAACAGAAATGGGTACAGAAAATGTGGCACATTTACAAAATGGAGTACTACCAAGCTATTCAAAGGAATGAATTTATGAAATTCCTAGGCAAATGGATGGACCTGGTGGGCATCATCCTGAGTGAGGTAACTCAATCACAAAAGAACTCACATGATATGTACTCAGTGATAAGTGGATATTAGCAAAGAAACTTAGGATACACCGGATATAAGATACAATTTGCGAAACACATGAAACGCAAGAAGAACTAAGACCAAAGTGTGGATATTTGCCCCTTCTTAGAATTGGGAAAAAAACACCCATGGAAAGGAGTTACAGAGACAAATTTGGAGCTGAGATGAAAGATGGACCATCTAGAGTCTGCCATACCAGGGGATCCATCCCACAATCAGCTTCCAAACGCTGACACAATTGCATACACTAGCAAGATTTTGCTCACAGGACCCTGATGTAGCTGTCTCTTGTGAGACTATGCCGGGGCCTAACAAACACATAACTGGATACTCACAGTCAGCTATTGGATGGATCACAGGGCCCCCAATGGAGGAGAGGGAGAATGTACCCAAGGAGCTGGGGGATCTACAACCCTATAGGTGGAACAACAATATGAACTAACCAGTACCCCCCACCCCCACCAGAGCTCATGTCACTAGCTTCATATGTATCAGAAGATGGCCTAGTCGATCATCAGTGGAAAGAGAGGCCCATTGGTCTTGCAAACTTTATATGCCTCAGTACAGGGGAACGCCAGGGCCATGAAGTTGGAGTGGGTGGGTGGGGGAGTGGACGGGGGAGGGTGTAGGGGACTTTTGGTATAGCATTGGAAATATAAATGAAATAAATACCTAATAATAAAAAATTAATAAATCTGCTATTCTCAGACCCGCCAAAAGACATATAACAAACCTGTCCTTGGCTAGAATAACACCTGGGGAATTATAATTCCACTGATGATCTGGGACAGGTACTGTCTCTGCTCTCATTGGATATGCTCTATCTTTTGATGAATCTCATTTGCATGTGCTCTCGCTAGTTCCCAAACTCGCCCACGTTCCTTGAGAAGCAAATTGTTAGTAAGTATCATGTGTATACCTTGAAAAGTTAAACTGTACGACTGAGTGATAAACTGAAATTCTTTGATAAACACAGAAGAATTAGAAGTATAGGAGCCCAATCTCTTCTCTATCCAAGAAAGTTTGCTCAGTGAGAAGGGATCATGTACTCTGACCGTCTGGACATTGCATCTACCCCTGCAACCTCCCTTAAGGGAAGGACAGTTGCTGGGTCAGATTCCTCTAGGGTTGGAGAGTTTGGGGTTTTGGTCGTGGACTTAGAGTGAGTGATAGGTGGTGTGAAAGTAGGTGCTAAGGTAGAACATTTGGTGGGACCTGTAGATGGTGTAGAAGGAGGAGAGATGGGGCTGGCAGGCCCCAGGGAGTCTCGGAAGGGGGGAAACCGAGGCAGCAGTTTGGGTTATAAATCTCACAGAAGCTCGCCTACTGCGAAAAGGAGGTGGGTCGTATGTTTGGTCCTGTATCATAATATCATTTAGTGGGAGTTATGCAGGATTTATGGTAATAGAAGTTGAGTGGGAGAGCAAGAAGAAAACATAGCAGGGTGGGAATGGAGATGAATGAAAGATTTTACATAGATAACCTCTTCCCATTTATCAGTTTGCTGGCAGTATGTATAAAGATCCTTTTAATTTTGATGCCTTTAAAGGAGGCGTCAGCTTCAAAGACTTAAGATTTTCTAGGAGACATCCCAGTGGTGTATCTGAGGATACATTTGAAGACACGTTGTTGCCCATATTCTGGAGGTTCCTGGTGTTCGTACCAGCATTCAGAGAAGAGCTCAGAAACCAAAAAGGAAATCAGCCAGGCTAGCGTGCACAAGTCCTCACAAGGACCTCTAGTGGCTACCCAGTAAGCCCTGGACTTACTGTGGAAAGTGTTCCACCCTGGCAAGGGATTTCAGCCAGCAGCTAGAGCCCTGAGGAGAGAGAGCAACTTTCAGGAGAACAGGATCCAGATGGGCAATGTCTGCTTCTATGTCAGCTGGAACGCTAGCCCCTTAGTTCTCAGGCAGAACTGGCCAGGCTCTGTTCAGGGAACTGGAGGCCCTTCCCCACTGATGAGCCCTACTGATGGTATGCTGGTGTCTGCGTGGGAATTTTTAGCGAACCAGTAAAATGGGAGCGTGGAAGCCTGGACTATAAGGCGTGTGGAAGTGGCACAGTTCACTTAGTTTAAATTTTGTGGGTTCCGTGGCAGCTAGGGGTCAGGTGGTAGAAAAGGCAGGCAGAGGCTCTCCTCCCCCGCTGGTCTTTGTGTGAGTGCCAAGCCATTTCTCAGGCAAAGGAGGTCAATTCCCCTTATGACTGGGATTTAAAGACACAGCGGAAGGTGGGGGTCACTAAGAATTCTGGCTTAGAGCAAGGAGGGATAGGGAAGTGCAGACCACTGTGCAAAGTGGGCAGGGCTCAAGACAGTTGGATTCTTACCTTGGATGCTGTGCTCTGTGCCCACCGCTGCGTCCACTGGGGTGCCCCCTCAGGCACACCAGACACTGGTGGCTGGTTGCTCTTTATCTGAGTCTCGGCACCATTTATATGTTAATTAACACCAGATAATATTAATCTATATATTTTGAGCGGATAAACCAAACAGCAGACCAGGCCAAGGTGGTTCCACGTGGGATAGGTTTATTGTGCAGGGATAGGGGCCAGCAAAGCCATTAGAATGGCAGAGAAGAGGAAAAAGAGAAAAAGAGGCTGGAGAGAAGAAAGAGAAGAAAGAGTGAGGAGGGGGTGATCCCCTAATTTATATGAAAAATGTCACACTGGTGAGGGTGGAAACTGAGCCAAGTGGATTGTGGGATTGAGGGTTGTTGTTCTGGCAATGTAAGTCAAGGGTCACATAGTTAGACAGGAGCTTGGAGAGTCCTGGTGCTAACATTTACAGCCTTCAGAATGCTCCAAACTGATTTCTAGAATGACCCCACCAGTTTGAAATCCCAATAAGATGTTGGGATTCCCTTTACTCAGCATCCTCCACCCCAGCGCTCCATTGTTGGTTTTTTTGGTGATCTTTGCTATTTTTACTGTACTCAGACAGATGGAATCTTTACCCTGTCCAACTAACTACATTAGTGCAGAGGAGGTCTGAGATTGGACAGGGACAAGGGGTCAGAGCTAGGAGTTATGGAGAGGAGGAGAGTCCTAGAGGGTAGGGAGGAGAACCAAGATGGCTTTGTATGTGTACCTGCGTGGCATTTACTAGCCACAAATGGCTATGATTTCACAAGTATAGAAATATTGGGATAAAGGTTTTATCATTATCAATTGTCTCTGAAATTATTGTATTGTACCTTGTAAATTGTGATATTATTGATACATAAATCTGATTGGTTAATTAAGCTTTAAGAGTCGTGATTCTACAAGGCTACTGGGTGTTGTGAGATGCAACCATGATGTTGGCGGTGCCATTTAGTTACTGGAATGTGAGATTGTGACTAGAGGGATTATAGCAGAGAGGGAACTAGTGGCTCAAGGGAAACATGAGCCAGATACTGCAGGGGCAAGCTGCAGAGAGTTGGCAGGCCTGCAGGAGCACAGAAGTGTGGTCCGGCACCAGGGAGATTTGGCAGGTTTATTTTTAAAACATATTTCCCACAACAGTTTTGATATATAATTTCCTAATTACTGGGTACAATCAACAATTTTTGAGTTATTCATAGACATATTTTCATCACTTGATATCTCTGTTCCAGACTCTTTTTTTATATTATTGAGTTTATAATTACTATATTTGTCTCTTACACTTTATGTATTTGAATAGCACGCAGGTCTCATTTCAACAACAAACTAGGCCAAGACAATCACACATGAAAGAGGATTTTTGTTTCTTTGTTTGTTTTATTTTGTTTTGTTTTTCAAGACAGGGTCTCTCTGTAGAACTTGGCAACTTGGCTGTCCAAGAACTCACTCTGTAGACCAGGCTTGCCTTGAACTCAGAAATCTGCCTGCATCTACCTCCCAAGTGGTGGGATTAAAGTCATGTGCCAGAACCGCTGGCAGTCTGGAAGAGGTTTTATTTAGAGGGAGAGACAAGTTGGTGGTAGACAGAGAAGAGGGGGAAAAGAAAGAGAGGGAGGGGTGTTCCCCTTATTTATATGGAAAATGATGTAATGCAGGTAAAGGTGGGAGGTGAGCCAAGTGTATTCTGGGAACATGGTAGCTTACATCTTGGCAACAGTTCTGTAGGTCGCTCTGTCACCTATGTGATGTCATCGGTTTGGGAGGTCCTGATGCCAACATAACTCCCTTCTTGTTATAAAGAAAAGGAAAGAAAAAGGGAAAGGTAATGATGAAAAGGGAATGAGGGCATCATGTCTTTTAAGCTGCTTCCTGCTGAATTTTACCATCTAGATCCTCTTGGTAAATGTTCACATCAGGTTCCTCTGTGGACAGCAGCTCTTCTGTGGGCAGTGGCTGGTAATCCTCTAACACGAACTGATTAGTAGTTTGGCTAGAAACTTTCTGTATTTGTTGTTGAAGAAATATGGAAACATGATGAATGAGGCAGGGAGAAAATTATAATGCCAAGAACATGACTAGGAACGGTGTTATGAAAGGGAGTATCCACTTCCATATAGGATTTTCGAAAATCGTAGAACTGGAGGTTTCATGGTCTCTGAAGTTCTCAATGTCAACTGTAGCTCCTGGATTTTATCACTATCCAGGACGGGTTGGCATAGAAACAGCAATCTTCTTGGATTGTAGCCACATGCGTCCACACTAACTGGGTTTCTGAGTGGGAGGCCAGAGCTTTATGGGAGAGAATGGTGAGAGAAGTAATGGAGACCAAGACATATTTTCTGATCAAGGCCCAAAGTTTAATATGTGTCTGTGCTTATAAAGGGGGGAGGCGAGGCTATCCTCCACCAATCCATTCTTGATGCCTGTCACCAGCCTGTAGGCAATCTGCTGGACAGAACTGGTTTGGCAAGTAGGAGTAAATTACTGGATTGTTTGCTGTCTCTGGAATATCTCAAGAACCTCTCAGCAGGTAGCAGTGTCTTGGAGAAGAGCAGGCAGGTAACAGAACAATAGAGCCATCTATGTGAGAAGGCTCCACCCAGGTGTTCTTATTCTCAGTGACAGTGACTTCTGAATCAGCCTGCTTCAAGGCTGGGGGAGGCTACAGTGGAGGAACAGGCAAAGACCACCTTCTTTAGCTTCAGAATATCTAGCCCCTGTAAATTCTGAAGCACCACCACTGCCAAAGAATCTATCTGTTTCTGGATACTGAGCATATTTTCAGACATTTTTGGAAGATAGCTTTTTAACTGGGAAGTGAACTTATTATATTGGGTCATGGAAGTCATTATCCCTGCAATTCCAGTACCAGCACCTATGGTTATTCCCATAGCAACCAAGAGTAAAATGACTTGAATTGCCCTCTTATGTTGACCAGCTATCATATTTTCAACTGGGATTGGCAGGGGCTCATTTCCCTGGATTACTCCCTGTTCAGGGAATAGGAGTACCATTGTGCAAAGTCCCGACCAGCTGATGGGTAGGCAATGATATTCCTGAGTGCCACAAAGAATTGACGTGTTCAGGACTACATGGCATTATGGCAGGTATGATATATTGAGGGATATGGTTTTATTGAAGTCTAGGTAACTTAGTGTTCCTACAGGACGTGTCCCAGAGGTCTTAAAACAGTTTGCTATGCCAAAGAGAGGGATAGAGATAAGGTATGTAGTCATGGCAACATTGGAGTCAAGGCAACTGACAAAGGCTGAGGTAAAGTTACTTGGCAGTATCACTGGAGAGGCTGTAAGTGACAATTGTGAGTTAGCTCCAGGGGGTACACATAATCAGCATTCTTTAAATTGTTGAGGCTGGTGACATTAAGGAGTTGGTATGCTGAGGTCAAGTTTGAAGCAAAAGGCAAAATGACAAGTCAGTGCCATTTATGAGGGGTGATATCAAAGAGGTAAGGACCTCAGAGGAGTGTTTGATTATCTCCCCTACTTTTCAGATATCTAGGGGTTGGGCAATTGAGACATATTTTCTTTGGATATGGTTGGTACTTACTAGGGAACTGGGTTGATTTTTACTGTAGAGCTTACCAATAACTCCTACCTCCCACCTGGAATCCCATGAGTCTTATATGTAGAAAAAGATTGTCTTGTGGTGTTGATAGAAGAAATGATTGGTTCATGACCCTAGCATATGTATCTGACAAGACCAATATGGGCAGCCCCCATATTCATCTGACAGTTTTCTACAATAATCTTTTGTCTGGTTAAAGAAAAAGCAAGTATAGAGATCATAATATTTAGATGGGATAACAGATACAGGGATGATATCAATTTGGATCAGTTCCTGGCATCCAGCTATGGAGCAGTTTCCTGACCCTATTTGGAAAGAATGTTTGTTATCTGTGGTGATTTCTTGGACTTTGACCCTCCAGATGTTAGGGCTACCCAGATGGAAATGAACATCAGGGGGGGGATAAGAAACCCGTATCTTATCCAGTGAGGTCAAGCTTGACTGCCAGAGTGGAGTCTCATTTTCTGGGACTGGGGACATGATGGGTGGTCTCAATGTCCTCTGGAACTTAATAGATAGAGAATGGTCCTGTTAGGGTGAATGTGTATGAAGAAGTGTCATTTTTAGGTGGAGGAATGAAAGGTTTGAGGTGAGACAGATGGATCCAATGAGAGAGTCCCTTGGGTTTAGCAGCTGTAGGGGTCACAAGGATTACCTTAAAAGGGCCCTGCCATTTAAGAGAGAGATGTGATGCCAATGATCTGTAGGGGATAGAAGGACTTGATAAGAAGTGGACAGGAGACAGTGTATGGCCATAGTAGATGGTGGTCAGCAAAGTGCCATAGGAGAGAATGAAAGAGTGGTAAACTCAGTGCTCCAAGGTATGCTAATCATAAAGCAGATAGCAACATTCCTTCCTCCACCCACCCGCTTCCTGGGTTCAAAGAGTGTTAATTCAAAGAAAGTTACCCTGACCATTACCAGAACCTGCAATGCAAATGTGCTATTGTTAGGGCCTCTTAGAAGCTGTCTTGAGAGTTAACAATTACCAGGTATTTTTTGTGACACCTGTGACTTTGTACTTCCTTGTGACTCTTAACTGGTATTTTTGGTATTTTCCAACAACGCCCTTCCCACCTCCTTGAGTTGTGTTTTTTTTTTCCTTTAAATACCCCCTTACTCAGCTACTCAGGGCGCCACAGTCCTCTACCCCTACGTGGTGTATGACCCTGGGCCCGAGAGTGCTCTCGAATAAAAATCCTCTTGCAATTTGCAGCAAGAACGTTTCTCGTTGGTGATTTTGGGGTGTCGCCTCTCCTGAGTCAGAACGTGGGGGTGTCCTCACGTTGTGGGTCTTTCATTTGTTGCGTTGGCCGGGAAACCTGACCACCCCTCACACCTGAGAACCGACTTGGAGGTATGGGGATCCCCTCTTGTGTGTGTGCTGGCCAGTGTCTCTGTTTTGAGTGTCTGTTTTCTGAAAGGAACATTGGAACATGTGCTTTTTGTGTTGGGTTGTTTGTGTCTTGTCTTCTGTTTCTGAAGCATGGCGAAGTCTGAGTTTGGATCCATCTGAGTTTATTGAATTTGTGTCTTGGTTTCAGGGTTACGAGATCGTGGGTTCGAGTCCCACCTTGTGCCTTGGTTTTACACCTGGCAGAGTGAGGAACAAGTGTGCTTCTCTGTTTTTGGTCGTCTAGGTAGAAGTGGATGATGGTGTTTGTAGACGATGGGGTGATGGGGTTTTCTGAAATGCGCACGTCTGCACTTGCAGCTGTCCTTTTGGGCCGTAAGGACCGGAGGACTGTGGTCGGCAGACGTGCTAGGAGGACCACAGGCTGTGGCCCTGGGGGACGCCCTGGGAGGTAAGGAGAGCCAGGGACGCCTGGCCGTCTCCGGATCGGTCAGAGGGACCGAGTTCTGTTGAAGCGGAAGCTTCCCCCTCCAAAATCGTCTAATTCTTTTGCCTGCTTGTAGAGGACAAGAAAGGGTCGAGTGTGTCTAGATCTGTTGGTTTCTGTTTTGTGTGTTTTTCTGTATGTGTTTAGAGCTATGTGAAAATCTAGAAAAACAAAGGTAATTCTCATAGGTGCTTTATACCCTGACTAGAGATAGTTTACACCTGAGATGTGAGAAAATGGGTTTTGAGAAAAGCAGTACTCTCCGACTATCGGGATAATTTGGTAATAAAATAAAATAAACAGTATCAATTGGTCTTTGGAGCCCTGCATCTGTAGTTAGAAATCTAGTGTGGCTGGAGAAGCCCTGCTAGGCGCGGATTATAAACGCTGCTCTTATAGGGACGAGCAGCTTCTCAAGTTCTATGGTAAGAGAACAGATGGCTGCTTTTCCTACAAAAATCTCTGTGCTTGTGATTATTAGATTCATCAGGTGACAAGGTGCTCCTCTCTTGAAATTACAGCTAGAAAAATTAAGAATTTTGTTTGGTTTATATGGACAAATGTATACGGCCATTTCATTTTTGTTTCTAAATAGTTTCAAAAGTATAAATATGTTTTATATGTCTTGGTTATAGATTAGTGGCTCATAAGATATTGGTTATGATTAAAAATTTGTAACATTGGTAAGAAAAAGTGGATTTAAAACTGGTAACTCTGAGTTAGAGTAATTTAGAACTACAACATGCAGCATGAGACAACCCATGGGAACAGGTCTCTAAAGATACGCCTGAATTGGGTAATATTCTGTGTAATTCTTATCCTAGAAACCCGATTTATAATAGATATATTGACGGCTACACCTTCTTGTGTTTGTGTGCAGGAACGGACAGCCAAACTTTGTAGCAAGTAATGTTTTTAGAGTTCATTTTTAAAGAAAAAATAGATTGTTTTCACTGTTAAAATTGGGTTTTGCTTCTCAAAATTGTGGTTGTATAAAGCCTCCTGAGTGGCCTAGTCCACTACCTCCCCCTTATCCACAGCCTCAACCCCAGCCGCCGAGGGAACCCTGAACCCCTCAGGGTGGCAGGAGGAGGACCGCTGTGGGTACATGGAGCCACAGGGAGCCGCAGAGTGGAGAGTCCGGGCGGACTCTGGTGGACCCGCCCAAACTTTAAACCCTTCAGTACTGGTCATTTTCCTCTGCTGGTATTTATAACTGGAAAATTAACCACCCCCTTTCTCAGGATCCCCAATGCCTCACAGGGTTGGTAGAGTTCCTTATGTTCTCTCATCAGCCTACTTGGGATGACTGTCAACAGCGGTTGCAGATGCTCTTAACAACCGAAGAGCGAGAAAAAATTCTGTTAGAGGCTAGAAAAATAGCCCGAAAGCCAACGGCGGTCTACACAGCTACAAAATGAGATCAGCATGAGATTCCTTTTGACTCGCCCCAGTTGTGACTACAACATGGCTAAAGGTAAGGAGAGCTTAAAAAAAACTATCGCCAGGCTCCGGTCTCCAAGGTGCCTCAAGATGGGCCCACTAATTTGGCTAAGGTAAGAGGTAATGCAGGGGCCAATTGAACCTCCCTCAATGTTCCTTGAAAGGCTTATAAAAGCCTTCAGGCGGTTCACTCCCTTTGATCTTACATCGGAAGCCCAGAAGGCCTCAGTGGCCATGGCCTTTCATAAGGCAGTCAGCTCCCGATATTAGAAAGAAACTTCAGAGATTGGAAGGTGTATTACAAGAAGGAGACAGTTATGCGATCTAGTAAAAGAGGCAGAGAAAGTGTGTGTGTGAAAGAGAGAGAGGCTGGAGACAAAAAAAAAAGAGAGAAAACAGGAGGGATCATAGACAAGAAAGAAATCTTGGCCGCAGTGATAAGAGAAAAAAAAAACAAAACAAAACAAAAGAGAGACAGGATCTAGACAAGAAACCTGGGCAACTGAAGATTGAGCCTCAGTTAAAGAGGCTCAGCTGTGTCAAACAGAAGTTACTTATTTGGGATACACCCTTCAAGGTGGAAAGCAGTGGCTAAAAGAAGCCAGAAAAAGACTGTAACTCAGATCCCCAACCGACTACACCAAGGCAAGTAAGAAAATTCTTGGGCACTGCTGGCTTCTACAGACTCTAGATACCTGGGTTGGCGACCTTAGCTGCCCAGTTGTACCCCCCTAACCAAGGAAGGGGAGGTGTTTGTGTGGACCCCAGGTCACCAGAAAGCCTTTGAAGAAATTACTCCTTACTCAGATTTTGGGACTTTAAAAAAGGCCAGTGGCTTACCTATCCAAGAAGTTACACTCTGTTGCCAGCGGGTGGTTTTCTTGCCTGAAAGCTATTGCTGCCATAACACTGCTTTTCAAAGATGCTGATAAGCTCACTCCGGGACATAGTGGCACCCCACCCCACGCTCTTAAAAACATTATCCAAAAGCCCCCTGACTGATAGATGGTGACCAACGCTCCTGTGACACATCAGAGCTTTTTTGGTGTCTGAACGAGTGACCTTCGCTTCATTCCACCTGCTGTCCCACTGCGTGAGACTGCACCTACTCATCACTGCTCTGACATTCTGGCAGAAGATCAGATCAGCCTTGGCCTGAGGGCAGTAGCCTCGCGGTTGAAGGTAAGCAGAAGGCGGGGACAGCAGTGCGGTGGTGAACAGAAAGCAAGTGATGTAGGCCACCAGCCTCCCTAAAGAGATGTCGGCCCAGAAAGCTGAACTGGTGACTTTAAGACAAGCTCTATAAATAGCAAAAGAAAAGTCTACACTAACAACAGGTATGCTTTTGCCACTGTACGGGGCAATATACAAAGAGGGCTGTTGACATCTGGAAAAAAAGACCTAAGATGCTGTGGCTAAAAAAAAAAAAATCAGGTGGCAGATCTAACCACCAACAGGTGACCCCAAGGAGCAATGATCCTGGCAGTCAAGGAGCCTAAAGATTATTATGACATCAGAGAGATCAGCTTTAGACACACTGCTGAGCACTATCAAGTTATGGACAGTATTTGACTTGGCCTGGGGGCCAAGAAATTCAAAGGTGTGGTTAGGTCCTTTAACTACTATGTTACAGGACTCTCTGACTTGGCAGAAGAAATAGTCAAAAGCTGCAAGGACTGTGCTATGACGAGGTGGAATTTCTAAAAGAAATCTTCCCAAGGTAATGGACCTGCCTTTGTTGCCCAGGTAAACCAGGGACTGGCCAAGATATTAGAGATCGGTTAGAAGTTACATTGTACATGGAGGCCCCATAGCTCAAGACAGGTAGAGAGAATGAATAGAACCATTAAGAGACCCTTACCAAATTGACAGCAGAGACTGGCGCTATGATTAGATAGCTCTCCTACACTTTATGCTCTTCAGGGATAGAAACACCCCTGGACAGTTTAGACTGACTCCCCTCCACCCCTCCAGAGGTAAAAATAGCCACTGTACATAGTGCTGACATGCTGCTTTCCCAGCCTTTGTTCTCTAGGCTCAAGGTGCTCCAGTGAGTGAGACAGTGAGCAAAAAAGCAGCTCCAGAAGGCCTACTCAAGAGAAGAAGGCCTGCTACATTAGACGTCTCCACGCAGAAAACCTTAAGACTCATGTAAAAAGGCCCTTATCTTGTACTCTTAACCACCCTACTTTCTACCTTTATGGGACCCCTTTTGATTTTGCTTCTGCTTTTAATTATAGGTCCATGTGTGTTAAATAGGCAAGTCACCTTTATTAGAACAAGAATTAGTGCAGTGCGGCTTTTAGTTTTGAGACAACAGTACCATGCCCTAAAGTAAAGGATCAAGTATGTCAGGGAAAAGATAGTGTCTAGTTCTAAGATTAGAACTACTAACAAGAAGAAGGGGGGAATGAAAGAGTAGTAAACTCAGTGCTCCAAGGTATGCTAATCATAAAGCAGATAGCAACACTCCTTCCTCCACCCACCCGCTTCCTGGGTTCAAAGAGTGTTAATTCAAAGAAAGTCACCCTGACCATTACCAGAACCTGCAATGCAAATGTGCTATTGTTAGGGGCTCTTAGAAACTGTCTTGAGAGTTAACAATTACCAGGTATTCCTTGTGACACCTGTGATTTTGAACTTCCTTGTGACTCTTAACTGGTATTTTTGGTATTTTCCAACAACGCCCTTCTCGCCTCCTTGAGTTGTGGTTTTTTTTCTTTAAATACCCCCTTACTCAGCTACTCGGGGCGCCACAGTCCTCTACCCCTGCGTGGTGTATGACCGTGGGCCCGAGAGCGCTCTCGAATAAAAATCCTCTTGCAATTTGCAGCAAGAACGTTTCTCGTTGGTGATTTTGGGGTGTCGCCTCTCCTGAGTCAGAACGTGGGGGAGTCCTCACGTTGTGGGTCTTTCAAGAACAGAGATGGCAAAGTATGGGGTGAATATATGGTCTGGGAGTGGAGAACATTTAGGTGAAAGACCAGGAATTAGGAATGAATGTCCATACATGAGTTCAAAGGGTAAGATGAGGAGAAGTCACTTGTGGAGTGCTCATAGCCTAGAAAGAACCAGTGGTTGGAGTTTTACCCAATAAAGGTGAAGTTCTTGTGACAGCTTAACAAGAGTGTATTTTTTTAAAGAGCAGTTAGTTCTTTATACCTTACCTGAAGATTGAGGGTGGTAGGGAATATGAAAATGCCAGGGGATGTCTAGGGACTTAGATACGATTTGAGAAACTTGGCAAGTAAATTCAGGATTATTGTCTGATTAGAGAGAGGCTGGGACATCAAACTGGGGGATGGTCTCTCAAAGGAAGAGGAGATCAGAGCACTTTTGTCATAGAAGTAGAAAATTAAACCTCCGACTCAGTACAGCCCTTATCAGCCTGTTCTAATTTTTGATATTGTTGGAGCAACATAAGAACCTGTACAGCACTGACCCACTGTCTGTTGAAAGCCACTAGCTTGTGAATTATGCAGGGGCCTATGGTAAATAAAAGAAGCAAGATTAATAAGGGGCCCATGAGGGCAGATAGTAAAGTATTCATCCATGGGATTTGGTGAACCAACCTTCAAACCATCCTTCATTAGCTTCTCACTCTCATTTTCATTTTTCTAACCTTTCTCTGAGTTTGGCCATAGAGTCTCTCTAATTGCCCCTGAATGGTCAATATAGAAGCAACACTCTTCCTTTAGGGCTGGTACTGTTGTCTCAAAACTAAAAGCTGCAATGTACTAAGTCTTGCTCTAATAAAGGCTACTAGCCTATCTAACACACATGGACCTATAATTAAAAAGCAGAAGCAAAATCAAAAGGAGTCCCATAAGGGTAGAAAGTAGGGTGGTCAAGAATACAAAATAAGGTCCTTTCCACCGATTATCAAAGTTTTCTGCATGGAGATATCTAACGTAGACAGAATCTCTAACTTGGAAGAGATATGGGGCTTGCAGGTCTCCTTCTCATGAGTAGGCCTCGTGGAGCTACTTCTATGCTTGCTGTCTCAGCCACTTGAGTGCCTTGAGCCTAAAGGACAAAGCCTGGGGATGCAGCACATCAGCACTATGTACAGAGGCTATTTTTACCAGTGGAGGGGATTCCCCATAGAGTGATCCATAGGGGGTCAGTCCAAACTGTCCAGGAGTGTTTCTAACCTTGAAGAGCACAAAGGGTATGAGAGCTATCCAATTATTAGCACCAGTCTCCGCTGTCAATTTGGTAAGTGTCTCTTTAATTGTTTTATTCATCCTCTCTACCTGTCCTGAGCTTTGGGGCCTGTATGCACAATGTAACTTTTAATCAATCCCCAGTATCTTGGCAAGTCCCTGACTTACCTGGGCAACAAAGGCAGGTCCATTATCAGACCTGATTACCTTGGGTATCCCAAACCTCAGGAAGATTTCTTCTAGGATCTTCTTGGCCATCACTTTGGCCGTCTCAGTCCTGGTAGGAAAAGCTTCTACCCAGCTTGGAAAGGTATCTATAAAAACTAATAAGTACTTCTTGACATTTCTAGCTGGCTTAATTTCTGTAAAATCTCCCTCCCAGTAGGCCTCAGGCCGGTTGCCCCTGAACCTCTTATCAGGAGTATACATAGAGTTCCCTGTATTAGTCATAGCACAGACCTTGGAGCTTTTGACTATTTCTTCTGCCATGTCAGGGAGTCCTATAACATAGTAGTCAGAGGACCTAACCACACCTTTTAATTTCTTGGCCCCCAAGTGTGTCAAGTAATGTAAGTTGGTACCAGTCCTAATTTGTCCATAACTTGATAGTCCTCAAGGGTGTATCTAAAGCTGGTCTCTCTGATATCATAATAATCTTTAGGTTCCTTGACTGCCAGGATCATTGCTCCTTGGGCTGCCTCTTTGGCGGTTAGATCTGCCATCCGATTCCCTTTAGCCACAGCATCTTAGGTCTTTCTCTGCAGATGTCAACATCCGTCTTTGTCTGAATATTGCTCCGCTCAGTGGCAAAAGTATACCTGCTGTCAGTGTACTTTCCCTTTGCCATTCTTGGAGCTTGTATCAAAGCCAAAAGTTCGGCTTTCTGGGCAGATGTCCCTTCAGGGAAACTGCTGGCCTAGATCACTTGCTTTCCATCTACCACTGTTGCTCCTGCCTTCCACTTTCCTTCAACTATGAAGCTACAGCCATCCCTGTATCAGCTCAGACACCCAAGCCAAGGCTGATCCTTCAGATCATTTCGAGTACCAGTTTCTTCTGCCAGAATGTCAGTGCAGTGATGAGTAGGTGAAGAGTCATCAGTCTCTGGAAGTAGGGTAGCCGGATTGAGGACAACAGGGGAAGCGAAAATCACTCGTTTAGTCAACAAAATGCTCTGATAATGTGTCATACGTGTGTTGGTCATCCATCGGTCAGGAGGCTGTTTTATAATGCTTTCAAGTGTGTGGAGTGCCACTACAGTTATTTGCTGTCCCAGAGTGAGCTTATCAGCATCCTTGACAAGCAGAGCAATAGCAGCAATAGCTTTCAGGCAAGAAAACCACCAGCTGGCAACAGGGTCTAACTTCTTGGATAAGTAAGCCACTGGCCTTTTCCAAGGTCCCAAAGTCTGAGTAAGGACTCCTCTGGTGACCCCTGTTCAGTGGGGCCTTTTTAATTTCTTCAAAGGCTTTGATCTGGAGTCCACACAAACATCTCCTCTTCCTTGGTTAGGGGGGTACAACAGGGCAGTTAAGGTCACAAACCCAGGTATCCAGAACCCGCAGAAGCCAGCAGTGTCCAAGAATTCTCTTAATTGCCTTGGTGTAGTTATGGTGGGGATCTGAGTTTCAGTCTGTTTTCTGGCTTCCTTTAGCCACTGCTTACTGTCTCAAAGTGTATATCCCAAATAAATAACTTCAGTCTGACACAGCTGAGCCTTTTTAGCTGAGGCTCGGTACCCCAACTCACTCAATTCTGTTAAGCACACTGTTCTTCAGTTGCCCAGGTTCCCTATCTGACTAGTTCCTTTCTTTTCTTTCTCTCCTAACACTGTGTCCAAAATTCTAGTCAAATTTCTTTCTTGTCTATGATCTCTCCTGTTTTTTCTTTCTTGTGCCTCCCACCTCTCTCTCTCTCTTCCACCTCCCATCTGTCTCTCTCTCTTTCTCGTATAACACCTTCTCTTCCCCTTTCACTAGATCATGTCTCTATCTTGTAATACACCTTCTCTTACCTCAGCCAAATTAGTGGGCCATTTTGAGGCACCTCAGAGACCAAAGCCTGGTGATAGGATTTCAAGCTCTCCATACCTTTAGCCATGTTGTAGTCCCAAACAGGGCAAGTCAAAGGGAATCCCGTGTTAATCTCATTTTGTAGCTGTGTAGGCCACCCGTCGGCTCCTGGGATATTTTTCCTAGTCTCTAACAGAATTCTCTCTTGCTCTTCAGTTAGGGTTAGGCTGCAGCATCTGCTGAAAATCATCCCAAGTAGGCTGATGAGAGAACATAAGGGACTCCACCAACACTGTGAGGCATTGGGGATCCTCTGAGAAGAGGGGGTGGTTAGTTTCCCAGTTATAAAGGTCAACAGAGGAAAATGAACAGTACTGAAGGGGTTTAAGGTTGGGTGGGTCCACTTGAGTCCATTCGGATTCTGCACTTTCCAGCTCAGTGTACTCGGAGCAGGTACGTAGACCTGGACACTTGGGTGTGGGGGGTTGGTGGTGGCGACTCTGGACAGTGGGCCCTTCTTGTGGCACAACTGCTCCTGAGGAGCCCAGCGGGTGCCGCACAGACCCCAAGGTCTCACCCTCTCCCCTCCCCTCTGCCCATCCTGTAGGCACAAGGTGCATGGCATGGGGGTGTTCCAGGACCTCCGTGTCACTGTTCCCCTGCCAGGTCTGCCTCCCCCCGGCCCCCACGCTGTGGTTTTCCATGGGAGCCTCGCCTTGGCCATTACCTTGCAGCAGACTTAGAACTGGTGCTGAATCAGGGAAATCTGACTATTAAATTAAAACAAAGCATTGCAAAGGCCTGCAGCAGGTGTTGAGGCTGTAGATAAGGGGGAGTTAGTGGACTAGGCCACTCTGGAGGCTTCATAGATTTTTGGAGGAGCCAATGGATTAGCTGGTGGCTCTGATTCGGGAGAAGCCTTCACTTTTGATTTCTCTTGTAGCACCAGAACACAACAACAATTTTGGGAAGCAAAACACAATTTTAACAGTGTAAACAATCTATTCTCTTTAAAAATCAACACCAAAGATGCTTAATTTTCTTTTCTTTTATGATGCACTGTGTTTATTCTCTGATAGTGCTATTTAGTTGAATAAACTTCCATAGGTATATATGGAAAAAAAAATCAACACCAAAAACATTACTTGCTACAAAGTTTGGCTGCCTGTTCCTGCACACAAACACAAAAATATGCAGCCCCCAATACTTTAAAGAGACACTGCCCTAAATCCTATCTTTTATAAGTCTGGTTTCTAGGATAAGAATTACATAGAGTATTACCCAATTTAGGCATATCTTTTAGAGACCTGTTTCCTTGGGTGTTCTCATGCTGCATATTGTAGTTCTAAATTAATCCAACCCAGAGTTTCCAGTTTTAAGCCAACTTTCTGTTACCAATGGTATAAATTTTTAATAATAACCAATAATGTATGAGCCAATAATCTATAACCAAGATACATAAAACATGTTTATACCTTTTAAAACTATTCAGAAACAAAAATGAAAAGGCTGCATATATTTGTTTATTTAAACCAAACAAAATTCTTAATTTTTCTAGCTTTAAATTCAAGAGAGGAGCACCTTGTCACCTGATGAATCCAATAATGACAAGCACAGAGACTTTTTTTTAGGAAAAACAGCCATCATTTCCCTTACTATAGACTTGAGAAGCTGCTGGTCCCTTTAAGAGCGTTGTTTACAATCAGCTCCTAGCAGGGCTTCTCCAGACACACTAGACTTCTAACTACAGGTGCAGGGCTCCAAAGACCAATATGTACTTTTTATTTATTTTTTTTCTTTTTCTCTTCTGTGAGTTTTTGGAAGACTAGGACTCGGGAGCCTGGCTTCTGGACCAGGTCTTGCCATTACTGTAATGTACAGCTGTTGGTCAGGGTGCGATTTTGGTCCTTCCTGAAAGATCATGGCTTAGTCAAGACCAAAGTTCCCTCCAGTGGCCAGTCAACGTCAAAAGTTGGCCACTCAGATGCACAAAAAGTCTGCCAAGGTCCTTTCTTGATCTCCACAGGGAGGTTATGGGTTCTAGTCCTAACATCAGTCCAATGATTAAGAGTCAAACTAGGGTGGTCATCACAGACTGTCTCATCATCTTAGTGACAAAGAATACAAAGAGCACACAAACTGTCAACAAACACAAAGACCAAAACCAGAGAAATGACCCAGAGGATCGCTGAATCAGATGGCCAGTTCTCAACAAGAGGGTTACAGTATAAACCAGACTCAGGCAGATCAGAATACAAAACTCAGGGTGATCAGAATAAACTCAGACTGATCCAATCTCAGGCTGGACCATGCTTCAGAAACAACAGACAAACAAACCAACACAACAAGTGCACGTTAATTTCAGAAAACAGAAACAGACACTCAGAACAGAGACACTGGCTGGCACGCACACATTCCAGAGGGGATCCCCATACCTCCAAGTTGGTTCTCGGGTGTGAGGGGTGGTCGCGATTTTTGGCCAATGCATCAGTGGTAGAATTCCTTTTTGACATCTACAGATAGATTGTGAGCCCTAGTCTTAATTTCAGTCCAATGGTCAAGAGTCAGTCCAAGGAGAGTACTAATGGTCTATCCCATCGACCAAGTCATGTACAGGGAAACAAACAAAACACACAAAAATACCAAGAAGACCGAAACCAGGACTCGCTTCCTGCGGGACTTCCAATACCAAGAAACATAATCAGACAGCCAAGTGGGCACAAAATCTCTCCTCTCCAGGAGGGATTTAGGTTCCAACTTGGCACCCAGATGGGAAATCTCCAGGCATCCCTGGAGCTCCCTCAGAATTCCTGGGACATCTCCCAGGGTGGCAGCCAGTTATCCCCTGACATGTCTGTCAATAACCCTCCCTTCCATCCTGGTCTAGGAGTTCATTGCTCTCACGAGCTCTGATGACTGCAAACTGAAACCGAAAGTACCAAATTCAAACACAGCCAGCAGAGAAAGACATAGACAAAAACAGAATCTTACCTCCAAGAGGGGTCTTTGAGAAATGGGTTGGCCACAAAATCCCATGATGATCCCCCAACTGAAAGACCCCCATTTCGGGGAGACCCTCGCTCAAGTCCTGGGATGAGCCGGCACCCCAATAACGCAAGAGAAACCATTCTTGATGCAATATTGCATGAGATTTATTCGGGATGCTGAGGCCAAGCTCATAACACACACAGGGGCAGAGGAGATCGACCCTCAGCAGTTGCAGTTGAGGGTTTTAAAGAATAAACCACAAAGTGAGGGGAGGATAAGACCACAAAGAATGGGGAAGCCAAGTAAACATAAGAATGGGGATGGGGAATTAGAGCTCATCGCTCATGGAAAGGTTACAGGCTATCTTTGGCAAACATTCTTGGTCCCTTAAAGAATGGGGAAGCTGAGTAAACATCATAAGAATGGGGATGGTGAATTACAGCTCATCTCTCATGGAAAGGTTACAGGCTATCTTTTTGCAAACATTCTTGGTCCCTTACATTATGGGTCAGGTGCCTGGGTGGGTTACCCAGTGGTCATCTTTCTCTCAGGCTGAAGGCAAAAGAACAAAGAACTCCATGATGGGCTTCCTTTCTAGGGGTCTAAGAAACACATTGAGTTGGGGTCTTACACCTATCCCTGGATGGTTAGATATAGTTGTTTTTACAAGTATACTATCAAGTATGCTATGGGTGCAAAAGAAGGTCCCAGTAGATAACCTAAAACTCCAAGGGCAAACCCCTCTTTTTCAGTAATGTAGAGGAAAAAAGGATGAGTCAGGTCAGTGAGATGAAAAGCTAGAGCCTTAAGGAGATCCTGTTGGAGCCTTTGAAAGGGCTTGGTAATAGGATTGAGGAGAGGATTGTGGGTGGGTTCTAACACTGCTTCATATAAGGGATGAGAAAGAATGGAAAAGGAAGGAACCCACGAATGTAAAAACAAACAAACAAACAAACAAACAAACAAACAAAAAACAAAAAAAAACTGGCTATTCCTAAGAGTGATAAAATCTCTTCCTTTGTAGAAAAACATTTAGAGGCTGAATCAGACTCTTTCTATCTAAGGTAATAGCCTTGTGGGTTGGGGTAATTGTTAGTTCCAAATAGGTAACCTGAGGTGTGGACAATTAGACTTCAGAAGGAGAGACCCTGTAGCCTCAACTGGAGAGGAAATTTAGAAGAGCAGAGGTGTCAACTTGGCTAATTTCTAGAGAGAGACTAAATAGTAGGACATCATCTATGTAAAGTATAATTTTAGATTCAGGGACAGACAGAGATAGTAAGTCAGAAACCAGGGCCTGACCAAATATGTGTGGGTTGTCGCAGAATCCCTGAGGTTGAACAGTCCAGTTTAGTTGTGTAGTTAATTGGGTATCAGGATCTGTTCAGGTAAAGGCAAGTATATTCTGTGACTGGGCATCTAGAGGAATAGAGAAAAATGCATTCTTGAGATCTATGACTGAGAAATGAGAAGTCCCCAAGGGGATAGTGGTAAAAAGTGTGCAAATGTTAGCCACAACAGAATTGAGAGGAACCATTGTAGAATTAATGTGCCTGAGGTCTTGAACCAGGTGATCATACCATTAGGTTTCTTAACTGCTAGTGTAGGGGTGTTAAAGAGGGAAGAGGTATGGCAAAGGAGTTTTTCTTTCCTCACGGGGTCAGAAAAGATAAGATTAAGTTCCCTGAGGTTCTGGAGAGAGAGAGATGGTTGAGCTTGGGAAACGTACCTTGTAGAGTGCAGTAATTGGATGAAAACAGGAGAATGATGTTTATCAACAGAGGGTTTCTGTATGTCACAGACTCAGGGAGCTATATGAGAAGCTGGTAAAGGAAATGACATGGTAGTTTTACTAGGTTAGCTGGCTAGAAGGAGGAGAGGAACTGTTGCTGAGCTTGGATTTAAGTGAATGTGAGGAGCAAAGGAAATAGAGTTTCCCAGTCTGGCTAGAAGATCCCTTCCCAATAAGCAGACAGGACATGTTGGCACTATCAAAAATGAATGGGTGAGAGGTACACCCCTAAAAATGCAAATAAGTTGTGAGGTCTGGTGTGGGAAGTAAGGCTGTCCTCCTATCCCTACAATAGGAAAATTAGAAGGAGTAGTGGGTCATCCAAACTCCATCAGAACCTAGTAAGTGTCTTCAGGGTCCAAGAGAAAGGAGATGGGCTGCCCACAAACTACAATGTGTATTCTTTAGTTGAGGTTTTTGTCACAGGGAGCTCTGGGGGTACTAGTTAGTTCATATTGTTGTTCCTACTATGGGTCTGCAAATCCCTTCAGCTCCTTGAATACATTGTCTAGCTCCTTCATTGGGGAACCCGTGCTCTGTCCAATGAATGGCTTTGAGCATCCACTTCTGTATTTGTCAGGCACTGGCAGAGTTTCTCAGGAGACAGCTATATTAGGCTCCTGCCAGCAAGCTCTTGTTGGAATCCACAGTAGTGTCTGTGTTTGGTAGTTGTTTGTGGGATGGATTTCTTAGAGCCGCAGTCTCTGGATGGTCATTCCTTCAGTGCTTCTCAACAATTTGTCTCTGTAACTCCTTCCATGGGTATTTTGTTCCTCCTTCTAAGTGTACACACTTTGGTCTTCCATCTTCTTTAGTTTCATGTGTTTTGTGAATTGTATCTCAGGTATTCCAAGCTTCTGGGCTAATATCCATTTATCAGTGAGTGTGTATCATGTGTGTTCTTTTGTGATTGGGTTATCTCACTCAGGATGATATCCTCCAGATCCATTATTTGCCTAAGTATTTCATAGGTTTATTTCTTCATAGCTGCATAGTACTCCATTGTGTAAATTACCACATTTTCTGTATCCATTCCTCTGTTGAGGAACATCATGTGAGGATGTGGAGAAAGAGGCACATTCCTCCATTGCTGGGTAGATTGCAAGCTGGTACAACAACTCTGGAAATCAGCTTGGCAAATCCTCAGAAAATTTGACATAGTACTACCATAGGATCAAGCAATACCTCTCCTGGGCATATACCCAGAAGATGCTCCAACATATAATAAGGACATATGCTCCATTATGTTCAAAGAAGCCTTATTTATAATAGCCAGAAACTGGAATGTCTGTCTTTGCTTCTGGCAAATACATGGCTGTTCAGGATCCCAGTGTAGCTCTGAGCCTTACTTAGTGAACTTTTAAGCACACAAAATTTGATCTGTGGTATGGGGTGACATACCTTTGTTGTCAAGATCAATTGCTCAGAAGTGGAACGACAGAATCCGAAAAGCAAAGTCAGTTTATTTCGAGAATGTCCCAGAACTATGGACTTTGATGGACCAGGTCTTTGTTTTCATTTTGGCAGGTGGTGCTGTCTATATGCTGACTTTTATGAACTAAATGGTGCTTCCACCGTGGAGCCAATCATGCTGAGGTCTGGGGGCCTAAGATTTAGGGACCTGTTACATTTGCACTGGTCTTAGTGAATGAGACAAATAATAGGCTCAACCTGTTTTAAAAAGATGTGGTTTATCCTAAGGACCATTCCTTTTACTATATATATACTTGATTGCCTATAAGAACAGAGACTAGTACTATTTTTCTAATTAATGTCTTTGTTTCTTTTTCTCGTTTGAGTTATTGTTTGTTTGTTTGTTTTTACTCCTGGTGACTTAGTACAGAAAGAATATGTTCTTTCAAAGCCATATGTAGTCCCCCTTATCTTGTGAGAAGTAAGTCTAAGACTCTCCACTTTTGTGCCATTTCTAGAAGGGAATCTAAGTATAGTTTCAATAGATCTAGGTCCTGATCAACATGTCTACCTAGTTTGTAATGCATCAGAAGAGGCATATTGAGTCAAACCATTGTTACATTTCCACCAATTGGTCTCAGTAATATGGCTGTTGTCCAGAAGATTCAAGCCATAAGGCAGAATAATAGGCATCAGAGTAAGGAGAAGTGCCTAAGTTAAAGGTTTTGGATATTAGACAAGTCTCATCCCATTATAAGTCCTCTAATGTTAATTTGGGCTACCACAGTCACAATGAGTTTTGTAGGTTAGTGGACTGACATACTAGTTAATTAGGGAAGGGCTTGGTATCTAAGCATAGCCAGCATTCTTGGCACATTTCTGGCGGATAGTGATCAATTTCATTCCTCAGATCCCATCCTGTGGAACAGAATCTTGTTTCCCCAGGTTTTTCTTGTTATCCAAATGCAAGATTTTTTTTTTTTTTTTTTACCAAAAATTTTAGATGTTTTCATTTTATGACCATTGAATTATATTTTTCTATGGTGTATTTTTTTGGGGGAAGGGACTTCCTATATATTCATCTGTGTTTTTTTAGGAAGCCTCTATTTTACAACCCGAATTTTTGAAATGGATTCTCTGTTTCTGGGGACAGCTACAGGGCTTGTATAGAACTGTAAACTCTGTATTCCAATCTCAAAAAATAAATTCCAACATCATTCCTTTTTCTCGTGCAACTAGACATATAAAGTAGATATCAATGACAAAAGTCAAGATAAATATGGGTTTCTGGTCTGTAGTCATGCTAGCTAATACCTTCCCTGTATTTGTCTTCCTTAGTTTCCAAGTCCAGTCCTGAGAGCCATGGGTTTGGATGATTACCCTATCCTCATACCAATAGGGCAAATCATAAGAATAGAAGACCAGGGAGTGGAAGAATCTTGGGACTGATGAAATGGATCCATACTCCAAGATATATTCCATTTGGCAGGAACATCCATGGCTTCAAATTTCTTGATCTGGAAAGGGTGGATCCACGACGTAGTGTCAGCAGTTACCTTCATAATCATAGATGTGGAGAAAATCACCATGTAGCATCCCTTCCAAGCAGGTTCCAGCTGTTTTCAGTGCCCCTATGGCTACCTGTTTGACCCATACTTTATCTCCAGATTTGAACAAGCAGAAACTGGTGATGGCTTTAGATGTAGACTGAATCTCTCAAATATCCTGATAAATACTCTTCATGGGGAACTAGAGATCTTGTAGTAGCTTGATAATGAACATTAGAGAGATCTATCAACTGCTGGCCTCTGAGCTTGGGAAGCAGTGGGGGAAATCTTTCAAATGTAAATTCATAGGGACTAATTTATTATCTATATGGGGTACAGAAGCCCAAAGCAAAGGAAGGTCTATTTAACATTTGCTGGACTCTAATGAGAGCTTTGCTAAAGTTTCTCTTAATGTCCTCTTTTATTTTAACCTGCCCAAATTCTGAGGATTATATGCATAATAATGTTTTCAATATGTGTGCAAATCTTTTGTTAATTGTTAAGTTATGGCTATGAATGCTGGGTCACTGTCAGACGCCATTGCTAGAAGATAATCAGGAGACCAGTTCCTGGAGGAACTTTTAAGCTACTATCTGAGCAGGTTTAGTCCAGATGAATGCTTCAACCCACCTGGAAAAGGTGTAACCTCCCCCCCACAGCCTGAAAACAGGCTGAGCAGGCTTGACTTGTCACTAGGAGATCACCTGGAGTGGAGCCTGCCACCCTATTATTCAACCACTGCTGCTGCTGCTACCTGCTGCCTAGCTGTTCCATTGCCTACATGTGGACACATGCAGCTGGACTCCAAGGATGATTCAGTGGGAGTGGGCCCCCCTCTTTATAAGCACGTGTTCCCCTATATTAAAATTGAACCTTGATCAGACTATTGTCTTGGTTCCATCCTTTCTCTCATAGCCTAGATTCCCTCTTTTCTTCCAGATTCCAAGATGCCTTCCAGGCTCAAACCCGGACATGTGAGCCACTGGCCAGCCTCAACAATTTGGCGAACCAATGCAGGACCTGAGAAAGGCAGAGGACATTTGGAAGAAACACTGCTGATTTGTAGCTCCATGCAAGAAGAAAAGAATTAAAATTTGTACCACAGAAGGTTGGTATGGGATAAGATGGATCAGTGCTATACCAGCACGCTGGATTCACTTAGGTTTAGCAGTGAGCTACCGGGAACTAGGAACTCAACAGGCAGGCCTTTGGCTGCAGCTTCTAGAAGCTGTTTTTTTAGGAGAGAGAAATATTAGGTTTTAATAAAAGGGATTTAATAATCAGGCAGATGGCCGCAGTTGGAAACTGCATTAGGCAGAAAGAAAGTGGATTTTGAAACTCTCCCAGGGACAGAGAGAAAATTGGGGAATCCCCCTCTTGTGTGTGTGCCAGCTGGTGTCTTCATTCTAAGTGTCTGTCTTATGTTTCCGGAATTGAACATGTGCTTGTTGTATTGGTTTGTTGTCTGTGTTTTGTTTCGTGCCTCTGAAACATGGTGCAGTCTGAGTTTAGATCTGCCTGAGTTTGTTTTCTCTGGTGTTTATAGACAATGGGATTTTATGAAATGTGCGCTTGATATTTGCAGCTGTCCCTTCAGGCTGTGGTCAGCAGATGTGCTAGGAAGACTGTCACCTCACCAGGGGACACCCTGGGAAGTGGGAGAGCAAGAGTCACCTGGTGGTCTCCAGAGATTGGTCAAGATGGACCAAGTTTTGTTTATGAAAAGGAAGCTTACCCTTCTAATTCTTTTGCCTGCTCATTGAGGACAAGTAGGGGTTCCACATGTCTGGAGCTGTTGGTTTCTGCTTTGTGTGTTTTGTGCATGTGTTTAGAGCTATGTGAAAATTTAGAAAAGTGCTGGTATAGCTTCTTCTTCTTCTTCTTCTTCTTCTTCTTCTTCTTCTTCTTCTTCTTCTTCTTCTTCTTCTTCTTCTTCTTCTTTTTAACTAGTAATATGCTCAGTGTGTCTTCACAATCAGCTCATAAATTATTGGTTAAGATTAAATAATTGTTATATTGGTAACAGAAGTTTAGCCTTAATTTGGCAACTCAGGAATCTTTTCAAACATGTGGTGGAGCAGGCCAAAAAACTGGGCCTCCTAAGATACTTTTAACTGAGATAATATTTAATGTGATTGTTATCCTAGAAAGTAAGATTAAGATAAAATTTAAAGCAATGTCTCTTTTATGAAGCGTTAAAACTTACATTGTCATGCATTCATAGATATAAATTGGCAGCCAAATTTTGCAATGTAGTAGTGAAGTTTTAATGTTGATTCTTAAAGTGATAAATTGTTTTGAAATTGGGTTTTGCTTTCCCAAAGTTATAGATATAATCTAATGTTGCAAAAGAAACTTAGTAATTCTAATATCATCCTCATGGCAAGAGGAACTAAGCTCAGAGCAGCTTTTGCTTGGTTTGTGTGACTTTCCTTTGTCTTGCAAACAGTGCCTAGGGAAGCTCTGGAGATTTGCCTCCAGGGGAAATTCCCTTTAGCTAAAAGAGCATCTTTGCAGATCTAGCCAGATGCTGTTTTAATAAAGTTCAAATCCATAGTTTATAAAGGATCAATCAGACTGTAAAATTTATAAAGGCATTATAATCTGGCTTGCCTACATTTTATATAGTTATTATAGATATAAAAGTGTGTTTCTTTTTTCTCTCTCTCCTTTGCATCTTAATGATTGTAAAGGTTTTGCTTCAAGTAAGTTTAAAATAACTGGAATATTTTGCCTCTAGATATGGATAAATATTGATCTACATTATGTACGAAATTTTTATCATTTCTGCTTCTATACAACAAGCCAAGAGTTTGAATCTTCCAGTGTACATTGTTTTCTAAGTAGAAATATTTTATTAGCTAATGCCTCTCAAGGGAAGTTTACTTTAAATCCTTGCTCTCACACAAGGAGCTTTTAAGTTTTGGGGAGTAGCTGTTGCTCCTGAAAAGATTCAGAGGCGATATCTTTTTATTACTTAGGGTTTTAGTTTACTACAGAAGGCTTTGCAGAAAATAAAGAAAGCTTTTATAATTGTTATTAATTATTTTTATTAGGTATTGTCCTCATTTATATTTCTAATGCTATCCCAAAAGTTCCCCATACCCTCCCCCCCACTCCCCTACCCACCCACTCCCACTTTTTGGCCCTGGCATTCCCCTGTACTGAGGCATATAAAATTTGCAAGTCCAATGGGCCTCTCCTTCCAGTGATGGCCGACTAGGCCATCTTTTTATATATATGCATCTAGAGTCAAGCGCTTCGGGGTACTGGATAGTTCACCTATATATATAATGTTGTTCCACCTATAGGGTTGCAGATCCCTTTAGATCCTTGGGTATTTTCTCTAGCTCCTCCATTGGGGGCGCTGTGATCCATCCAATAGCTGACTGTGAGCATCCACTTATGTGTTTGCAAGACTCCGGCATAGTCTCAAAAGCGATAGCTATATCAGGGTCCTTTCAGCAAAATCTTGCTAGTGTATGCAATGGTGTCAGCCTTTGGAGGCTGATTATGGGATGGATCCCTGGATATGGGAGTCTCTAGATGGTCCATCCTTTTCTCTCAGATCCAAACTTTGTCTATGTAACTCCTTCCATGGGTATTTTGTTCCCAACTCTAAGAAGGGGCAAAGTGTCCACACTTTGGTCTTCCTTCTCCTTGAGTTTCATGAGTTTTGCAAATTGTAACTTATATCTTGGGTATTCTAAGTTTCTGGGCGAATATCCACTTATCAGAAGTACATATCACTTGAGTTCTTTTGTGATTGGGTTGCCTCACTCGGGATAATGCCCTCCAGGTCCAACCATTTGCCAAGGAATTTCATAAATTCATTCTTTTTAACAGCTGAGTAGCACTCCATTGTGTAAATGTACCACATTATTTGTATCCATTCCTCTGTTGTGGGGCATCTGGGTTCTTTCCAGCTTCTGGCTATTATAAATAAGGCTGCTATGAACATAGTGGAACATGTTTCTTTCTTACTAGTTGGTACATCTTCTGGATATATGCCCAGTAGAGGTATTGCGGGATCCTTCAGTAGTACCATGTCCAATTTTCTGAGAAACAGCCAGACTGATTTCCAGAGTGGTTGTATAAGCTTGCAGTCTCAATTGTTATTAATAATAATCAATGTTAATCAAATATTAGCTGTGCCAACAACAATTCTTTGGCAAGAGAAAACATTATTGTAAAGTCATTTTCTCATCCTCCCAGCCAATTGTTGGCCCACGTGGAGCCAGCTAGCTGCTGGCTGCTGTGGGGCGGGACCTTGGGGCACACAGCTTTCCCTGAGCTGTAGTGGTTCGGGAGGTCTCCAGAAAGTGGGAGGCTTTGTAAGGAACTCAAGAGAGGGCTGCCCTTGCCATTGCCCCATAAGCCTCCACCTGTCCCGACCTGGGTAGCCATAATTTTTGCACTAAGACTCAGGGTGGGCTTTCTGGCCTACAACAGATTGGGCTGCCTTCAGCCTCTTCTGCCTGAGAGGAAGGCCAAGGGTGTGCAAGGCCGAGGTGTCGTTCACCTCAAAACACAGTTTCTACATCCTATTAAAACTACTTTGGTACTAATAAAGGATTGTAAGATATACTTGTGTATTTTAGAAAACCTATAACAAAATTTGTGTCTTAAAAACCTGACTAAGTGTCTGTTCTGTGTTCAAAACAGCAATTAATTTAGTTATTACAAAATATTAATCTATTGCATACCATCATTTTAAATAAGATTGACAATCAATATCCCAAAGATAAGTTAAGAATTGTTTTTATGCATGCTTCTGTAGCTTCTATAAATCCATGCATGCATACATCCCAATTATTGTGTTTAAAAACAACCCCTGTATGGGAAGTAAGTAGATGTAAATTAGATCACATGCTTATTCTTCCCACTGTTTCAGCACAGATAATTACGTTGTGTGCTGTAGATGGTGTTTTAAAATGCTGAACAATCAAACCTTCATTTGTATATTAATAGTAAATATTATGTCAGAGCTCACAATTGCTTAAGATTTTTCGTCCTTCAGATGCTATTAATCTCAAATTTGCAATTGCTTATGCATATACAACTCATAGAAAAAATGCTGTCCTTTTAAGAAGGCTGGTTTTAGACATTTAATAAATTTTTCTCGATTGCCTAGATAACTTAAAGCAATGCCATGTTGGATTTATATCTCAGGCAGTCTATAGGTCCTACATATTCTTTATATATTCAAAACAATTATGGTTTAATATAATATTTTAGTATTCTTGAAAATTGTGCCTATAAAATTCTTTCCTCAGTGTCCTCAGTTACTACTTGTTTCCACATAAGGGTGTGAATTCTTGAGGAATTAGACTTAATAAATTGCTGCAAATAAATGCTCTTATTCCTAAGTTAATAAATAAATTATGCACATGTAACTATTAATAACTTTTCAAGCCTTCTAGTTACAACCACTCATTTTTTTATTTCTACTTCATTCTTTTTTTTAATTAGGTATTTTCCTCATTTTCATTTCCCAATGCTATCCCAAAATTCCCCCATACCCACCCCCCCCCCACTGCTCTACCCACCAACTCCCCCTTTTTGGCCCTGGCGTTCCGCTGTACTGGGCATATAAAGTTTGCAAGTCCAATGGGCCTCTCTTTCCAGTAATGGCCAACTAGGCCATCTTTTGATACATAGGCAGCTAGGGACAAGAGCTCCGGGGTACTGGTTAGTTCATATTGTTGTTCCACATATAGGGTTGCAGTTCCCTTTAGCTCCTTGGGTACTTTCTCTAGCTCCTCCATTGGAGGCCCTGTGATCCATCCAATAGCTGACTGTGAGCATCAACTTCTGTGTTTGCTAGGCCATGGCATTGTCTCACAAGAGACAGCTATATCTGGGTCCTTTAGGCAAAATCTTGCTAGTGTATGCAATGGTGTCAGCATTTGGAAGCTGATTATGGGATGGATCCCTGGATATGGCAATCACAAGGTGGTCCATCCTTTCATCACAGCCCCTAATTTTGTCTCTGTAACTCCTTCCATGGGTGTTTTGTTCCCAATTCTAAGACGGGGCAAAGTGTCCACGCTTTGGTCTTTGTTCTTCTTGCGATTCATGCGTTTAGCAAATTGTATCTTATATCTTGGGTATCCTGAGTTTCTGGGCTAATATCCACTTATCAGTGAGTACATGTTCTGTGAGTTCCTTTGTGATTGGTTACCTCACTCAGGATGATGCCCTCCAGGTCCAACCATTTGCCTAGGAATTTCATAAATTCATTCATTTTAATAGCTGAGTAGTACTCCATTGTGTAAATGTACAACATTTTCTGTATTCATTCCTCTGTTGAGGGTCATCTGGGTTCTTTCCAGCTTCTGGCTATTATAAATAAGGCTGCTATGAACATAGTGGAGCATGTGTCCTTCTTACCAGTTGGGACATCTTCTGGATATATGCCCAGGAGAGGTATTGCAGGATCCTACGGTAGTACTATGTCCAATTGTCTGAGGAATCACATTTCCAGAGTGGTTATACAAGCTTGCAATCCCACCAACAATGGAGGAGTGTTCCTCTTTCTCCACATCCTCGCCAGCATCTGATGTAACCTGAATTTTTCATCTTAGCCATTCTGATTGGTGTGATGTGGAATCTCAGGGTTGTTTTGATTTGCATTTCCCTGTTGATTAAGGATGATGAACATTTTTTTTTCAGGTGCTTCTCTGCCATTTGTATTTCTCAGGTGAGAATTCTTTTTTCAGTTCTGAGCCCCATTTTTAATGGGGTTATTTGATTTTATGGAGTCTAACTTCTTGAATTCATAAATATATTAGATATTAATCCCCTATCTGATTTGGGATAGGTAAAGATCCTTTCCCAATCTGTTGGTGGACTTTTTGTCTTATTGACGGTGTCTTTTGCCTTGCAGAAGCTCTGCAATTTTATGAGGTACCATTTATCGATTCTCACTCTTACAGCACAAGCCATTGTTGTTCTATTCAGGAATTTTTCTGCTGTACCCATATTTTTGAGGCTTTTCCCTACATTCTCCTCTGTAAGTTTCAGTGTCTCTGGATTTATGTGGAGTTCCTTAATCCACTTAGATTTGTCCTTAGTGCAAGGAGATAGGAATTGATCAGTTCGCATTCTTCTACATGATAACAGCCAGTTGTGCCAGCACCATTTGTTGAAAATGCTGTCTTTTATCCACTGGATGGTTTTAGCTCTCTTGTCAAAGATCATGTGACCATAGGTGTGTAGGTTCATCTCTGGGTCTTCAATTCTGTTCCATTGCTCTACTTGTCTGTCACTATACCAGTACCATGCAGTTTTTATCACAGTTGCTCTGTAGTACAGCTTTAGGTCGGGCATGGTGATTCCAACACAGGTTCTTTTACCCTTGAGAAGAGTTTTTGCTATCCTAGGTTTTTTGTTATTCCAGATGAATCTGCCGATTGCCCTTTCTAATTCGTTGAAGAATTAAGTTGGAATTTTGATGGGGATTGCATTGAATCTGTAGATTGCTTTTGGCAAGAAAGCCATTTTTACTATATTGATCCTGCCAATCCATGAACATGGGAGATCTTTCTATCTTCTGAGATCTTCTTTAATTTCTTTCTTCAGAGACATGAAGTTCTTATCATATAGATCTTTCACTTCCTTAGTTCGCGTCACACCAAGGTATTTTACATTATTTGTGACTATTGAGAAGGGTGTTGTTTCCCTAATTTCTTTATCAGCCTGTCTATCCTTTGTGTACAGAAATGCCATTGTCTTGTTTGAGTTAATTTTATATCCAGCTACTTTACTGAAGCTGTTTATCAGGCTTAGGAGTTCTCTGGTAAAATTTTTAGGGTCACTTATATATACTATCATATCATCTGCAAAAAGTGATATTTTGACTTCTTCTTTTCCAATTTTTATCCCCGTGATCTCTCTTTGTTGTCTAATTGCTCTGGCTAGGACTTCAAGTACAATGTTGAATAGGTAGGGAGAGAGTGGTCAGCCTTGTCTAGTCCCTGATTTCAGTGGAATTGCTTCCAGCTTCTCACCATTAACTTTGATGTTGATTACTGGTTTGCTGTAGATTGCTTTTATCATGTTTAGGTATTGGCATTGAATTCCTGATCTTTCCAACAATTTTATCATGAATGGGTGTTGGATTTTGTCAAATGCTTTCTCAGCATCTAAGGAGATGATCATGTGGTTTTTGTCTTTGAGATTGTTTATATAATGGATTACCTTGATGGATTTCCGTATATTGAACCAATCCTGCATCCCTGGGATGAAACCTACTTGGTCAGGATGGATGATTGTTTTGATGTGTTCTTGGATTCAGTTACCAAAAACTTAATTGAGTATTTTGCATTAATATTCATAAGGGAAATTGGTCTGAGGTTCTCTATCTTTGTTGTGTCTCTTTGCTGTTTAGGTATCAGAATAATTGTGGCTTCATAGAATGGGTTGGGTAGAGTACCTTCTGTTTATATTTTGTGGAATAGTTTGTGAAGAACTGGAATTAGATCTTCTTTGAAGGTCTGATAGAACTCTGCATTAAACCCATCTGGTCCTGGGTTTTTTTTTTTTTTTTTTTGGTTCAGGGACTATTAATGACTGCTTCTATTTCTTTGGGGGATATAGGGCTGTTTAGATCATTTAACCGGATCTTGATTCAACTTTGGTGCCTAGTGTCTATCTAGAAACTTCTCCATTTCATCCAGGTTCTCCAGTTTTGTTGAGTATAGCCTTTTGTAGAAGGATCTGATGGAGTTTTGGATTTCTTCAGGATCTGTTGTTGTGTCTCACTTTTCATTTCTGATTTTGTTAATTTGAATGCTTTCTCTGTGCCCTCTAGTGAGTCTGGCTAAGGGTTTGTCTATCTTGTTGATTTTCTCAAAGAACCAGCTCCACATTTGGTTGATTCTTTGAATAGTTCTTCTTGTTTCCACTTTGTTGATTTCGCCCCTGAGTTTGATTATTTCCTGTCATGTACTCCTCTTGGGTGAATTTGCTTCATTTTGTTCTAGAGCTTTTAGATGTGTTGTCAAGCTGTTAATGTGTGCTCTCTCCAGTTTCTTTTTGGAGACACTCGGAGCTATGAGATTTCCTCTTAGGAATGCTTTCATTGTGTCCCATAAGTTTGGGTATGTTGTGGCTTCATTTACATTAAACTCCAAAAAGTCCTTAATTTCTTTCTTTATTCCTTCCTTGACCAAGGTATCATTGAGAAGAGTGTTGTTCAGTTTCCATGTGAATGTTGGCTTTCTATTATTTATTTTGTTATTGAAGATCAGCCTTAGACCATGGTGGTCTGATAGGACGCATGGGACAATTTCAATATTTTTGTATATGTTGAGGTTTGTTTTGTGACCAATTATGTGGTCAATTTTAGAGAAGGTACCATGAGGTGCTGAGAAGAAGGTATATCCTTTTGTTTTAGGATAAAATGTTCTGTAGATATCTGTTAAGTCCATTTGTTTCATCACTTCTGTTAGTTTCACTGTGTCCCTGTTTAGTTTTTGTTTCCATGATCTGTCCATTGGTGAAAGTGGTGTGTTGAAGTCTCCCACTATTATTGTGTGAGGTGCAATGTGTGCTTTGAGCTTTACTAAAGTTTCTTTAATGAATGTAGCTGCCCTTGTATTTGGAGCATAGATATTCATAATTGAGAGTTCTTCTTGGAGGATTTTACCGTTGATGTGTATGAAGTGCCCCTCCTTGTCTTTTTTGATGACTTTGGGTTGGAAGTCAATCTTATCAGATATTAGGATGCCTACTCCAGCTTGTTTCTTCATACCATTTGCTTGGAAATTGTTTTCCAGCCTTTAATTCTGAGGTGGTGTCTATCTTTTTCTCTGAGATGAGTTTCCTGTAAGCAGCAAAATGTTGGGTCATGTTTTTGTAGCCAGTTTGTTAGTCTATGTCTTTTTATTGGGGTGTTGAGACTATTGATATTAAGGAAAAGTAATTGTTGCTTCCTGTTATTTTTGTTGTTAAAGTTGGCATTCTGTTCTTGTGGCTGTCTTCTTTTAGTTTTGTTGATGGATTATCTTCTTGGTTTTTTTAGGGCGTGGTTCCCGTCCTTGTATTGGTTTTTTTTCTTTTTTTCTGATATTATCCTTTGAAGGGCTGGATTCGTGGAGAGATAATGGGTGAATTTATTTTTGTCGTGGAATACTTTGGTTTCTCCATCTATGATAATTAAGAGTTTGGCTGGGTATAGTAGCCTGGGCTGGAATTTGTGTTCTCTTAGTGTCTGTATAACATCTTTCCAAGCTCTTCTGGCTTTCATAGCCTCTGATGAAAAATCTGGTGTAATTCTGATAGGCTTGCCTTTATATGTTACTTGACCTTTTTCCCTTACTGCTTTTAGTATTCTATCTTTATTTAGTGCATTTGATGTTCTGATTATTATGTGTCAGGAGGAATTTCTTTTCTGGTCCAGTCTATTTGGAGTTCTGTAGGCTTCTTGTATGTTCATGGGCATCTCTTTCTTTAGATTTGGGAAGTTTTCTTCAATAATTTTGTTGAAGATGTTTGCTGGTTCTTTGAGTTGAAATTCTTCATTCTCATCCACTCCTATTATGCATAGGTTTGGTCTTCTCATTGTGTCCTGGATTTCCTGGATGTTTTGAGTTAGGATCTTTTTGCATTTTCCATTTTCTTTGATTGTTGTGCCGATGTTCTCTATGGAATCTTCTGCACCTGAGATTCTCTCTTCCATCTCTTGTATTCTGTTGCTGATGCTGGCATCTATGGTTCCAGATTTCTTTCCTAGGGTTTCTATCTCCAGTGTTGCCTCACTTTGGGTTTTCTTCATTGTGTCTACTTCCCTTTTTAGGTCTAGTATGGTTTTGTTCATTTCCATCATCAGTTTGGAAGTGTTTTCCTGATTTTCTATAAAGACTTCTACCTGTTTGGTTGTGTTTTCCTGTTTTTCTTTAAGGACTTGTAACTCTTTAGGAGTGTTCTCCTGTATTTCTTTAAGTGAATTATTAAATTCCTTCTTTATGTCCTCTACCATCATCATGAGATATGTTTTTAAATCCAGGTCTACCTTTTCAGTTGTGTTAGGATCCTCTGGACTGGGCAAAGTGGGCGTTCTGGGTTCTGATGATGGTGAGTGGTCCTAGTTTCTGTTAGTAGGATTCTTACTTTTTCCTTTCGCCATCTGGCAATCTCTGGATTTAGTTGTTATAGTTGTCTTTTTTTAGAGATTATTACTCTGTTGATTTTGTTACCCTCTATCAGCAGACGTGGGTGACTAGCTCTCTCCTCTGAGTTTCAGTGGTCAGAGCAGTCTCTGCAGGCAAGCTCTCCTCTTTCAGGGAAGGTGCACAGTTATCTGGTGTTTGGACCTTCTCCTGGCTGAAGATGAAGGCCCAAAACAGGATTTTTCCCAGGAGCTCTGTTGCTTTGGCCAGGAAGGTGGCCGATTGTCTGGAGCCGAAGTTTGTGCCACCTCAGAAGCTCTCTGGCTCTTGCCTGTTCCAGAAATGGCTGGCCTCTGTATTCCACACCCTTACCAGTGCAGCCTGCCCTCCGCGGAGTCCCGGAGCCAAGGAGGCTCCCGCCGCGGGGGCCTGTGGCAGAAAACTCTCAGGCCGGGCGGACCCCTGTGCTCTCACTAGGAAGGTGGCCGGTTGTCTGGAGCTGTAGATGGTACCACCTCAGAAGCTCTCTGGCTCTCGCCTGTCCCAGAAACGGCTGGCCTCTGTATTCCACACCCTCACCCGTGCAGCCTGCCCTCCGCGGAGTCCCGGAGCCAAGGAGGCTCCGGCCGCCAGGGCCTATGGAAGAAACTTCTCGGGTCGGGCGGACCCCTGTGCTCTCACCAGGAAGGTGGCCCCTCCTGTATTTCTTTAAGTGAGTTATTAAAGTCTTTCTCGATGTCCTCTACCATCATCATGAGATATGCTTTTAAATCCGGGTCTAGCTTTTCGGGTGTGTTGGGTTGCCCTGGACTTGGCAAAGTGGGAGTGCTGGGTTCTGATGATGGTGAGTGGTCTTGGTTTCTGTTAGTAAGATTCTTACTTTTACCTTTCGCCATCTGGTAATACCTGGAGTTAGTTGTTATAGTTGTCTCTGTTTAGAGATTGTTCCTCTGGTGATTCTGTTACCCTCTATCAGCAGACCTGGGAGACTAGATCTCTCCTCTGAGTTTCAGTGGTCAGAGCGCTGTCTGCAGGCAAGCTCACCTCTTACAGGGAAGGTGCACACTTATCTGGTGTTTGGACCTTCTCCTGGCCGAAGATGAAGGGCCAAAATAGAACCTTTTCCAGAAGCTGTGTTGCTTTCACCTGTCCCAGAAGCTGTTAATTTCAGTAGTCCACACTCTCATCTGTGCAGACTACTTTCTGTGAAGTCCCGGAACCAAAATGGCTCCCGCGGATCCTGAGGCTAGGGCCTCTCCGTCCGGGCAGACACCTGACCTCTGGCCGGGAAGGTGGCCGGATGTCTGAAGCCCGAATATGGCGCTGCCTCAAAAGCTCTGTCACTCTTGCCTGTCCCAGAAGCTGTTAGCTTCTGTAGTCCACACTCTCACCTGTGCAGGCTGCTTTCTGCTGAGTCCGGGAACCAAGGTGGCTCCCGCCGCTCCTGAGTCAAAATCCTAGCCTCCCAGGCTGGGCAGACCCCTGTCATCTGGCCGGGAAGATGGCCAGATGTCTGGAGCCCGAAAACGGCGCTGCCTCAGAAGCTCTGTGGCTCTCGCCTGTCCCAGAAGCTGTTAGCTTCTGAGGTCCACACTCTGGTCTGTGCAGACAACTTTCTGTGGAGTCCTGTGTAGTCTCCCCTCCCCCAGCCTGAAACCTGCTTGCTCAGGGGTAGAGCTTCCTGCTCATTCGTTCTGCCACGCCTATTGCTGGAACCTGAGGAGCCACACACGTGCACCTTTCTACTGGACCAGAGATTATTCGGCGGGAATCGGGTCCCCTCCCCCTTCCTTCATAACTGGTGTCGCAACAATAAAATTTGAGCCTTGATCAGAGTAACTGTCTTGGCTACATTTCTTCTTTTGCCCCGTCTAGATTCCTCTCTTACAGCTCGAGCGGCCTTCTCAGTCGAACCGTTCACGTTGCGAGCTGCTGGCGGCCGCAACATTTTGGCGCCAGAACTGGGACCTGAAGAATGGCAGAGAGATGCTAAGAGGAACGCTGCATTGGAGCTCCACAGGAAAGGATCTTCGTATCGGACATCGGAGCAACGGACAAGTACACATGCTAGTGCTAGCTTAAAATTTCAGTTTTGTAAAGTGTTGCTGAGGATGCGGTAGGATACGAATTAAGCTTGAATCAGTGCTAACCCAACGCTGGTTCTGCTTGGGTCAGCAGCGTGTTAATCGGAACTAGAAACGGAAACAGGCAGGTTAGCCGCAGCTTTTTAGGAAGCTGCTTAGGTGGAAGAAGAAAGGGTTTAAAGTCATGGATCAGGCGGTAGGCCGTAGCTCTCCGAAGCTACATGAGGTGTGAGAAAAGAAAGGGTTTATTAAAAGGAATAGGCGTATTGCCCCAGTTAATAAAAAATGCATCATAAGGGAGGAAAATGTCCCAAAAAGCAGAGAGAAATATCTCTCTGGGCCTTATAGCAGGAGTACTCTGTTACCTTTTGTGTCTTGTCTAATGTCCGGTGCACCAATCTGTTCTCGTGTTCGATTCATGTATGTTCGTGTCCAGTCTGTATGAATGAATGTTCTATGTTTTGTGTTGGATAATAAAGATGGTATAAAAAACTTTATCTGCAAAGCCGAGAGCTGCCACATGTTTCAGCCAGGAATCAGACACGTGGCAAGAGGGCCCCTGCTGGAAAAACTGTTCGTTTTAGGAAATAAGGGCGAGTGCACAGCCTCTAAGTTTCAGAGTAAAAAAGCTAATAAATGGTTCATGATTAATGTGTTTGACAATGGTAAAGTGTTTTCTATTTTATGATTGTAGCTACAAAAATTATTATTCTCTGATTGGTCTAAATGTAACTGCTTCATTTGGTTCTTTTTTATTGGTAATGTGCTCTAAGTGTTTTCACAATCAGCTCATAAGTTGTTGGTTAAGATTAATAATTGTTACATTGCTACAGATGGTTAGTGTTAAATTTGATAACTCAAGTTTAGAGTCCTTCCGACACATGGCATAAGGCAGCCCAAGAGGCTGGGTCTCTAAAGATATTTCTAGTTTAGGTAATAATTAATATGGTTCGTATCCTAAATAGTAAAATTTAAAATAAGGTTTAAAGCAATGTCTCTTTATTAAAGCATTAAAGCTTGTTTTAATAGGTATTCATAGGTATTAATTGACATCCAAACTTCGTAATATGATAGTAATGCTTCTAATATTGATTTTAAAGATAATAAATCGTTTTAAACTTGGGTTTTACTTTCCCAAGGTTATAGGTATTATCCTAACCTTGCACAAAAAACTTAAAAATTATGGTTAAAACTGCTATTGTTCCATTGACTGCAGCTTGCAGTTTGATTTCAAATTTAAGATCTTTAATTCACCTGTATACTGTAATTAAGATAATTACAAGAGTAATCATCTTATGAGAGCGCTCATACAGCTCACTTCATACAAAACTGTGACAGAGTTATCTAGTTATGTTTGTCTTTGTGAATAGATTAGACAAACAGTTTGGTTATAGTTGCTGCCTGGCAGGAAACTGTAGTACAGGCAATTTTTTCACAACACTAAAGTTGTGAAGAACGTTTTAACTGTAAGTCATCTTAAGAAAGAGTATCATAATTTAGAGGCGTAGACAGTTATATTGTTTCTCTAAAATCGGTCCTTATTACAGGAGGGCCAAGATGCTCAGATTAAAAAGTATTTTACGTTTGAGTCAATGCAGGGCTCTGGGCAGCCCCAGAGCGGCTTGTGGCCTTTCTTTTGTTTTGCAAACAGTGCCTGAGAAAGATTTTTCCCTGTGTTCAAGAGAAATTCTTTTTAACAGTGTTGCAGATCTATTCAGATGTTTAAAATAATGCTTAAATTCAAAGAGTTTTGCTTCTAGTGAACTGTAATCACTAGAAAATTTTGCCTCTAGGTATGGCTAATGTAACTTTACATTATGTAAGAAAAATTTTATTGTTTCTGCTTCTATACAAGAAGCCAAGAGTTTTAATCTTTCAGTGTATATTGTTTCCTAAGTGAAAAGTATTTTATTAACTAATGCTTCTTAAAGTTTACCTTAAATCCTTGCTCTCACCCAAAAGATTCAGAGACAATATCCTTTTATTACTTAGGGTTTTAGTTTACTACAAAAGTTTCTACAAAAAAATAAAGCTTTTATAATTGTTATTAATTGGTAATTAAAAATTGGTTGTGCCCAAAACAATTCTTTGGCCAAAAAGAAAACATTATTGTAAAGTCATTTTTCTCATCCTCCCAGCCAATCGTTGGCCCATGTGGGCCCAACTAGCTTCTGTGGGGCGGAGTCTTAAGACACAGTTTCCCCTGTTCCAGCACAGATGATCTAGTTGTGTGCTGTAGATGGTGTTTTAAAATGCTGAACAATCAAACCTTAATTTGTATATTAATAGTCAATGCCATATCTCTGAGCTCGCAATTGCTTAAATTGTTCATCCCTCAGATACTATTAATTCTCAAATTTACAATTGCTTATGCATATTTCTAGTTAATAAATAAATTATGCACATGTGACTCTTAATAACTTTGCAAGCCTTCTAGTTACAACTGCTCCTTAAGAAAATTGATTAAAAGTGCAATTAGTCACTGCCCCTTTACAGCCAAGTATTTAAAATGTTTTGTCAACTAGTTATTAATTCAAAAGTTTAGGTATTGTAAAATTTTAAAACTTTAACTTCTTAAAAGACAAAAAAGAGAGAAATTGTATCCCCGTGCATGCTATTTAGTGCATTCCCATGCACACTATTAAAGTCTTACCTTTATTTTCAAAATCTAATATTTTAATGTCAAAGAGTTTAATAAATGCTTTATAGTATCTTAAAGGGATCTACTTATTGGCTTATAGATTAATCCTAAAACAGCTACCTTATTAGAAAAGGGAAAAACAGGTTTTCTCCACAGAACGCTGCAGAAGCATATTAGTAAATTCGTGTGACGAGCTGGTAGGTAAGTTGACTCATGTCCTGATTAAATTGACTAAAAAACTAAATTAAATTCATGTTTTAGATCCATCCTTACTTGTCATTTTTCCAGTTTAGACTAGCTTCTAGCCTTTTAACTTTATGACAATAGTACATCAGAGACTGTATATTCAGACTTAGTAAAATTAGTCATTTAATAGAGTCATAATGATTTTTCTCCTTTCTTCAGTGTGACCAGCCATTCTAACTCAATCTTAGACTGGTCCTAATATTCAGTCCAATGTTAGAGATTCCTATATTCTAAATTACCTAGCAAGTTAATTAAAGAGCAATTGGTCACTTAATACCCCCTGACTAACAAATGGAAGGGTCCAGATCCAGTTCTAATTTGGGGTAGGGGCTCAGTTTGTGTTTTTTCATGAGATGAAGATGGAGCGCGGTGGCTGCCAGAGAGATTAATTCGTCAGATGAACACAGATTCTGACTCTTCTGGTAAGTATCATTCTAAAGACTAAAATTCCTTTTGTGCTTAAAATTCAGCTGAGAGCAACAGCTCTCAAAGCTGTTCTCCAGCTACTCTCTGAACCAGCTCCCGACAGGAGGCCGGAGACTAGCCTCAGCTTTACAATTTGCATTTGAATAAAGTACCTAGACTTCCCGGAAAGAAGTTCTGCTTTCCTACTTTCTCACTGTCTTTCAAGATTTTGTCTTTCAAGCAGGTAAATCAACATTCCCGAGGCGGACCAGTGGATGTGCATCCCCGCCCCCCTAGAGCACACAGGTGGCAGCTGTTACCCCCAGTCTCAGGACATTTCCAGCATGTGGCTTTCAGTCTGAGTTAAAAATTTAGGTTTACCTAGAGGGCTAGAAGAGTAGATTTTTCTATATTAATAAAGATTGGTTTTTATTTTGATAGACAGGCTTAGCCCCTTAGCTGACCTCTGGCTTTTCACCCTTGCTGTTACTGCAAGGTGTCCTTAGCTCAATAGGCTGTGGAAAAAACAGGGATGAGGAGGAACGACTTCCAGCTCCTATTTTAGCCACAAATCGTGGTGTTATTAATGACATAATTCTTGCTTAGGCTTTGCTAATTCTGAGGTTGATAATTCTCCTTTAGGAGCTGCACAGCACTCAGAACTGTGCATACTGGTTTGTGATTGTACAAATTCAGTATGGGCACCGCTTGGTGCAGAGATACTTACTGCAAGGGAAGGTCCGGCTTGACCATTTCTGAGTTTCCTGTGAGATAAACCCGGTTTGAAAGAGGTTGGTACCAAATTTTGGTTAAAAATAAAAAATATTCTCCGGCTCTACCTCGCCTCCCCAAAAGGTACCAAGAGCCACATGTGTGGGTTTTACCCACGGGAGGAATCGGGTCCATGTCCACCCAAGCCAAGGTTAAAAGCCCACTCATCTACGGATGAGAAAATCATTTGATCACCTCAGTTAAGTGTTGCCTTATTTAACTTAATTAATAGGGGGGAGAGAGATTGGAGACGTACTATTGAAAGGGCAAGCCCTTCACTGCCTCCCACCCAAATAAAAGAGCCGGTCGAACGCCTTCTCCCTGTTTCCCACCTATCTTCCAAAAATGCGGAGGAATATCAACTTAGTGCTATTTTCACATCTTTCAGTCAAACTTAGCCAGAGTTCCAACGCCCTACTTAAAATTCAACTAGAAAGTTACCTACCAAGTACTAATTAGCATTATAAAGTCAGAGTCTGCAGCTCCAGGCCTTTCAGTTAGTTGTTTACTAGAAAGGACAGTCTTAAGCCAGATACAGTTTACCATAAGAAAAGTTAAAGAATCCCAGTGAAGCAAGTTTTTTCTTTAACCCTAGATTCCAGGCAGAACTATTGAGCATAGATAATTTTTCCCCCCTCAGGCCAGCTTTTTCTTTTTTTTTATTTTGTTAATAATAGGGAGGAGATGTAGTCTCCCCTCCCCCAGCCTGAAACCTGCTTGCTCAGGGGTAGAGCTTCCTGCTCATTCGTTCTGCCACGCCTATTGCTGGAACCTGAGGAGCCACACACGTGCACCTTTCTACTGGACCAGAGATTATTCGGCGGGAATCGGGTCCCCTCCCCCTTCCTTCATAACTGGTGTCGCAACAATAAAATTTGAGCCTTGATCAGAGTAACTGTCTTGGCTACATTTCTTCTTTTGCCCCGTCTAGATTCCTCTCTTACAGCTCGAGCGGCCTTCTCAGTCGAACCGTTCACGTTGCGAGCTGCTGGCGGCCGCAACAGTCCTGGACATCAACCACTCACTCTTTAAGAGAAACAATTCAAAGTGCTATTAATCACTGCCCATGTTACGTGAATACTGACTATAACAGTCAAGTATTTGAGATGTTTTGTCAACAAGTTATTAATTCTAAAGGACAAGATATTGTGGAACTTTAAAACTTTAACTTTAAGAATGAAGACCAAAGTGTGGACACTTTGCCCATTCCTAGAAATGGGAACAAAACACCCATGGAAGGAGTTACAGAGACAAAATTTGGAGCTGTGACGAAAGGATGGACCATCTAGTGATTGCCATATCCAGGGATCCATCCCATAATCAGCTTCCAAACGCTGACACCATTGCATACACTAGCAAGATTTTGCTGTAAGGACCCAGATATAGCTGTCTCTTGTGAGACTATGCCAGGGCCTAGCAAACACAGAAGTGGATGATCACAGTCAGCTATTGGATGGGTCACACGGCCCCCAATGGAGGAGCTAGAGAAAGTACCCAAGGAACTAAAGGGAACTGCAAACCTATATGTGGAACAACAATATGAACTAACGAGTACCCCGGAGCTCTTGACTCTAGCTGCATATGTATCAAAAGATGGTCTAGTTGGCCATCACTGGAAATAGAGGCCCTTTGGACTTGCAAACTTTATATGCCCCAGTACAGAGGAACACCAGGGCCAAAAAGGGGGAGTGGGTGGGTAGGGCAATGGGGGGTGGGGTGGGTATGGGTGACTTTTGGGATAACATTGTAAATGTAAACGAGGAAAATACCTAATTAAAAAAAAGTTTACGATAAAAACAAAACAAAACAACAAAAAAAAAACAAAAAAACAAAAAAAAACAAACAAACAAAAAAAACTTTAACTTCTTAAAAGACAAAGAAGGGGGAAATTATATCCCTGTGCATATTATTTAGTGTATTTCTGTGCACATTATTTAAATCATACTTTTATTTTAGAATTTTGAAATTTGGATGTCAAAGAACTTAATGCTTTATAGTATCTTAAAAGGATCTACTTATTGGCATATGGTTTGATCCTAAACAGCTACCTTATTAGGGAAAGGAAAAACATAGGTTCTCTCCATGGAACACTGCAGAAGCATGATGGCTAATTCGTTTGACAAGCTGGCAGGTGAGTTGGCTCAGTGCCCTGACTGAAGTGACAAGGAAGCTAAATTGGGTACATGTTTTCGATCCATCCTTGCTTTCCATTTTTCCAGTTTGGACTAGTGAAGCTCTCTTGCTTCAAGCTTTTAAAACTTTATGGCAAAATGAACATCAGAGACTGTATATTCTGACTAGAAATATTAGTCATATAATAGTCATAATGATTTTTCTCTTTTCTTAAAGGTGACCAGTTATTCTAACACAGTCTTGGACTGGTCTTGTAATAAGTCCAATATTAGAGATTCCTATTGAAGATAGCTAAAAATCTTGATTATCTAGCAAAGTTGATTCAGAGCACAGCCTCCACTTCCAGAGAATCTCTGGCCTTTTTACTAATTCTAAAAGCCAGCTCCCACACACCTGGAGGCCAGAGCCTGATCTTGATTGTTGCTAATTTGCAACTGAATAAAGTACCTGTGCTTCCACAAAGAAACTGTGTACTGTTGCCTTTCACTGTCTGGATTTTGTTTTTCAAGCAGGTCAATCAACACCCTTCAGCCTGACTGTACCAGGTGTGCATCCCTGCCCCCAAGAGTGTGCAGATGGCAGCTACTAATTTTCATTCTAAAAGCATTCCAGTACATATTATGGCTTTTGGTCTGATTCATCAGGCCATAGAGACAATAAAGATGAGGAGGATGACCTCTAGCTCCCAATATAGCCTAAGAGTCACAAATTGTGTTGTGACAATTGGCATAATTCTTGTAGAGGCATTGCTGAACCCATACATGTGAGCTGTTGGCCGGCCTCAACAAAAAGGTACCTGCAAACCTAGCAAGTAAAGTTTTCCATCCCCTGGCAGGCTGAAGCTTGCTGAAGTCAGTTTCCCTAAAGTTGCTGAGGTGTTTATTTCATATTTCGAACCCTTCCTAGGTAAGGGCTCCCTGTTTTAGATTAATTTGAATACAAACCTGGCATAATCTTGAACCAGGATGTCCAGTTTAAGTGAAATGTACTTTAATCTGAGTAACTCAGAAAGTTGCATGGACCCCAGATGCCTGGTGAAGATCAATTACCAACAATCTTGCCAGTTGTTTGTGTGAGAATGATCTTTGCCTCTGATGTCCTCCATCAACCTGTGGATGTGAGCTGTATATTTTTTCTTTACAATGGAGTCTCAGGCGGCACCAGGTTGGGTTATGTCATCAGAATATAATATAAATAGATGTTAGGGGTGTTTGTTGGGGAGCCAGGTCAGCAACCTGGCAGTGGAGGACCACAGTTCATAGGAAAAGTCAAATAGCTTCTAGAAAGTTCAATAAATTCTCTTTGTTTTTAATATCCTGTCTTGTAGTGGTAAGATGCCGCCTTTATCGTTCATACATACATGCAGTGGACAGAGTAGTAAAAATCATAGCAAAGTCCATCTATATGGTAATGGTGTTTCCATTTTCCTATCTGAGAGCTTGACTCAGATTAATAATTTTTTGTTCTCAGGGCCGAGATACCTGGCTTATGACTACGTCATTAACAATAAAGTACCTGCTGTACAGCTGCCACGCTTGTCATGAGTGCGCAAACATTTGGAATTCAGACCACAAGAATGCTGTAAGTTTAAAGATGCTTGTCCCCCAGTCTTCCCAGGAGAACCCTGTGCTGGTAGATGAGAGAGTTGGTTGTAGCTGAGAGATTAGGTTATAAGGGAAGATGAACAAATGCCAAAAGGGTGAATTCCAACAACCTCAGCTGGGCCCCTGGGAGAGTAGACAGCTTCAATCTACCAGAATATAGCTCTGGGGTGGATTCAGGGCAAAGCACAGGCAGCTCTATTCACATTTTCAAGCTGGAGCCAGGAGATAAGAATATTTGCCAATACCTTTGATTCTTTTTTCCATTAACTAAGGTCTGAGTCTTCAGGCACCCAGTCATCAGGGTCCAGGTTGATGCCGCAGCATGTCTTCCAACCCGCCTACCACCAGAGGGCAGCAGCGTACATTCACAACAATTGTTGAGAAATCAGGAAGCCCAGGAATCTTATGTGTGGATGAGGACATAGCAAAAGGAGAAGCATTCCATACCACCTGCCTTCATGCCTGCCACGCCCTGGGTTTGGGCCCCCATCTGAACCATCTCCTGCACATAGCCATGCAATCATAATAAGGAATCTCGAGATCTGTGACAATCTCTCTCTTCTCCCCAGCCCACAGCTCCATCACACCCTACTCTAATCACTAAGGATCACTCAAAATACTTCACTGTCTTCTATTTTTCCAAAGTCCCTAAGTCACTTTAAGACTTTCTATGTCCTCTGTAAACAGTCACATACTCATGTCTGGGGCTAGGTACACATGTGGAGATAGAGTGTAAGAGACAAGAATGAAGGAGAGAAAAGTGAGGAAGGAAAAATAAAGAGCTATTTATGTAGTAGGTCTGTGTGCCCCAAACACCATGGGATGATCCAAGGATATCCAGCATTAGGTGTGACTTCTTCAAAATAGTTTTGAGTAAGCAGCTTAGCCCAGAGAAGACCTAAGGATCCAAAGCATTGCTGCATATTACTACTGTGTGCAAAGAGGCCAGGAAGCTATCCCAGGAAATTTCATCACATCCCTCAATGGCAGATGCATTCTACTGAGAAGAGAGCAACGGGTTCACTTGGCAAATATTGCTGTCACATGATGTCGATGTATATGCATCTCCTATGACTTTAACTCCTGTGGAGCACTGCCTGCCTCAGGAGCCAGCACTTGTCCAAGCTGCCACAGGTCAACCTGGTTCTTGGTTCTCCTAAAGACTCCTTAGTCTGAGGGAACTTACATTCCCATACTTCTGAGACCCAAATAACCCATTTCCCAAATCCATGCAGGAAAACCACACGGAAATATTTGGGGCATCTATGAGAAAATTCTCCTTCAGGTCAAAATCACTCTGTGAAGGCCAAGCTACCTTTACCTCAAGTCTACACCAATGGTAATGAATTTTTAATAAAAATTTCTCAGGAGAAATTTCTTTTACTATGACTGGCCTTTTTGCTTAATCTCAAAACCAGAGTTAATAATATACTCTGAGGTCACTTCAGACGTAGAACAATGCCAACTGTATGCATTTCCTTTGTATAACCTCTCTTTAAGGGACTAATGGAACAACCAACCTTACTTGCCTTGAGTTTTAAGTAACCAATCATTATAATCTGATGTAAGGCATAGCTGTTATTTTAAAATATGTTTTTCAATGCTTCTGACCCAGAGTGTAATGAATGTGTATCTATGTAAGTGTTACAATGATCACATTTGGAAAATGGTAAATAGGATCAAAGCTGTTTTTTAAAAATGAATACCCACCACAAATATTGAATAAAATATATAAATAGTGCATAAAAATGGTATTTGTAATGTTTTTTATCCAGATCAGTTGAAGTCAGTTATTTATTCACTTGAAAAACACTATGAAACATTTCTTTAGGTATCACTAATTTTTCCCCATATGGTGCTTTTTGTGTGGCTCAATGGGGGTAGAGACAGAGAAAGAGAGAGAGGGGAGAGGGAGAGAGAGGGAGAGAGGGAGAGAGACGGAGAGAAAGAGAGCGAGAGGGAGCAAGCGAGCGAGCGAGAGAGAGAGAGAGAGAGAGAGAGAGAGAGAGAGAAATTGATTCTGTTATTCAAGCTGGTAAAGACACAGATTCATGCAACAGAGAGAAACAGTGGAAGATATTGGAGGGAGAGAAATAATAAATTCAAATCTTAGATCATTCTTCGTTAAATTCACCAAGGAAATGCATTTATATTTATTTTCCATAATTGCCACAGACACTCTGGGCCCCTTTGTCTGCTTGGAACAGGTCTCTAGTTGTGGGTGGGCAAAGCGTAGGATGAATTCACAAACAGACACACACAGGAGAGGTTGTGTGAAATCTGAATGTATTTTTCAAATCAAGCATCAGACTTTTTATGCAGAAGACAATAAGGAAGTTGGGTGACATATTCGTAAGTTACAAATGAGGTGACCAGAATCTTACATAAAACAGAGTAATGCAAACACAAGAGGTCTAAAGGGAACCACCTGGGATAGAATTCATTGATAACAACTAGGATCAACAAGGGCTCCACCTAAGATTCACAAATCTTAGATGCCAGGGTCAAGGACTTTGCGCCCTTGCCATAGTTCCTATTTTAGTCTATTGTATAGTCCATCTTCCCCTTACGCCATTGTAAATATGTGTGTGTATAGGTGTAACTTCGCTATAGTTCTAAGTATCTATTCTGGTTACTCTTTTGGTCTGAAACTTCCTTCTTCCTCAGTGATGGTAAATTCCTGTGTAAGGGAGTGACCTAGCCTTTATTCAAAGTGATAGTATAGTACCAGAGGCTATTCTGATTAGCAACATTCTTACTGAATTTCAAGCCCATGGCCTTGCTCAAGGATGTTCTAGGACTGTTGGAACACTGGCAGAAGGCTTTAGCTATGTCAGAATTCAAACATAAAAGGCACTTATAATAGGAAAATACTGAAAGAGAGCACGTGGATCCATACACTAGACTAACTCGGGAATGGAAAATTAATGTATGGGTTAGAGGGAATGCCAGACTCCAGGAGGAGAGCTTCCTTGAAGCTCTTTGCCTCATGAGTGACTTTCAAGCCTCTCAGCTTAAGTTGACTCGACCAGAGCGCATGGCACATAATTTAACACTGATGGTTTTTGGGTGCTCTAAAATCATTTCTACATTCAAACAATGGCATTTTGGTATTCAATGTGGGTGATATTTTTGTATTTTAGGGCACATTGCTGTGTTACCTAGCGATGTCAGAAGGTGGGGACCTTGAATATATTTTGAAAGCCAGATGTCAGCACTTGATTGCTGAGTAGTCCCTGAAAAAGCACAACTTTATCACTAGGATGTAAAAGAATAGTAATGTGGTCCTGTAAATCAATAATAATAATAATAATAATAAGAAGAAGAAGAAGAAGAAGAAGACAGTTTTGAGTGACCATGTGACCATTGCAGGAGACAAAACTCCAGGCTAAAGAGCATCAAAGTAATGGAGATGGGCATTGACAGAAAGGAGGTCATGTCAACTATTTACCAGACTTTCAGGAATACAGGATATAGGAATATTCCAGGTCTTGAAGTATAACTCTATATGATCGTCCTGAAGTTATTCTTGGATTAGCTGATACAAATGTTTACGTTTGTCCCCTTAATTACACATTAGTGTGCTGAAACAAGAAACCCTTCCATTCAAGAACATTGGATAGGAGTTTTTCAGTAGCTCCTTGAGAAAGAATGTTCTGGGACAGAGTTTTACAACTCCATTGAGACAGAAACTTCTACCCTAAAGAGAGCAAGGAGCCGGGCGTGGTGGCGCACGCCTTTAATCCCAGCATTCGGGAGGCAGAGGCAGGCGGATTTCTGAGTTCGAGGCCAGTCTGGTCTACAGAGTGAGTTTCAGGACAGCCAGGGCTACACAGAGAAACCCTGTCTCGAAAAACCAAAAAAAAAAAAAAAAAAAAAAAATGAGAGCAAGGTAAGGGGGAAATATAGAGTTGAAAATGTGAGCTTTGCTTTGAAACCTTGCACACACTTATTCTGTACTTTGATGGGGGAATTACCTTTGCCATGAATCCTTTGACTGTCAAAAGTTGGGGAATTGGTATACCAAATAGAAACATCATCTACTGTGCCTACAATGTCTTTTTTGAGAACAAGTTTGATGGAAACTCGAATATAAAGTTTATTAAAAAATTCAACTGAGTTCAGTATCTGTCTGTGGAATCAGGTTTTTGATTTTGGCAAGTAAATTAAGGATATGTGGAAGGAGTTAACATAGTTGTCAGAAATCTTTATTATTTCAATTATGTATAATTTTATGATTGAAATTACAGATTCCAGCCTAATCACGAACTTTGTTTAGTGGTAGTAATCATATTTCTTACTGTTTTAGGATTTAGGGATGGAGTTGAGTGGCAAGGTGCTTATTACACTTGATGCAGTGTCTGCTTCTTTAGCAATATTACCTTCTGCTGAGTCAACCCTAGTATCATAGAACTGGGATGTAAGCAACTGTTTCATAATAATGCATTGCCACACACTACCTGATCCTCTACTGAGCAAAACACACCAACTCATTACCTTCCAAACTCACCGTTGGCTACTCAGTATCTTGGCTACTTCTGGCTAGATATGTGCCTCTAAGAATGAGTCATATGACTCAGCCTGGGAGACAAAGACCCCGTTGTGTCACCATTTCCACTGTACTGTGAGAATTAAATTCTCCCAAGGGACAGGAACCATACGATATAACTATCCTTAAGGAACCTTCTCCCTTTCTGGAAAAGAGATCAGAACCCTCAGATACAAAAGCGTGGACACTGGATCTAGGGGCTGAACACAGGCCCTCTTACTTGGATGTTGGTACAGGATCCTAGTTATCATCTTGACTCCTCAAATGCAGAGTGATGCCCAGGGTGGTCATGCCTGCCAAGGATTTGCTATCGCTGTGGTCCATACCACACCCAAAGTCCTAGAGAACATACAGTATAAAAAGGTGGGTCGCTGCCATGGGGGACACAATCACCTACCTCAACTAGTTACTAGGCTCCTAAATAGCTTCAAACCTGGATGGGAGAGGATATATTTCATCTTACTCTGGAAGGGGGAAATGCTGTGGTTATTCTGTTTCCTTAACAAAAGAAAAATAATGATAGTAATTGCTAACCAAACTGTGTGCTCTTCTCTAGGGCATATATTGCTCCCACTCTCAACATTCAACAGTTAGCAGTAGTTTTTGTATAGGGTTGAGGCCTCATGGGCGTTCTATGTCCACTTTGCCACATATCCTGTCCATCTTCATCTCATGTTTAAACTATCATACTGGTGAGTCCTGATTAGTATAGAGAGAGTAAGGAGGGATATATGGGAAGGCCTGAAGGGAGAAAAGATAAGCGATAAACAATGTAATTATAGCATAACCTCAAAAATTGAATGAAATTTCCTTCCTCTGGCTGGACTTCCTGGTTGGTCCTCAGTGGGAGGGGATGTGCTTAGTTTGGCTGGGACTACCTGTTCCAGGGCAGGGTGAGACCTGAGGGGACTTCCTCTACTCTGAGAAAACAGGGAGGGAGTAGTGGGGAAGGGATGTAAATTGAATAAATAAATAAATAAATAAATAAATAAATAAATAAATGGAAGAAACCTTTGAAGTTGGTTGTGCTGGCTCATACCTTTAATCCCAGCATTCAGGAGGCAGAGACATTCACAGATCAGAGTTGGAAGCTAGCCTGTTGTACAGAAAGAGTTCCAGGAAAGCCAAAGCTATAGAGTGAAACCCGTCTTAAAAAAAAAAAAAAAAAAAAAAAAAAAGAAGTAAAGAAAAAGAAATAAAGAAAATTAGGAGCTGAAGGGGTTAGCAGCCCCAAAAGAGGAACATTATGAACTAACCAGTACCCCCAGAGTTCCCAGGGACTATATCACCTACCAAAGAGTACACATTGTGAGAATCATGGCTCTATCTGCATATGTAGCAGAAGATGTCCTAGTCATTCCTCAGTGGGAGGAAAGGCTCTATGTCGGCTCTATGCCCTACTGTAGAGGTATGTCAAGGCCAGGAAACAGGCGTGGGTAGGTTGGTGAGCAAGGGGAGGGGGAGGAGATAGGGGGTTTTGGGAGAGGAATATAGGAAAGGGAAAAACATTTGACATGTAAATAAGCTAAATATCTAATAAAATATATTTTGGTCTATAAAAAGTATAAAAAAATAAAATTCAAAAATATTATTAGCTGTGATTCTCCTTCATGGAATGTCACAAGTCCATACATGGGATTCAAGATTGAACATTAGAATGAAAAGAAGAAAAGAAAAGAAAAACCAGCAAAGTAAAGGCAGAACAAAGAAAAAAAAAAACCTTTAGGGGACCAGAGGCTTTCCCTAAAGTTATATCCTGACAGTGATATCTGTTCCTCAACATAGTTTGACGTGTCTGGCTACAGTGGGAGAAATTCTGCCTAGCCCTACAGAGACTCGATGTACAAGGGTGGGTGGATACCCACAGGAGGCCACTGCCCTCTCAGAGAAAGAGATACAGGATAGTGGTAGGGTCTCTCTAAGGGGGGACAAGCAGTAGGGAACACTTGATATAGATATTTAATTTTAGAAAAGACTTTGATGTCAGTGACAATGATTCTCCCAAAAGTTCTTTTATTGTTTATAATGTTTTGGGTATATTGTTTTTGTTTGTTTGAAATTAAGAATTGCTCTTTCTATTTTTGTGAAGAATTGTCTTGGAATTTTGATGGTATTTGCATTAAATCAGTGGATTACTTTTGGTAAGATGGCCATTTTCACTGTTAATCCTACTGATTCATGAGTAAGGGAGATCTTTCTGTCTTCTGAGGTCTTCCCTTCCTTACTCCAGGGATTTGAAGTTCATTTCATACATGCCTTTCACTTGATTGGTGAGTTACACTGAGGTATTCTATGTTATGTGTGGCTACTTGAATGGTGTTGTTCCCTAATTTCTTTCTCATCTACTTTATCATTTGTATAAAGGAAGGAAACTGATTTGTTTGAGTCAATGTAATATCTAGCCACATTGCTGAAGTTGTTTATCTATCATAGGAGTTCTCTGGTAGAGTTTTGAGGGACATTTATGTATCATATCACCCATGAATAGTCATACCATGACTTCTTCCTTTCCAATTTGTATATCCTAAGATCTCCTTTTGTTGTCTTATTGCTCTAGCTAGAACTTTGCTGGTGGCCAGCCCTGGCAGGTTCTTCTCTTTTGTTTGTTTTGATGAGGCAGCAGAGTGGGGAGAGCATCAGTGGAGTGTAAGACTTCATATTACAAGATACAGGGTAAGACTGTCTTTCAAGATATCTAGAGTTGCTGTATAATAATAAAAAGTTTACTTATCTAAGTCTAAGTTACTTTGCTGCTGTAGCTGACCTGCCTCCTGTGTTTCTCTGAGACCTGAAACTGTGGCCTCTGGCACTTAACACCTCATCCTAAAATAGCATGGGATTAAGTAAAGAATTAATTGCTAGAGACTTTTCTCTTTTGTCCAGATGCCTCTTACTTCTCAGTCTAGGGGGAAGCATGGAACAATAAACTTCTATTGGATGAGAAGAAGAGAATAGTGCTCACAGAAGGAAAAATTTTGCATAAGAAAATATGCATAAACACATAAATTCACATAGAGTTACACAAATGCAAATTCATACATTCCAATTCAAATCAGTTAGGTTCAACTTGCATGAATTGTGTCAATTACATACTTACACGCACATATCCATACAGACCTATGCATATGACGCAAAGATCAAGCACTGGTGCAGGAAACTAACTCATTCTGGATGAAAAATGTGCTCCAACCTTTATTTTATGAAGAAAAAAGTTTCTACCCTTTTAATGCTGAATGAATTTAACACAAGATTATAAGAAAAAAGGTTTGTTCTTTAATAAGGCTAAGCTTGCCTTAGTAAGAAAAGACCTATTCTGTCCATGGTAAGGAGAAACTTGCCTGCTACTTCTGCTATCTCTGCAGGTTCCTTTTCCTCTTTCTCTCCACATTCTGCACATTGCTCTATTAGTTTTTATTTTTTTTAATGTTACATATAGTTTAGAATTTAATCCACTCTGCATTTTTTCTAATCTTGCTCTCTTCTCTTTCCCCCTTTCCCTCAACATCTTCTCTTCCAATGCTATTCCTATACTTCTAAGTTCTTGTTCAGCTCTGTTATGTCCATAAACTGTTCTATCTAAAAATTTCTCAGCTCATTTCTTCTCTCTTCTCTTTATCCTCAGCACTTACACATCTTACAGAATACATGACCACATGTTAAAAAGATCATCAAATGTTCACACATAAAATCATAAATTGAAATAGAATTTTACAACAGAGAATGCTTACATGCATATATACTAGGAGTAATTATCTGGCTAAATATTCATCACCTGTCACAGCTAAGAAGGTTCACTGAAAGGTAAAAACCATAAGTAAGTTATTAGTGAAGTTTTGTATAGTAAACCTAGTCAATATTATATTTTCTATACCAGAGCCTTTAATTAATTGTTAGTTATATTTTTACGACCTTTGGTTAATTGTTTTACAACCATTTGGAATGTAGTAGTAGTACATTGTAGTAGTACAATGTAATAGTAGTAGTAGTAGTAGTAGTAGTAGTAGTAGTAGTAGTAGTAGTAGTAGCAGTAGTAGCAGTAGTAGCAGTAGTAGTAGTAGTAGTAGAAAGTCTGGTTATTATGTAGAGGAATTAACTGGTAACACATGGGAGAATGGCAGAGTTCTCATTGCAGTTTTGACTATCACAAAAGGATCTAGTAGCAGACCCACTATAAAAGAGCTTAATAAACACTGATATAACTTAAGGAAATCTGATAGGATCATTTTCAAGATTTAAGAGATCATGTATTTTCATATATAGCATCACTACAAGCCAGTATATTTTTGTAGATTTGCAGAGATCTGCTCAGAAGTGTGGGCTAATTCCTAGTGTTATGTTCAATTTATATGTTCAATATTAACAAGAAAAGCATTAGCAGGAATCGTTCCTGAAATGATTTTCTCCTGCGATATGCCTATTGGAGCAAATCTCTCGTGGATTATAATCCAAGACAGACCATCTCAGGAAGATCACATATTATTTATTAGCTTGTCATATGATGACTCCTGACAACTTCAAGTACTACATTGAATAAATAGGGAGAGAGTGGGCAGCCTTGTATTGCAACTTATTTTAGGAAGATTGCTTCAACTTTCTCTTCTTTTAATTTGATACTGGGTGCTGGTTTCCTTCATATTGATTTTATTATGTTATATTAGTTGTGTGTCAGGAGTTCCTGATCTCTACAAGACTTTTATCATGAAGGAGCTTTGGCTTTTGGCCTAGGCTTTTTCACGGTCTTGTGAGATGATAATTTTTTTCCTTTGACTTTGTTTATATAGTGGATTACTTGATGGATTCTAGGGAAAGGGAATGGGGAAGATTTTTCTGTGAGCTGGAACTAGGTCACATGGGCTCCAGAAGAATATGCAGTAGAGGATGGTCTTGATGGACATCAATCGGAGGAGAGGCTCTTGGTCCTATGAAGGCTTGATGCCCTACTGTAGGGGAATGCCAGGACAGGGAAGCGAGAGTGGGTGGGTTGGAGATCAAAAGAAAGGGGGTGGGATTGGGGTTTTGGAGGGGAAATGAGAAAAGGGGATAACATTTGAAATGTAAAAAAAAACCTTATAAATAAGAGAAAACTTGAAACACACAAAACAAAACAATCAAACAATCTTGCCAAAAGCAATCTACAGATTCAATGCAATCCCCATCAAAATTCCAACACAATTCTTCAACGAATTAGAAGGAGCAATTTGCAAATTCATCTGGAATAACAAAAAGCCTAGGATAGCAAAAACTCTTCTCAAGGATAAAAGAACCTCTGGTGGAATCACCATGCCTAACCTAAAGCTTTACTACAGAGCAATTGTGATAAAAACTGCATGGTACTGGTATAGAGACAGACAAGTAGACCAATGGAATAGAATTGAAGACCCAGAAATGAACCCACACACCTATGGTCACTTGATCTTCGACAAGGGAGCTAAAACCATCCAGTGGAAGAAAGACAGCATTTTCAACAATTGGTGCTGGCACAACTGGTTGTTATCGGGTAGAAGAATGCGAATTGATCCATACTTATCTCCTTGTACTAAGGTCAAATCTAAGTGGATCAAGGAACTTCACATAAAACCAGAGACACTGAAACTTATAGAGGAGAAAGTGGGGAAAAGCCTTGAAGATATGGGCACAGGGGAAAAATTCCTGAACAGAACAGCAATGGCTTGTGCTGTAAGATCGAGAATTGACAAATGGGACCTAATGAAACTCCAAAGTTTCTGCAAGGCAAAAGACACCGTCAATAAGACAAAAAGACCACCAACAGATTGGGAAAGGATCTTTACCTATCCTAAATCAGATAGGAGACTAATATCCAACATATATAAAGAACTCAAGAAGGTGGACTTCAGAAAATCAAATAACCCCATTAAAAAATGGGGCTCAGAACTGAACAAAGAATTCTCACCTGAGGAATACCGAATGGCAGAGAAGCACCTGAAAAAATGTTCAACATCCTTAATCATCAGGGAAATGCAAATCAAAACAACCCTGAGATTCCACCTCACACCAGTCAGAATGGCTAAGATCAAAAATTCAGGTGACAGCAGATGCTGGCGTGGATGTGGAGAATGATGAACACTCCTCCATTGTTGGTGGGATTGCAGGCTTGTACAACCACTCTGGAAATCAGTCTGGCGGTTCCTCAGAAAACTGGATATAGTACTACCGGAGGATCCAGCACTACCTCTCCTGGGCATATATCCAGAAGATGCCCCAACTGGTAAGAAGGACACATGCTCCACTATGTTCGTAGCAGCCTTATTTATAATAGCCAGAAGCTGGAATGAACCCAGATGCCCCTCAACAGAGGAATGGATACAGAAAATGTGGTACATCTACACAATGGAGTACTACTCAGCTATTAAAATGAATGAATTTATGAAATTCCTAGCCAAATGGATGGACCTGGAGGGCATCATCCTGAGTGAGGTAACACATTCACAAAGGAACTCAGACAATATGTACTCACTAATAAGTGGATATTAGCCCAAAACCTAGGATATCCAAAATATAAGATACAGTTTCCTAAACACATGAAACTCAAGAAAAATGAAGACTGAAGTGTGGACACTATGCCCCTCCTTAGAAGTGGGAACAAAACACCCTTGGAAGGAGGTACAGAGACAAAGTTTGGAGCTGAGATAAAAAGATGGACCATGTAGAGACTGCCATATCCGGGGATCCATCCCATAATCAGCTTCCAAATGCTGACACCATTGCATACACTAGCAAGATTATGCTGAAAGGACCCTGATATAGCTGTCTCTTGTCAGAGTATGCCTGGGCCTAGCAAACATAGAAGTGGATCCTCACAGTCGGCTATTGGATGGATCACATGGCCCCCAATGAAGGAGCTAGAGAAAGTACCCAAGAAGGTAAAGGGATCTGCAACCCTATAGGTGGAACAACATTATGAACTAACCAGTACCCCGGAGCTCTTGACTCTAGCTGCATATGTATCAAAAGATGGCCTAGGCGGCCATCACTGGAAAGAGAGGCCCATTGGACACGCAAACTTTATATGTCCCAGTACAGGGGAAAGCCAGGGCCAAAAAAGGGGAGTGGGTGGGTAGGGGAGTGGGGGTGGGTGGCTATGGGGGACTTTTGGTAAAGCATTGGAAATGTAAATGAGCTAAATACCTAATAAAAAATGGAAAAAAAAAAGAAATGAACTTTGCTGCAAGTAGGGGAAGAGAAAGTAGCTAGGGATCCTGTAGTAAAATGTGTGTGCTTGGGCACTATGTTTTCTATCAGAAAGACTTAGAGGATGCCAGGGCAATATTCCTATATCTCTGAGAATATGTGTAAACTGCTGGGCTGCTATTGTTTGCCATCTCTGATGGACATGGCCTCAAAGGGAAGTGGTATGCTATGCCTTCTGTATCTAGTAGGTCAAGAGATCTGGAGCCCTGTCTGTTTGAGGAGCCTGCACTGACTCTGGCTGCCAGAATCACTAGACCCTTCTTTCTCCCTGGACTTGAAATACTGAAAGAATATTTTGCCCTGCCTCTCTGCCACTCTCAAAACATGCCAAGCAAAGCAAAGCAAAGCACTGGGGGCCTCAGCAAGATAATTAGGTTTCATGATAGTATTTTGTCTAGAATGCTAAACTATCCTTTATCTAGTTCCTTGGACCTTTGCTCAGAAAAAACACCCTAAAAAGTGGACTGCCACCAGGCATCTAGGTGGCAACCTAGCATCTTAGGCATTTCAGGCTATAGGTGGATTTCCCAGAGTGAGTCATGGAAATGGCCTTTAAGTCGAAGACCACACAGGGCTCTCATTTCCACTGGACTGAGACAATCTAGTCATGGGTATTACACCATCAAGGCGTAGAGATTATACACATATAAGACAAAAGTAACACCACTCTTAGTTTAAATAGAAGACAGAATCCTCAGACACCAAACCATGAATACTGGGCCCAGGTCCTCTCACTGTGCTACAGCAATATCCTGACTTGGTGTAGCATCCTCAGCTGTAATCTTGACAGTAGCAAGGTAGACTCACATATCTCATCAGTGCTGTGCTGACACTGTGGAACTATAACCAAGCTTTTAGAGACCACTGCATATAGATGAAGTTGGGAAGGTGCCACTGCATATATAAGTACCTTCATCAACCAGGGCTTAGGGCAAGAAGTGGCTTCAAAACTTGCTGAAGGCAGGTCTCCTGTGGACACATGGATCATCCTGCACAAAAGCCTCAGAAACTAAACCATGGACACTGAAACCAGGTGTATAGTTCCATTATGCTTCCTTAGGAAATTACAATATCCTGAATTAGACATTGGCCCAGGATCCTCAGCTATCAGGTTGACCCCAGGGTATAAGAAAAACCCCAAGGCAGTCTTACCAGCATTATGGTACACCATGGTTACACTACACAACCAAGGTATTAGAGATCACTGGACAAGGGAAAAGTCATACATGCAGAGACAGACACGTTCATTGTATAAGGGATGGTGTGAGAAAATGCTTCAAACCTTGGTGAAGGCAGGTCTCAGGCAGAGACAGGGGAAAACTTACCCCATTGTCTTTACCTCTGAGGTCTTGTGTTTCTCAGATAGGAGTTCAGATTCTTATGAGAAGGACATTTATTGCCAAATCTCTTTCATCATATTGTCCAAAGACCACAGTCTATTCCATCAGGTACCCTAGGCATGGATTAGTGTCAGTTTAATGCCATCTTTTGCAGCTTGCTCATGGCTCATCAGGGAATACCCCCCCAAAATATATGGTGAACTAAGAGGTTATGCATGATCCCTATCTTGAGAGAAAAATATTTCATAAGAAAAATGCTGCATCTCTGCTTCTTCCTGCCTGTTGGGCTCTGCATACTGACCCATAGGGATCTCCTTGGGATTGCTCATCATCCATTATCATCTCCTGGTCTATTGAAATCTAATACTTCTCCCCACCACATCCCCTCAATGTTACTGAGTATATTTTTATTTTTATATTTTATCTAAGAGTCCCCATGTATCTCTATGGAAGACATAGCCGAATTTAGTATGTAGAATTGTATATCTTAATATATAGAAGGACAATATATTATAAATATAGCAGAAGAATTAATAAATCTTGATGCAAACTGGGTGTGGAGTCAGATAAAAGTTGCTTTTAATGGCAGTTAGACATCACTGGCAATGTGGATAGGATATCGCTATTGGGGTAGTGTTTGTCTATTCTCCAAGAAAACATACAAAGATGTGGTAAATTTATTGTGGGGTATGGCCCAGCCAATGAAGCAGGTAAATAACACCATCCACAACAGCCACAAACCACAAAAAACATCTTGGGTAAGTACCCACAAAAATAAAAGTAGAGTATGACAAAACATTTTAAATGTTTATAGAAATAAATCAAAGAGGACACCAGAAGATGATATTTAGATCACTAAATTGCCTAATCATTAGAGAAGCTTCCCATAGCATCTGATGGGTGCAGAGATCCACTGTCAAGCATTAGGTGGAGATCAGGGAATTCCTTGGGATATGTGGAGAAATGATTATAGGAATAAGAGGGGTCAGGATACCAGGAAATCACAGTCTACAGAGTCAACTCATCAAGGCTTTTAGGTGTTCATTAATATAGAAGCAACAACCACAGAGCTCCTGTGGGTCTGTACTAGGCCCTCTACATTCATGATATAGTTGTGAAGCTTGGGGTTTGTGTTGTACTCCTAACAGTGGGAATGGGGTTGTATAAAACTCTTTTGACTGTTTGTGGAACCATTTTCCTAATAGTGGATTACTACATACTGTCTTGTTATTAAAGTATATGTTTGGGTTTGTTGCATCTTGTAATGTTCCAGGATTCAGTCTGAGTATTTTACTGAGTAATTTTGCATCAATGTTCATAAGAGAAATAAGTCTGAAGTTCTATTTCTCTGTTGAGTCTTTATATGATTTAGGTGATGCTATGAACTGTGGTAGAACTATGAAACCACAGGGTCGCTGTCGAATCAGAGAATGAGTTTGGCAGTGTTCCTTATCTTTCCATTTTCTGAAAGAAAGCAACATATATTGAGTTAGTTCTTTGAAACTCTAGTAGAATTCTGTGTTAAATTAAATTGACCATTGACTTTCTATTTTCTTATTTGGGAGATTTTTAATGACTGCTTCTATTTCTTTAGTGTTACTGGGCTGTCTAAAGTGTTTATGTGTAATTGATTTAACATTCATAATTGATATCTTCTAGAAAACTCTTTTTTCGTTAAGATTTTCCAATTTTGGAGAGTACAGGATTTTTTTTTCTTTTTAGATATTTTCTTTATTTACATTTCAAATGCTCTCCTGAAAGTTCCCTATACCCTCCCCCTGCCCTGCTCAACTACCCACCCACTCCCTCTTCTTGGGCCTGGTGTTCCCCTGTACTGGGGCATATAAAGTGTATAAGACCAAGGGGCCTTATCCAATAGTGTCTGAATTTGGTGGCAGATTATAGGATGGATGCCCGTGTGGGGTAGTCTCTGGATGGTCCATCCTTTCATCTTAGCTCCAAACTTTGCCTCTGTAACTCCTTCATTGGGTAACTTGTTCCTTATTCTAAGGAGGAATGAATAATCAACACTTTGGTCTTCCTTCTTCTTGATTTTCTTGTGTTTTGCAAATTATAGCTTGGCTATTCTAAGTTTCTTGGTTAATATCCACTTATCAGTGAGTGCATGTCAAGTGACTTCTATTGTTATTGGGTTACCTCACTCGGGATGATATCCTCCAACTCCATCCATTTGCCTAAGAATTTCATAAATTCATTGTTTTTAATAGCTGAGTAGTACTCCATTTTGTAAAGATGCCACATTTTCTGTATCCATTCCTCTGTTGAGGGACATCTGGGTTCTTTCCAGCTTCTGGCTATTATAAATAAGGCTGCTATGAACATAGTGCAGAATGTGTCCTTATTACAAGTTGGAACATATTCTGGGTATATGCCCAGAAGAGGAATTGCTGGATCTAGTGGTAGTACTAAGTCCAATTACCTGAGGAAATTCCATACTGATTTCCAGAGTGGTTGTACAAGCTTGAAATCCCACCAGCAACGGAAGATTATTCCTCTTTCTCCACATCCTCGCCAGCATCTGCTCTCACATGAACTTTTTATCTTAGCCATTCTGTCTGGAGTGAAGTGGAGTCATAGGGTTGTTTTGATTTGCATTTCCCTGATGATCAAGGATGTTGAACATTTTTCCAGGTGCTTCTCAGTCCTTCAGTATTCCTTAGTTGATAATACTTTGTTTAGCTCTGTACCCCATTTTTAATGGGGTTATTTGAATTTCTGGAGTCCAGCTTCTTGAGCTCTTTGTACGTATTGGATATTACTCCCCTATCATATTTAGGATTAGAAAACATCCTTTCCGAATCTGTTGGTGGTCTTTTTGTCTTATTGACAGTGTCTTTTGCCTTAAAGAAGCTTTGCAAATTTTTGAGGTCCCATTTGTCAATATTTGATCTTACAGCATAAGCCATTGCTGTTCTGTTTAGGAATCCTACCCCCACCACACCCCGTGCCCATATCTTTAAGGCTTTTTCCTACTTTCTTCTCTATAAATTTCAATATCTCTGGTTTTATGTCGATCCACTTAGACTTGAGCTGTGTACAATGAGATAAGAATGGATCAATTTGCATTCTTCTACATGATAACCACCAGTTGTGCCAGCACCATTTGTTGAAAATGCTGTCTTTCTTCCACTGGATAGTTTTGGCTCCCTTGTCAAAGATCAAGTGACCATCAGCATGTGGGCTCGTTTCTGGGTCTTCAATTCTATGGCATTGGTACACCTGTCTGTCACTGTATCAGTACATGCAGTTTTTAATCACAATTGCTCTGTAGTATAGCTTGATGTCAGGCATGGTGATTTCACCAGAGGTTCTTTATCATTGAGAATAGTTTTTGCTATCCTAGGTTTTTTGTTATTCCAGATGAATTTGAAAATTGCCCTTTCTAACTCATTGAAGAATTGAGTTGGAATTTTGATGGGGATTGCATTGAATCTGTGTTGCGCGCGCTCAACAGGCCAGGAAGAACGACGCTGCTACAGGATCCTTCTGCACACGTTTATTCAGTCCTGTTTCTTCTTTCTCTATATTTCCCTTGTTTATATCTCCCTTGTTTATATCTCCCTTGTTTTTATATCTCCCTTGTTTTTATATCTCCCTTGTTTATATCCCCCTTGTTTATATCTTCCCTGTTTATATATCTCCCCTGTTTATATCTCCCCTGTTTTTATATCTCCCTTGTTTTTATATCTCCCCCTTGTTTTTATATCTCCCCCGAACCCTGGGCCTCTCACTCTTTTATTCTCTCAGTTCCCATCCACGCACAGCAGGCCACGCCACCTCGCCAGTCACGAGGCTTCAGCTAATCAGGGCAGCAGGGGCAAATCTCCACCAAATTGGATTCACCTGTATCCTGGTACACCTGCGCAGCACTCAAGATGTTTGTGTCTTGTATGAGGAAGTCAGGTGCAAGTCATATGACTTAGCTGCAGTCCCTGGCGCCTTTGGGACTGCCGCCACACCCGCTCCCCACAATTCCCCCTTTTTTCTTTTTTGGCAGAGAGAATGTCTGTAGATAGCCCCCCGCAGCCATGCCCCTTACCCGTCCTTGGGTGACAAACAGCATTGGTTTGATCCCTGTCTTAGGTTGGTGACATGCCCAGGGAGTCTTATCACTGACTACCTCTCTATTATGCCAAGCCACTCCTGGGGAGATTGTGTTTTGCTTGCGGCAGGTGCATCAAAAGGCCAGGATGTTAATTAACCTATGGCCAGATCTTAATTGCTGCAAGCAAGCCTCATGGGTGAAGGTAGAGGTCTGATCCCCAGTGTGCAAGCATAGGGGCCCTACACAAAACCATCTCTTAGGCTCATCACCCAGAGAGGTCTTGGCCAGCTCCCGTGTCGTTTTTCCTGGGGGAAGGGAACTAGGACACTGAACCTTCATGCAATCAGACGTGCCTTCCACAGGATGCCAACAGCAAGCTATCCTCTGTGCAGTGCTTAGCCTCGCACCCCACGGCATAACGCAGCATAATTTCTTTTAGAGCGGCAAACCGAATCTGAGGAGATTGCCCCGCCTCCACTGCAGCAAAAGCCTACGCTACCATGGCGAAAGTGCGGGCCGCACACTCTGCACCTAACACATGTGCCAAACACACAACACACACACACTATAACAAGCATACATCCCAGGGCTCTCATCCCCGCTCATCTTCCCTGAAGCAAGGGATAGATAGCCAGAGGGGCTATCTCTTTAAGGGGAATTCAGGGATCAAAAAGCGTGGAAAAATTTGAATGTCATGTCGAGCTGGTATCGGCTTCTGGAATACCGAAAGGATCTCTCATCTCGGCTCCATCCTTTGTGCTTGTGGGATCATCCACCACATCCACAGGGGCAACTGGATCAGGACGCTCATTCTTGCAGCGTCTCACCAATCTCTCCGGCACCCAAAGAGGTTCCGTCTGGTCCTGTGGAAACACACAAACAGACCCTCTCGCCCACGTCAACACCTGATCTACTCGATCCTCTCCAAATCTCCAGACAGAAGGTCCACCTACAGGTGGCTGCTGAGGAGGCATAGGGAGAGGACGCAGAAGCTAATTCGCCTTCCTCCTCCGCCTCAGCTCTTTTATTTTGTCCTTTCTGTCCACCTGATAACACTGTGTCTCCTTTCTTTTTCCTTTTTCTTTTTAAGCCCTTTTCCTCTTCTGACATACTTTCTTGTTGCTCTGTAAGGATTTTCTGACCTGTCTTGACTGCCTCTACACACAAACAGTAACAGAATCCATATATCAGAACAAACAATACCAAAACTATCAGACCTACCCACAAAGGGTCAATGGGAGAAAAAAGCATAACTACACAGCGAGGATCTCTTGATCACTACACTGAGGTTATCATAGTTCCTTAACTTGTCCCCAAACCAGGAACCTTAACTTGTCCCAAAGCCTACTTCCTGGCAACTTTATATTCGCCTCTATTTTATCCGAGGTCCTTCCCAAACTCCTGGGTTACTTTGTGCCTACTTCCTGGCAACTTTATGCTCACCTCTATTTTATCCGAGGTCCTTCCTAAACTCCTGGGGTCGCAAGTTTCACTCACCGTGAACTTACCCTGCCGGCAACCACTGACTGCTGAAAGTTCTGAACTCGGTGGGGGAGTCGGTTCCCCGTACGGGCCACCAATTGTCGCGCCCGCTCTCGACCAGCAAGAACGACGTGACCACCAGACCTTCTAACAGCAGTTTATTCAGTCTTCATCTTTCTTCTTTCTCTTCATCAGTACCGTTCCCCAGCTGAAGAGTTCTGAATCCACGCCAGATCCTTCTCAACAGTCTGTTTTACGAGAACCTTTATTAACCACTTCTTCCCCGTTATGCAGTTCTGAATCCTCCCTGCAGCAGGGGGTCTTCGCTCTTGCCTGAAGATGTTTCTTTTCCCGGGTTTTTTCTTCCCGGATTTTCTCGTCCCAGGTCTTCTCGTCCTGGGTTTTCTCGTCCCGGGTCTTCTCGTCCCAGGTCTTCTCATCTCGGGTTCTTTCTTCCCGGGTTTCGGCACCACTTGTTGCGCGCGCTCAACTGGCCAGGAAGAACGACGCTGCTACAGGATCCTTCTGCACACATTTATTCAGTCCTGTTTCTTCTTTCTCCATATATCTCCCTTGTTTATATCTCCCCTGTTTATATCTCCCCTGTTTATATCTCCCCTGTTTATATCTCCCCTGTTTATATCTCCCTTGTTTATATCTCCCTTGTTTTTATATCTCCCCTGTTTATATCTCCCTTGTTTTTATATCTCCCTTGTTTATATATCTCCCTTGTTTTTATATCTCCCTTGTTTATATATCTCCCCCCTAATAGTAATCCTCTCTCGAATAATAATCCTCCCTCTAACCCGGGCCTCTCACTCTTATATACTCTCAGTTCCCATCCACGCACAGCAGGCCACGCCACCTCACCAGGCACACAGCTTCAGCTAATCAGGGCAGCAGGGGCAAATCTCCAAATTGGATTCACCTGTATCCTGGTACACCTGCGCAGCACTCAAGATGTTTGTGTCTTATATGAGGAAGTCAGGTGCAAGTCATATGACTTAGCTGCAGTCCCTGGCGCCTTTGGGACTGCCGCCACACCCGCTCCCCACAAATCTGTAGATTGCTTTCGGCAGGATAGCCATTTTTACTATATTAATCATGACAATCCATGAGCATGGGAGAGCTTTCGATCTTCTGAGATCTTCTTCTATTTCTTTCTTCAAAGACTTTAAGTTCTTACCTACAGATCTTTTACTTCCTTAGTTAAAGTCACACCAAGATATTTTAGATTATTTGTGACTATTGTGAAGTGTATTGTTTACCTAATTTCTTTCTCAGCTTGTTTATCCTTTGAGGAGAGAAAGGCCACTGATTTGTTGGAGTTAATTTTTATCCAGTTACTGCACTGAAACTGTTTATCAGGTTTAGGGGTTCTCTGGTGGGATTTTTAGGGTCACTTATATATACTATCATATCATCTGCAAATAGTGATATTTTGACTTCTTCCTTACCAATTTGTATCCCCTTGATCTCCTTTTGTTGTTGAATTGCTCTGGCTAGGACTTCAAGTACTATATTGATTAGGAAGGGAGAAAGTGGGCAGCTTTGTCCAGTCCCTAATTTTAGTGGGGTTGCTTCCAGTTTCTCTCCATTTAGTTTGAGGTTGGCAACTGGTTTGCTGTATATTGCTCTTATTATCTTTAGGTTTGGGCATTGAATTCCTGATCTTTCCATGACTTTTATCATGAATGGATGTTGCATTTTGTCAAATGCTTTCTAAGCCTCTAACGAGATGATAGTGTGCTTTTTTTCTTTGACTTTTTTATATAGTGGATAATGTTGATAGATTTCCAGATTCAAACCATCCCTGTGTTCCTTGGAGGAATCCTGCTTGGTCATGATGGATGGTCATTTTGATGTGTTCTTGGATTCGGTTTGCCAGGATTTTATAGATTATTTTTGCATCGATATTCAAAAGTGAAATTGGTCTGGTGTTCTTTTTCTTTGTTGGATCTTTGTGTGATTTAGGTATCAGAGTAATTGTGGCTTCATAGAATGAATTGGGTAGAGTACCTTCCATTTCTGTTTTGTGGAATAGTTTAAGGAGAGTTGGAATTAGATCTTCTTTGAAAGTGTGATGGAACTCTGCATTAAACCCATTTTGTCATGTGCTTTTTTGGTTGGGATACTATTGATGGCTACTTCTATTTCTTTGGAGAAATGGGACTGTTTAGGTCATTAATCTGATCCTGATTTAACTTTGGCACCAGGTATCTGTCTAGGAAGTTGTCCATTTCATCCAGGTTTTTTAGTTTTGTTGAGTAAAGCCTTTTGTCATAGGATCTGATGATGTTTTGGATATCCTCTGGTTCTGTTGTTATGTCTCCGTTTTCATTTCTGATTTTGTTAATTGGGATGCTGTCCCTGTGCCCTCTAGTTAGTCTGGCTAAGGGTTTATCGATATTGTTGATTTTCTCAAAGTACCAGCTCCTTATTTGTTTGATTCGATGAATAGGTTTTGTTTGTTTCTTTGTTTGTTTGTTTCCCCTTGGATGATTTCAGCCCGGTGTTTGAATATTTCCTGTTGTCTACTTCTCTTGGGTGAATTTACTTCCTTTATTTCTAGAGTTTCTAGGTGTGCTGTCAGGCTGCTAATATATGCTCTCTCTAGTTTCTTTTTGGAGGCACTCAGCACTATGCGTTTTCCTCTTAGTACTCTCTTCATTGTGTCCCATAATTTTGGGTATGTTATGGATTCATTTTCATTAAACTCTAAAAAGTCTTTAATTTCTTTCTTTATTTCATCATTGGCCAAGGTATCATTGAGTAGAGTGTTGTTCAGTTTCCCCCTAAATATTGGCATTGCATTATTTTTGCTGTTATTGAAGATAAGCCTTAGTCTATGGTGATTAGATAGGATTCATGGGATAATTTCAATATTTTTTTATCTGTTGAGGACTGTTTTGTGACCAATTATATGGTCAATTTTGGAGGAGGTACCATGAGATGCTGAAAAAAAGGTATATCCTTTTGTTTTAAGATAAAACAATCTGTTGATATATATTAAAACCATTTCTTTCATAGCTTTTGTTAGTTTATATTGTCTCTGTTTAGTTTCTGTTTTCAGGATCTGTCAATTGTTGAGAGCAGGGTTTTGAAGTCTTCCACTATTATTGTGTGAGGTGCAATGTGTGCTTTGATCTTTACTAAAGTTTCTTTAATGAATGTTGCTGCCCTTGCATTTGGAGCATAGATATTCAAAATTGAGAGTTCATCTTCATAGATTTTTACCTTTAATGACTATCAAGTGGTACTCCTTGTCTTTTTTGATAACTTTGGGTTGGAAGTCAATTTTACTCGATATTAGAATGGCTGCTCCAGCACTTCCCTTCGGTGCCAGCAATGAGTGACCTTGGCGCAGAGTCAGCAGACACCCCCAAGGTCCCTAGGGGATTTTCAATTCGATCTTAGGACCTCTGGTGAGTGGAACACAACTTCTGTTCCAATCCAAACACATGGGACATGAGACAGCATTATGGAAGCAGAAGGCAGTCACAAGTCCCTTCCAGTTGGTTCCAGTACCTGGTCACCGTGGGCATGAAGTCAGCGGATACTCCCAAGGTCCCAAGAGGACAGATTCTGAGGCAGACCCCATTTCAGGCTACAGACATCAGGACACCTTCCCTGTCAGAGGAGAGTTGTACCCCCCTACCGGGAGGGCCTTGCCTGAGGACCTGGAGGAGCCATCTTGGTTCCTGGAAACCTCTAAGACTATTCTGCACAAATGAGAGTGTGGACTACAGAAGCTAATAGCTTCTGGGACAGGCAGAAGCCACATAGCTTCTGAGGAAAACCCCACTTCGGGCTCCAGACATCAGGGTACCTTACCTGCCAGAGGAGAGGTGTCCCCCCCTTCTGGCAGGGCTTTGCCAGAGCACCTGGGGGAGTCATATTGGTTCCTGAATCCATCTGAGACTAGTCTGCCCAGATGAGAGTGTGGACTACAGAAGCTAACAGCTTCTGGGAGAGGCCCTGTGTCAGGCCTTCATCTTCTGTCAGGAAGCAGGACTGAATGGCAGATATCTGTGCACCTTCCCTAAAGGAGGAGATCTTGCCTGCAGAGAGGACTCTACACACTGAAAATCAGGAGAGAGCTAATCTCCAGGGTCTGCTGATAGAGGCTAACAGAATCATGAGAGGACCAAGGTCTAACCAGAGATAACTATAACAACTAACTCCAAAGATGATCAGGCAAACGTAAGGACGTTACTAACAGACACCAAGACCACTCACCATTATCAGAATGCAGCACTCCCACCTCACTTAGTTCTGGGCACCCCAACACACCTGAAAACCTAGACCGGAATTTAAAAGCATATCTCATGATGATGGTAGAGGACATCAAGTAGGACTTTAATAACTCACTTAAAGAAATACAGGAGAAAACTGTTAAGGAGTTACAAGTCCTTAAAGAAAAAACAGGAAAACACAAACAGGTAGAAGTCCTTAAAGAAAAACAGGAAGACACATCCAACAGGTGATAGAAATGAACAAAACCATATTAGACCTAAAAAGGGAAGTAGACACAATAAAGAAAACACAAAGTGAGGCAATGGTGGAGATAGAAAACCTTGGAAAGTAATCTGGAACCATAGATGGGAGCATCAGAAACAGAATACAAGAGATGGAAGAGAAAATCTCAAATACAAAAGATTCCATAGAGAACATGGGCACAACAATCAAAGAAAATGCAAAATGCAAAACGATCCTAACTCAAAACATCCAGGAAAAAACGGACTTAATGAGAAGACTAAACCTACTGATAATAGTGGTAGATGAGAAGGAATATTTTCAAATTAAAGGGCCAGCAAATATCTTCAACAAAATAATAGAAGAAAACTTCCCAAACCTAAAGAAAGAGATGCCCATGAACACACAAGAAGCCAACAGAAGTCCAAATAGACTGGACAAGAAAAGAAATTCCTCCAGACACATAATAATCAGAACAACAAATGCACTAAATAAAGATAGAATATTAAAAGCAGTAAGGGAAAAATATCAAGTAACATATAAAGGCAAGCCTATCAGAATTACATCAGACTTTTCACCAGACACTATGAAAGCCTGGACAGTTATTATACAGACTCTAAGAGAACACAAATGCCAGCCCAGGCTACTATACCCAGCCAAACATAAAATTACCATAGATGGAGAAACCAAAGTATTCCATGACAAATCCAAATTCACACAACATCTTTCCACAAATCCAGCCCTTCAAAGTATAATAAAGAAAAAAACACCAACACAAGGAGGGAAACCACGTCCTAGAAAAAGCAAGAAGGTAATCTCTCAACAAACCTAAAAGAAGACAGCCACAAGAACAGAATCCCAACTATAACGACAAAAATAATTGGAAGCAACAATTATTTTTCTTCAATATCTTTTAATATCAATGGACTCAATTCCCCAATAAGAAGAATTAGACTAACAGACAGGCTACACAAACAGTACGCAACATTTTGCTGCTTACAGAAAACCCATCTCAGGGAAAAAGACAGACACTACCTCAGAATGAAAGGCTGGAAAACAAATTTCCAAGCAAATGGTATGAAGAAACAAGCTGGAGTAGCCATTCTAATATCAAATAAAATCGACTTCCAACCCAAAGTTATCAAAAAAGACAAGGAGGGACACTTCATACTCATAAAAGGTAAATCTTCCAAGAGGAACTTCAAATTTTGAATATGTATGCTACAAATACAAGGGCAGCCACATTCATTAAAGAAACTTTAGTAAAGCTCAAAGCACACATTGCACCTCACACAATAATAGTGGGAGATTTCAACATACCACTTTCATCAATGGACAGATCATGGAAACAGAAACTAAATACGGACACAGTGAAACTAACAAAAGTTATGAAACAAATGAATTTAACAGATCTCTAAAGAACATTTTATCCTAAAACAAAAGGATATATCTTCTTTTCAGATCGTCTGGTACCTTCTCCAAAACTGACCATATAATTGGTCACAAAACAGGCCTCAACAGATACAAAAATATTGAAATTGTCCCATGTATCCTATCAGATCACAATGGACTAAGGCTGATCTTCAATAACAACATAAATAATGGAAAGCCAACATTCACGTGGAAACTGAACAACACTCTTCTCAATGATACCTTGGTCAAGGAAGGAATAAAGAAAGAAATTAAAGACTTTTTAGAGTTTAATGAAAATGAAGGCACAACATACCCAAACCTATGGCACACAATGAAAGCATTTCTAAGAGGGAAACTCATAGCTCTGAGTGCCTCCAAGAACAAACGGGAGAGAGCACATACTAGCAGCTTGACAACACATCTAAAAGCTCTAGAAAAAAGGACGCAAATTCACCCATGAGGAGTAGACGGCAGAAAATAATCAAACTCAGGGGCGAAATCAACCAAGTGGAAACAAGAAGAACTATTCAAATAATCAACCAAATGAGGAGGTTGTTTTTTGAGAAAATCAACAAGATAGACATACCCTTAGCCAGACTCATGGGACACAATGAAAACATATTTAAGAGGAAAATTCATAGCGCTGAGTGTCTCCAAAAAGAAACTGGGGAGAGCAAACACTAGCAGCTTGACAACATACCTAGCAGCTGTAGAACAAAAGGAAGCAACTTCACTTAAGAGGAATAGACAGCAGGAAACAATCAAACTCAGGGGCAAATAATCAACCAACTAGAAACAAGAACTATTGAAAGAATCAACCAAAGGAGGAGCAGGTTCTTTGAGAAAATCAACAAGATAGATAAACCCTTGTCCAGACTCACTAGTGGGCAAAGGGACAGCATCCTAATTAACAAAATCAGAAATGAAAAGGGAGACATAACAACAGATCCTGAAGTAATCCAAAACACCATCAGATCCTTCTACAAAAGGCTATACTCAACAAAACTTGAAAACCTTGATGAAATGGACAAATTTTTAGACAGGTACCAGGTACCAAACTTAAATCAGGATCAGGTTAATGATCTAAACAGTCCTATATCCCCTAAAGAAATAGAAGCAGTTCTGGAGAGATGGCTCAGTGCTTAAGAGCACTGACTGCTCTTTCGGAGGTCCTGTTTTCAAATCCAGCAACAACATGGTGGCTCACAACCATCTGTAATGAGATGTGGTGCCCTTCTGGAGTGTCTGAAGACAGCTACTTACATAAAATAAATAAATACATCTTTAAAAAAGAAAGAAATAGAAGCAGTCATTAGAAGTCTCCAAACCAAAAAAAAAAAAAAGCCCAGGACCAGATGGGTTTAGTGCAGAGTTCCATCAGACCTTCAAAGAAGATCTAATTTCAGTTCTTCACAAACTATACCAAAAAATAGAAGCAGAAGGTACTCTACCCAATTCATTCTATGAAGCCACAATTACTCTGATACCTAAATCACAGAAAGACCCAGCAAAGAGACCTTGAGACCAAATTCCGTTATGGATATTGATGCAAATGTACCCAATAAAATTCTCCTAACCAAATATAAGAACACATCAATACAATCATTCATTCATTCCAAGTAGGTTTCATTCCAGTGATGCAGGGATGGTTTAATATACAGAAATCCGTCAATGTAATCCACTATATAAACAAACGGAGAGACAAGAACACATGATCATCTTGTTAGACGTGGAGAAAGCATTTGACAAAATCAAACACCCATTCATGATAAAAGACTTGGAAATATCAGGAATTCGGGCCCATACCTAAACACGATAAAAGCAATCTACAGGAAACCAGTAGCCAACATCAAAGTAAATGGTGAGAAGCTGGAAGCAATCCCACTAAAATCAGGGACTAGACAACGCTGACCACTCTCTCCCTACCTATTCAACATTGTACTTGAAGTCCTAGCCAGAGCAATTAGACAACAAAGGGAGATCAAGGGGATACAAATTGGAAAAGATGAAGTCAAAAATCACTTTTTGCAGATGATATGATAGTATATATAAGTGACCCTAAAAATTTCACCAGAGAACTCCTAAGCCTGATAAACAGCTTCAGTGAAGTAGCTGGATATAAAATTAACTCAAACAAGTCAATGGCATTTCTGTACACAAAGGATTAACAGGCTAAGAAAGAAATTAGGGAAACAATACCCATCTGAACAGTCACAAATAATATAAAATACCTTGTCGTGACTCTAACTAAGGAAGTGAAAGATCTGTATGATAAGAACTTCATGTCTCTGAAGAAAGAAATTAAAGAAGATCTCAGAAGATGGAAAGATCTCCCATGCTCATGGACTGGCAGGATCAATATAGTAAAAATGGATATCTTGCCAAAAGCAATCTACAGATTCAATGCAATCACCATCAAAATCCCAACTCAATTATTCAACGAATTTGAAAGGTCAATCAGAAGATTCATCTGGAATAACAAAAAACCTAGGATAGCAAAAACTCTTCTCAAGGATAGAAGAACATCTCGTGGAATCACCATGCCCGACCTAAAGCTGTACAACAGAGCAACTGTAATAAACACCTCATGGTACTGGTATAGTGACAGACCAATGGAACAGAATTGAAGACTCAGAGATGAACCCACACACCTATGGGCACTTGATCTTTGAAAAGACAGATAAAACCATCCAGTGGAAAAAAGACAGCATTTTCAACAAATGGTGCTGGCACAACTGGCAGTTATCATGTAGAAGAATGTGAATTGACCCATTTCTATCTCCTTTAACTAAGGTCAAATCTAAGTGGATTAAGGAACTCCACATAAAACCAGAGACACTGAAACTTATAGAGGAGAAAGTAGGGAAAAGCCTCGAAGATATGGGTACAGGGGAAAATTCCTGAATAGAACAACAATGGCTTGTGCTGTAAGATCGAGAATCGATAAATGGGACCTCATAAAATCGCAGAGCTTCTGCAAGGCAAAAGACACTGTCAATAAGACAAAAAGACCACCAACAGATTGGGAAAGGATCTTTACCTATCCCAAATTGGATAGGGGACTAATATCCAATATATATAAAGAACTCAAGAAGGTGGATTCCATAAAATCAAATAACCCCATTTAAAAATGGGGCTCAGAGCAGAACAAAGAATTCTCACCTGAGGAATACCGAATGGCAGAGAAGCACCTGAAAAAATGTTCAACATCCTTAATCATCTGGGAAATGCAAATCAAAACAACACTGAGATTCCACTTCACTCCAGTCAGAATGGCTAAGATCAAAAACTCAGGTGACAGCAGGTGCTGGCGAGAATGTGGAGAAAGGGGAACACTCCTCCATTGCTGGTGGGATTGCAAGCTTGTACAACCACTCTGGAAATCAGTCTGGCGGTTCCTCAGAAAATTGGACATAGTACTACAGGAGGATCCCGCAATACCTCTCCTGAGCATATGTCCAGAATATTTCCCAACTGGTAAGGAGAACACATGCTCCACTATGTTGATAGCAGCCTTGTTTATAATAGCCAGAAGCAGGAAAGAACCCAGATGCCCCTCAACAGAGGAATGGATACAGAAAATGTGCTACATTTACACAATGGAATACTACTCAGCTATTAAAAAAATGAATTTATGAAATTCCTAGGCAAATGGATGGACCTGGAGGGTATCATCCTGAGTGAAGTAAGCCAATCACAAAGGAACTAGCACAATATGTACTCACTGATAAGTGGATATTAGCCCAGAAACTTAGGATACCCAAGATATAATATACAACTTGCCAAACGCATGAATTTCAAGAAGAATGAAGACCAAAGTGTGGACTCTTTACCCTTTCTTAGAAATGTGAACAAAACACCCATAGAAGGAGTTACAGAGACAAAATTTGGAGCTGTGACAAAAGGATGGACCATCTAGTGATTACCATATGCAAGGTTCCATCCCATAATCAGCTTCCAAATAATGACATCATTGCATACACTAGCAAGATTTCACTGAAAGGACCCAGGTATAGCTCTCTCTTGTGACACTATGCCAGGGCCTAGCAAACACAGAAGTGGATGATCACAGTCAGCTATTGGATGGGTCACACGGCCCCTAATGGAAGAGCTAGAAAAATTACCCAAGGAGCTAAAGGGAACTGCACCCCTATAGGTGGAACAACAATATGAACTAACCAGTACCCGGGAGCTCTTGTCTTTAGCTGCATATGTATCAAAAGATGGCCTAGTCGGCCATCACTGCAAAGAGAGGCCCATTGGACTTGCAAACTTTATATCCCCCGTACAGGGGAACACCAGGGCCAAAAAGGGGCAGTGGGTGGGTAGGGGATTGGGGGGGTGGGAATGGGGGACCTTTGGGATAGCATTGAAATGTAAATGAGGAAAATACCTAATTAAAAAAAAAGAATCCTACTAACAGAAATCAAGACCACTCACCATCATCAGAATGCAGCACTCCCACCCCACCTGGTCCTGGGCACCCAAACACAACCGAAAAGCTAGACCGAGATTTAAAAGCATATCTCATGACGATGGTAGAGGACATCAAGAAGGACTTTAATAACTCACTTAAAGAAATACAGGAGAGCACTGCTAAAGAGTTACAAGTCCTCAAAGAAAAACAGGAAAACACAAACAGGTAGAAGTCCTTATAGAAAAACAGGAAAACACATCCAAAAAGGTGATGGAAATGAACAAAACCATACTAGACCTAAAACGGGAGGTAGACACAATAAAGAAAACCCAAAGTGAGGCAACATTGGAGATAGAAACCATAGGAAAGAAATCTAAAACCATAGATGTGAGCATCAGCAACAGAATACAAGAGATGGAAGAGAGAAACTCAGGTGCAGAAGATTCCTTAGAGAACATCGGCACAACAATCAAAGAAAATAAAAAATGCAAAAGATCCTAACTCAAAACATCCAGGAAATACAGGACAAAATGAGAAGACCAAACCTATGGATAATAGGAGTTGATGAGAAAAAAGATTTTCAACTTAAAGGGCCAGCAAATATCTTTAACAAAATCATAGAAGAAAACTTCCCAAACCTATAGAAAGAGATGCCCATGATCATACAAGAAGCCTACAGAACTCCAAATAGACAGAAAAGAAATTCTTTCCGTCACATAATAATCAGAAATACAAATGCACTAAATAAAGATAGAATATTAAAAGCAGTAACGGAGAAAGGTCAAGTAACACATAAATTCAGGCCTATCAGAATTATTTCTTTTTTAAAATTAGGTATTTTCTTCATTTACATTTCAAATGCTATCCCCCAAACCCCCTAGACCCTCCCCCTACTCCCCTACCCACCTACTCCCACTTCTTGGCCCTGTTGTTCCCCCATACTGAAACATATAAAGTTTGCAAGATGTTGAATCTGCATGAATAAATAAAATACTAATACTAAAAAAAAAATGAATCTAAAAATCAAACTTCTATATGTTTGCTGAACATGAAAATAGAAGGCATTCTTGATTACTTATGTTTGAAGACATATGTGAAGCATTCTTTTTTTTTTTTTTTTTGCTATTTTTTATTTTTTTTTCCATTTTTTATTAGGTATTTAACTCATTTACATTTCCAATGCTATACCAAAAGTCCCCCATATCCACCCACCCCCACTCCCCTGCCCACCCACTCCCCCTTTTTGGCCCTGGTATTCCCCTGTACTGGGGCATATAAAGTTTGCAAGTCCAATGGGCCTCTCTTTCCAGTGATGGCCGACTAGGCCATCTTTTGATATATATGCAGCTAGAGTCAAGAGCTCCGGGGTACTGGTTAGCTCATAATGTTGTTCCACCTATAGGGTTGCAGATCCCTTTAGCTCCTTGGCTACTTTCTCTAGCTCCTCCATTGGGAGCCCTATGATCCATCCATTAGCTGACTGTGAGCATCCACTTCTGTGTTTGCTGGGCCCGGCATAGTCTCACAAGAGACAGCTACATCTGAGTCCTTTCAATAAAATCTTGCTAGTGTATGCAATGGTGTCAGCGTTTGGATGCTGATTATGGGGTGGATCCCTGGCTATGGCAGTCTCTACATGGTCCATCCTTTCATCTTAGCTCCAAACTCCGTCTCTGTAACTCCTTCCATGGGTGTTTTGTTCCCAAATCTAAGGAGGGGCATAGTGTCCACACTTCAGTCTTCATTCTCCTTGAGTTTCATGTGTTTAGCAAATTATATCTTATATCTTGGGTATCCTAGGTTTGGGGCTAATATCCACTTATCAGTGAATACATATTGTGTGAGTTTCTTTGTGAATGTGTTACCTCACTCAGGATGATGCCCTCCAGGTCCATCCATTTGGCTAGGAATTTCATAAATTCATTCTTTTTAATAGCTGAGTAGTACTCCATTGTGTAGATGTACCACATTTTCTGTATCCATTCCTCTGTTGAGGGGCATCTAGGTTCTTTCCAGCTTCTGGCTATTATAAATAAGGCTGCTATGAACATAGTGGAGCATGTGTCCTTCTTACCTGTTGGGGCATCTTCTGGATATATGCCCAGGAGAGGTATTGCTGGATCCTCCGGTAGTACTATGTCCAGTTTTCTGAGGAACCGCCAGACTGATTTCCAGAGTGGTTGTACAAGCCTGCACTCCCACCAACAATGGAGGAGTGTTTCTCTTTCTCCACATCCTCGCCAGCATCTGCTGTCACCTGAATTTTTGATCTTAGCCATTCTGACTGGTGTGAGGTGGAATCTCAGGGTTGTTTTGATTTGCATTTCCCTGATGATTAAGGATGTTGAACATTTTTTCAAGTGCTTCTCTGCCATTCGGTATTCCTCAGGTGAGAATTCTTTGTTCAGTTCTGAGCCCCATTTTTTAATGGGGTTATTTGATTTTCTGAAGTCCACCTTCTTGAGTTCTTTATATATGTTGGATATTAGTCTCCTATCTGATTTAGGATAGGTAAAGATCCTTTCCCAATCTGTTGGTGGTCTTTTTGTCTTATTGACGGTGTCTTTTGCCTTGCAGAAACTTTGGAGTTTCATTAGGTCCCATTTGTCGATTCTCGATCTTACAGCACAAGCCATTGCTGTTCTGTTCAGGAATTTTTCCCCTGTGCCCATATCTTCAAGGCTTTTCCCCACTTTCTCCTCTATAAGTTTCAGTGTCTCTGGTTTTATGTGAAGTTCCTTGATCCACTTAGATTTGACCTTAGTACAAGGAGATAAGTATGGATCGATTCGCATTCTTCTACACGATAACAACCAGTTGTGCCAGCACCAATTGTTGAAAATGCTGTCTTTCTTCCACTGGATGGTTTTAGCTCCCTTGTCGAAGATCAAGTGACCATAGGTGAGTGGGTTCATTTCTGGATCTTCAATTCTATTCCATTGGTCTACTTGTCTGTCTCTATACCAGTACCATGCAGTTTTTATCACAATTGTTCTGTAGTAAAGCTTTAGGTCTGGCATGGTGATTCCGCCAGAAGTTCTTTTATCCTTGAGAAGACTTTTTGCTATCCTAGGTTTTTTGTTATTCCAGACAAATTTGCAAATTGCTCCTTCCAATTCGTTGAAGAATTGAGTTGGAATTTTGATGGGGATTGCATTGAATCTGTAGATTGCTTTTGGCAAGATAGCCATTTTTACAATGTTGATCCTGCCAATCCATGAGCATGGGAGATCTTTCCATCTTCTGAGATCTTCTTTAATTTCTTTCTTCAGAGATTTGAAGTTTTTATCATACAGATCTTTCACCTCCTTAGTTAGAGTCACGCCAAGATATTTTATATTATTTGTGACTATTGAGAAGGGTGTTGTTTCCCTAATTTCTTTCTCAGCGTGTTTATTCTTTGTATAGAGAAAGGCCATTGACTTGTTTGAGTTTATTTTATATCCAGCTACTTCACCGAAGCTGTTTATCAGGTTTAGGAGTTCTCTGGTAGAATTTTTAGGGTCACTTATATATACTATCATATCATCTGCAAAAAGTGATATTTTGACTTCCTCTTTTCCAATTTGTATCCTCTTGATCTCCTTTTGTTGTCGAATTGCTCTGGCTAATACTTCAAGTACTATGTTGAAAAGGTAGGGAGAAAGTGGGCAGCCTTGTCTAGTCCCTGATTTTAGTGGGATTGCTTCCAGCTTCTCTCCATTTACTTTGATGTTGGCTACTGGTTTGCTGTAGATTGCTTTTATCATGTATAGGTATGGGCCTTGAATTCCTGATCTTTCCAAAACTTTTATCATGAATGGGTGTTGGATCTTGTCAAATGCTTTTTCTGCATCTAACGAGATGATCATGTGGTTTTTGTCTTTGAGTTTGTTTATATAATGGATTACATTGATGGATTTTCGTATATTAAACCATCCCTGCATCCCTGGAATAAAACCTACTTGGTCAGGATGGATGATTGCTTTAATGTGTTCTTGGATTCGGTTAGGGAGAATTTTATTGAGGATTTTTGCATCGATATTCATAAGAGAAATTGGTCTGAAGTTCTCTATCTTTGTTGGATCTTTCTGTGGTTTAGGTATCAGAGTAATAGTGGCTTCATAAAATGAGTTGGGTAGAGTACCTTCTACTTCTATTTTGTGAAATAGTTTGTGCAGAATTGGAATTAGATCTTCTTTGAAGGTCTGATAGAACTCTGCACTAAACCCATCTGGTCCTGGGCTTTTTTTGGTTGGCAGACTATTAATAACTGCTTCTATTTCTTTAGGTGATATGGGACTGTTTAGATGGTCAACTTGATCCTGATTCCACTTTGGTACCTGGTATCTGTCCAGAAATTTGTCCATTTCGTTCAGGTTTTCCAGTTTTGTTGAGTATAGCCTTTTGTAGAAGGATCTGATGGTGTTTTGGATTTCTTCAGGATCTGTTGTTATGTCTCCCTTTTCATTTCTGATTTTGTTAATTATGATGCTGTCCCTGTGCCCTCTAGTTAGTCTAGCTAAGGGTTTATCTATCTTGTTGATTTTCTCAAAGAACCAAATCCTCGTTTGGTTAATTCTTTGAATAGTTCTTCTTGTTTCCACTTGGTTGATTTCACCCCTGAGTTTGATTATTTCCTGCCGTCTACTCCTCTTGGGTGAATTTGCTTCCTTTTTTTCTAGGGCTTTTAGATGTGTTGTCAAGCTGCTAGTATGTGCTGTCTCCCGTTTCTTCTTGGAGGCACTCAGCGCTATGAGTTTCCCTCTTAGAAATGCTTTCATTGTGTCCCATAGGTTTGGGTACGTTGTGGCTTCATTTTCATTAAACTCTAAAAAGACTTTAATTTCTTTCTTTATTCCTTCCTTGACCAAGGTATCATTGAGAAGAGTGTTATTCAGTTTCCACGTGAATGTTGGCTTTCCATTATTTATGTTGTTATTGAAGATCAGTCTTAGGCCATGGTGGTCTTATAGGATACATGGGACAATTTCAATATTTTTGTATCTATTGAGGCCTGTTTTGTGACCAATTATATGGTCAATTTTGGAGAAGGTCCCGTGAGGTGCTGAGAAGAAGGTATATCCTTTTGTTTTAGGATAAAATGTTCTGTAGATATCTGTCAGGTCCATTTGTTTCATAACTTCTGTTAGTTTCACTGTGTCCCTGTTTAGTTTCTGTTTCCACGATCTGTCCATTGAAGAAAGTGGTGTGTTGAAGTCTCCCACTATTATTGTGTGAGGTGCAATGTATGCTTTGAGCTTTACTAAAGTGTCTCTAATGAATGTGGCTGCCCTTGCATTTGGTGCGTAGATATTCAGAATTGAGAGTTCCTCTTGGAGGATTTTACCTTTGATGAGTATGAAGTGTCCCTCCTTGTCTTTTTTGATAACTTTGGGTTGGAAGTCGATTTTATCCGATATTAAAATGGCTACTCCAGCTTGTTTCTTCAGTCCATTTGCTTGGAAAATTGTTTTCCAGCCTTTCACTCTGAGGTAGTGTCTGTCTTTTTCCCTGAGATGGGTTTCCTGTAAGCAGCAGAATGTTGGGTCCTGTTTGTGTAGCCAGTCTGTTAGTCTATGTCTTTTTATTGGGGAATTGAGTCCATTGATATTAAGAGATATTAAGGAAAAGTAATTGTTGCTCCCTTTTATTTTTGTTGTTAGAGTTGGCATTCTGTTCTTGTGGCTGTCTTCTTTTTGGTTTGTTGAATGATTACTTTCTTGGTTGTTCTAGGGCGTGATTTCCGTCCTTGTATTGCTTCTTTTCTGTTATTATCCTTTGAAGGGCTGGATTCGTGGAAAGATATTGTGTGAACTTGGTTTTGTCGTGGAATACTTTGTTTTCTCCATCTATGGTAATTGAGAGTTTGGCCGGGTATAGTAGCCTGGGCTGGCATTTGTGTTCTCTTAGTGTCTGTATAACATCTGTCCAGGCTCTTCTGGCTTTCATAGTCTCTGGTGAAAAGTCTGGTGTAATTCTGATAGGCCTTCCTTTATATGTTACTTGACCTTTCTCCCTTACTGCTTTTAATATTCTATCTTTATTTAGTGCATTTGTTGTTCTGATTATTATGTGTCGGGAGGAATTTCTTTTCTGGTCCAGTCTATTTGGAGTTCTGTATGCTTCTTGTATGATCATGGGCATCTCTTTTTTTATGTTTGGGAAGTTTTCTTCTATTATTTTGTTGAAGATATTAGCTGGCCCTTTAAGTTGAAAATCTTCATTCTCATCAATTCCTATTATCCGTAGGTTTGGTCTTCTCATTGTGTCCTGGATTACCTGGATGTTTTGAGTTAGGATCCTTTTGCATTTTGTATTTTCTTTGACTGTTGTGTCGATGTTCTCTATGGAATCTTCTGCACCTGAGATTCTCTCTTCCATTTCTTGTATTCTGTTGCTGATGCTCGCATCTATGGTTCCAGATCTCTTTCCTAGGGTTTCTATCTCCAGCGTTGCCTCGCTTTGGGTTTTCTTTATTGTGTCTACTTCCCCTTTTAGTTCTAGTATGGTTTTGTTCATTTCCATCACCTGTTTGGCTGTGTTTTCCTGCTTTTCTTTAAGAGCCTGTAACTCTTTAGCAGTGCTCTCCTGTAAATCTTTAAGTGACTTATGAAAGTCCTTCTTGATGTCCTCTATCATCATCATGAGAAATGTTTTTAAATCTGGGTCTAGATTTTCGGTTGTGTTGGGGTGCCCAGGACTAGGTGGGGTGGGAGTGCTGCGTTCTGATGATGGTGAGTGGTCTTGATTTCTGTTAGTAGGATTCTTACGTTTGCCTTTCGCCATCTGGTAATCTCTGAAGCTAGCTGTTTTAGTTGTCACTGTTAAGAGCTTGTTCTTCAGGTGACTCTGTTAGCCTCTATGAGCAGACCTGGAGGGTAGCACTCTCCTTAGTTTCAGTGGGCAGAGTATTCTCTGCAGGCAAGCTCTCTTCTTGCAAGGCAGGTACCCAGATATCTGGTGTTCGAACCAGACTCCTGGCAGAAGTTCTGTTCCACTCACTAGAGGTCTTAGGATCACGTGTGGAATCCTGTGTGGGCCCTTGCGGGTGTCAGGCGACTCAGCTGGCAAGGTAGCCGGGGCTCGAGTGGAGTGGAAGGGGTTTGTGCCCCAGATCAAGCCCGGGTAGCCTGCTTCCCTATGTACCGCAGTCTCAAGTTCCACGCGATTGGATTGGGGTAGGTGCTGTGTTCCACTCACCATAGGTCTTAGGGTCCCGTGGGGAGTCCCGTGTGGGCCCTTGCGGGTGTTGGGCAAGACTCTGCTGTCAAGGTAGCCCGGGGCTCGAGTCTCGAGTCGAGCGGAAGGGACTTGTGCCCCAGATCAGGCCCGGGTAGCCTGCTTCCCTATGTACCGCAGTCTCAAGTTCCACGCGATTGGATTGGGGCAGGCACTGTGGTCCACTCACCAGAGGTCTTAGGGTCCCGTGGGGAGTCCCGTGTGGGCCCTTGCGGGTGTTGGGCAAGACTCTGCTGGCAAGGTAGCCCGGGGCTCGAGGCTCGAGTCGAGCGGAAGGGCATGTGAAGCATTCTTAAGCATTAGGTAAGGTTATGTGTCATTTATCTGAAGGCCAAGCACAATGAAATGATGTTTTGATGCCTTTATGAGAATAAAAAAATCCATGTCTCAAACTAATATTTATAGATTTTGTCAGTTGCATTTAATGTGTTAGTGTTATGAAATATAACATGGCAAGGGAGTACCTTTGGTGGGCTCATGCAAGGTGTGCCCCTGAGAAATTATACCATGCAACAGACCTGGTATAAAATGGATTTATTGGGGGAGGGGAGAAGAGTGAGGAACTGGGGAAGGGATAGAGGCAGACAGACAGAAGAAGCAAAGTCATTCGGTCAGAAAAAGTAGGGCAGAGAACAGATAGAGGGGAAGCTGAGAACAAAGACAGAGACAGAGAGCTCAGAAACAAGAACAATGGGAACAGAGAGAAGGGGCTGGGCCTGGAACAGTGAGATGGGGCTAATCAGTTCTTTTATCCTGCCTCACAGTTAGCAGTCTAGTTTGTTTCAAGAAACAAATATACTTTCTGTCAATGAATTCTGTAAGTGAACAGGAAATATTTTCATCTCTCAGAGCTGACAGTGTTAATTTTATAGTGTTTATAGGAGATTTTTTGGGACTATTTTCTTAAGAACAGTGTAAGCCAGGTATGTTGTCACATTCCTGTATAGCACCTACATGGAATGCTGAACCAAAACATTCTAGACCTTACTAGACATACAAAAAAATACTAAGTGCCTGTCTCAAAAATAAAATAAATGAAATAAAACCAAACCAATGTGCCTTCTATATTTGTAACTTGTACCTTCGGGAACTAATAAGATAATGAATCAAAAATAAATTTCAATTATCCTTATGAATAAAAATAATTAGAAATGTTAAGAAGGTTAAAAAAATCACTACAGGGAGGGGGAGGGGTCCTGGGTGGGAAAGCAGACAAGGAGAAGAGGAGAGGAACATGATCAGGTATTGTGGGGGTGGGAAAAAGGACTGAAGCGCTGAGGACTAGCAAAAAGAATGGAAACAGGCATCTTTGATATGTAGGAGGTTAGAAAACCCTCTAGAATATACCACAGACCTGGGAGGTGAGAGATTCTCAGGACTCAAAGGGAGGGACCTTAGATGAAATGCCCTGCAGTGGGGAGAGGGAACTTGTAGAGTCTTCCTCCAGTGGAGAGACAGGACATCAAGTGGAAAGATGGGGTTGCCATCCCACAGTCAAAAGCTCTAACCCAGAATTGTTTCTGTCTGAAAGAACTACTGGAAAAAAAATGGAGAAAAGCCTAAGGAAAAGGAGATCCAATGACAGGCCCAAATTGGGATCCAGCTCAAGGAGAGGCATCAAGGCCTGACACTATTACTGATGCTATGGTGTGCTCACAAAAATGGGCCTATCATGACTGCCCTCTTAAAGACCCAACCATCAGGTGAAAGAGTCAGATGCAGAAATTTACATGCAACCAATGGACAGAAGCTGGGAACCCCTGTGGTGGGAAAAGCTAGAAGAAGCTGAGGAAGAGGAGTTGAAGGAGGAGGACCAACAGTCTCAAATAACCTGGACCTCCCAGGATCTCTCAGACACTGAGCCACCAACCAGGCAGCATACACCAGCTGATATGAAGACCCAACACATATACAGACTTGAGGCCACAGGGAGTAGGGAGGTCTGGTGGGGTGGGGGTAGGATGGTGGGGACATCCTCTTAGAGATGGGGAGTTGGGGTGTGGGAGCATGAGGCAAGGAGGTATGGGATGTGGAACAATCAGAGGGTGGACAAGGAGGGGGATAAAGTCTGGACTTTAAAAAAAGATTAAGGAATAAATTTTAAATAATTCACTACATTAGTGTGTGGAAGTTCGGTACAAAGGACTATTTGCCACTCACTTATTCATTTAGATTTTGTTTGGAAGTTAATATAAAGAGGCTCTTACACTTAAACAAGAAAATGATTAAAGATGTTTAAAAATAAAGGAGTTCTATTTTGACTCTAAAGGTATACCTCCTAGTTAACTTTGTAATCACTTCACGGGGGTTAACTTCCTTCTTAGAATCATCAGAATTACAAGGATTAAAGAGCCTTTCAAACTCTGTTTCATAGGAGACAAAAATGTTAGTGAATTTTTTATTTGGTTACAAATGTACCAGCAAGTGAGAAATATGTATGCTTCATTAGTCTGAAGATGGGAAAGGAGAAGAGTACTTCAGAGTATGCTTCATAATGTCTCTTCACCATCTACATCAAAAAGCATATCGTAGTTGTTGGTCTCCATGTTCATCAAACCCTAAAACAGAAAAGCACTTCTTACTAAAGAAACTCCAAAGGATACAAATATGAAAGATTCTCTGCAAATGATGTATAGATGTGCTATGTTTAGTTAAGCAGGATAATTATAGTGTTAATAAACTATGAGGTACATCTGAGGTCAAATTCCCAATTTATCATTTCATGTCTTGAATAATTCCTACAAAGTCATTAGGATTTTACAGATAATATCAGTCACTTCAGTAAGAAATAATTCAAAATATCAAGTAGTTAAACTTTTTGATTCCTAAAACATATTTCGTTTCCTAAGGACATTTTATGGACCATGTGCAACATACCTCCATGGACTTCTCATGCATGTCTTCAATTGCTTCCAGGGTCAGATTCTGACTACATTCGGACAGTTTTAATGCTTGTTGTTCTTTTTGATAATTGTTCTACAAATGTAAAAGGAAAACATTACTGTAACAATTCTGTTCATTTTTGTTTTTACTGCCATGCAGCATGAATGCTAGGCTAACAACCAACCACTTAATGTATTTCCAATACAAAAATATTTACGTGAGCAAAAATAATTCCATATGAAATGTAAAAGGAATAGTTTTCCAAGTGATTTAACATTTTAACAACTATTATGACTAAATATACTTATATTTTTAAGTAACATGAAATACAATTATACTACCAATTGTGGGTTAATAAAACTTTTTTTTATGAGAAAGTGTTTGCCATGCTGCAGAGACTGGCCTTAGCCTCTCAAGTACTTAAGTTTATAGGCATGCACCATGTAAACATGAACTTGGTAAAATCCTAGCCCTGGAAGTTTAACTCTAGCTAGTGTTAATGCTTTTACCATATGGTGGCCTCCTTTTTCTAACCAGCAGAAGTAATCCCAGGAGGTGGTTCACTACCTCATCTCTGTATCTAGCCCCCACCTAAGGTGTATGTGCCATGTCTTCTACTTTCTTTTCCTTTCTTAAGGATGCCTTATACTTATTCTTTACTAAGTCCAATCTAGTGGTAGATTTGTTTTATCTAGGTTCCAATCTCAAGTAACAATGGAAGTAGTAATATAAATTTCTCTTTGTATTCTTTATGTTGGCAGACAACCATGATAATTTGCATTTAAAAAATTAAGACAGGCTGTTTACACCTTTTCTCCTTCTGCTACTACATTCCTATTTTGTCCTTTATTCACAGTGATCAGTTTTGTACCTCACATTTCCACTCAAATCATCCTGATTAAGTACAATGACCTCCACTTTGTGAAGTTTCTCTTTAAAAAATGTACACGTGCATACATATGGAGACAAAGGATTAATATTGGGTGTCTTCTTTGGTTGCATCCCACTGTTTGGGAGACAGGGTCTCAATGAACCTAGAATTCATCCATTAGGCTACAACTGGTGGCTAGGAAGCTCTGGGAATCTTCTTATCTCTGAACTAAATCTGAGTTTGGTGGTTCTAAAATACTCACCACCACACCAACTTTTATTGTTGTGGTGGTTTGTTTTTAGTATTGCTTGTTTGTTTTGTTGTTGGTGGTGTTGGTGGTAGTGATGGTGGTGGAGGTGTGTGCGTGCATGCTTACTCAGGGAATATAAACTCGAGTCTCCATGCCTACAGTGAGAAAGATTACCAAATAAACCATCTTCAAGCCCTGCAAATCTATTTTATTTGACCCATTAGCAGCATATGACAAAGTTAGTGAACTTTTCTTCCTTAAATGTTTTCCTTCACTCATAGTAGTTTTATTTGTACCAATTGTTCTCTTCCCTTTCTGGTTCACTCTCACCCCCTCACCCCCACCTCATGCAGAATTACAAATATTGAAGTACTCTGGGAGTCTGTCTTTAGACTCCTCATATACATGGATGATTACTCCCCCTTGAAATTTCATCCAGGGTTCAAGGTTTAAAAATTGCCTTCAATTGGAGTATTTATTTACTTTTTATCTTTAGTCCCTATCTCTTTCCAGAACTGACTCAAAATGGCGGCTTCCTCAATGCCTTCCCAGGCAGGAATGGATCTCCTGTTCATTTCAAATTGAATACTTCTCAAACTATTAACCAATCAAATAAAAAATAGTTAATATGGTCATCATCTCAGATCTTACTTGGAAACTATGTGATGACTACAGTCATTGGTACAGTAATGGAGAGATGATCTAAAATAGTTTGGTGATATTCTTCCACAGGAATATTCTGCCAGGGCTGTTGAGAAAGGTTGTTTCTATCCACTGTTACTAAATTTGTACTAAGTTTAGGATTGTAAGAACTGATTTGCCAGTTTGAGATGGCTTTCGAATATTAACAACAGAGTCCAGATGACACCAGTAAGTAAGCTTTCTCTCTCCTTTCAACTGTACCTGAGGCTGACATAGTGTGCTTACTTTTGTAGAAACTGGTAATCCTCTCTTCATCTTTCAGCAAAAGTCTGCCTCTTGAAAATTTATAATCTGGTCTACAAGAAAATACCTAGTGGTTTTCATTGATATAGTATGTGATCATACTTCTCTGCTTTACAATTCAGTAGGACTAGAACAGAACCAAGGATAGATAGATAATGAAACTTAACTTCGTTTCATGTGCCCAACACAAGGCTAGTTTCTCCATTCCTACTTGATACTTAGTTATTCTAGGTTAATTATGAAGTTAGTTATGATACCAACCACTGATTTATCTTGTTCTTCATTGAATTTCTGTATATCCATATCAAACTTCTGCTCACACAATTTGTTGTTGATCTTCTTTCTGTAAAGCACAGTAATAAAAGCAGTCACATTTCATACCGATATGAAAAAGACCACTCAAAACAAATTAAATTGACCATTTCATACTATAAAAAGAAAAACAGCAGTAAAAAATTATCTAATGGGAAATCATTATAGTTTTTTTCCCTGAAAGATTATCAGAGAAGTCTTCTTTTATGTTTTAGCTTTTCAAAAATTAAAGAAGTTTTAATACATATATATCTTATTTTAGAATATTAATTGTATTTCAAAGTATTTTTTCATTATTTTCTATCAAATATAATGTCTAATTTATTTTCCTATATTGATTCAGTTAAGACTTAGTGCAAAACATAAGTCAATTAAAATATACAAATTGTCTGCATATGTAATTGATTTTTTTCCATATTGTTAAACATAATAAACAACAAATTACATTTCTAAGATTTTGTGTAAGACTTCTGTGTTTCCACAATTAATGTAAATCAAATTTTAAAATCTCATTAACAGGTACTTAAAGTAGAAAATAAAAATTTTCACAGATTTCTACGAATTAGATTTAGTTTACTTGAAGGCATGAAGTTATATGGTTAACTGCTTAGACAAAATCAAAGACACACATTTTTACTAAAAGCTCAGTAATGTTTTTTTTTCAACTTCAGCCACATATAATTTTTAAAATGATACAAATGTGACACTACAAAACTAACAACTCTACCTCTCCCATTTGTTCGTTTGCCAAAGTCATTCTAATTTCTGGTTGCATTTTTTTGAAAGAATCTTTGATATAAGTTTCCATGTGTTTTCTCTTTATGTGACTCCAGGTCCAAGGTGTCTGAAATAATCATCTTATATGTATGGGCAACAGGCACATATGTGGTGCACATATATACCTGTAAGCAAAACACTAATACACAAATATGTCTGAAAAATAGGTATTAAGAGCATTGTTTCTTAAGCCATGTAAGACGTTTTGGGTCTATGATCCTAGTCTAGGAAGCTTAGCAGGAGATTTCCAGTGTAAAGGACAACATAGGTTACTTAGGAAAATTCCAGCCAGCCTGACATACATAGTGAGACTATATATCAAAGACAAATTATTATCCTCTAAGAAAGCTCATGCAACATTCAATTACATATAATTTAAAATAGATTCTTTGGGATCTGAGTTTCATTCCCTCACTGGTTAGTAAATTTGTCTTTCACTTTCAGTTACATAATTCATTTTATAAAAATCAGTGAGGGGATTGGTGAGATGATTCATCAGTTAAGAGCACTGGTTCCCTTCCAGAGATCTGAGAATGGATTCCCAGCATCCACAAGGTTGCTCACAACCTATAACTCCAGTTCCAGGGAATTCAATGCCTTCATCTGGCCTCCTCAGGTACAAGACATACAAGCTGTGTACATACACACAATCAAGCAAAACAAACATACCCATAAAATAAAATTTAAAAAAATAAGTAATAAGGGTTATATTAAAGAATTCATTTTTCCATTGTGTCATATAAAGAAAAGCACAGAGGAGTTTTAGAAAAGAAACTGACTTAATATAAAATTAATACTGGGTCAACGAAATACTGTTGCATGTACAGAATTTTGTATACATATCACTTAGCTTTGAATACATGGAATGTAGAAAAGTTTACATCATTTTTTTCCTCTAAAAATCCCTTCAATGCAGTTATGAAAATGCCTCAGTAATAAATAGGGTTTACTGTGAAAGGAGGACGTTCACAAATTTGATTCTAGTACCCATTTAGAAAACTAACCATGGATGGTTGCTTCTACAATAGCAGCACTGTGGTAGGCAGAGTGAGAATTGCTAGGACTTGCTGGCTGCTTATCTAGCTACATGTTCAGTGAAAGAGCAGGTCTTACGGGAATAAGGTGGAAAGAAATAGAGCAAAACCCAACATCCTCCTCTGCCCTCCACATGTGTATATATGCACCACAGACAGAAATATATGAAAAAAATAAAATTAAGTTTAATTAATGTCACACCTGTTGAAAAAGTACCATTTTCACTTCTGTACCACAGGCAAAAATAAGTCCATGATGCTAAATCAAAAATATTTGCAAGAGTCCATGTCATGAGTAGTTCTTGGGTGCTGACCTAGTCCCACAATACCCAGAGTAAGCTCAAATCCCAGGTGCTCTAACACTCCCAGGATCACAGGAATGGCCCCAACATCAGGAGTAACTGAGTCCCTAAGGATCCAGGGACACAGGAACTCCTGCCTTTCCAGTGGCATGGATTCCATCTGTTCTGAAACTGCACCTGGATCAGACCTGGGGTACTGGCTTTGCACCCACTCTTAAAACACCCAGAGGGAGCACGACTCTCAGGTATTCTGAAATGCTAAAGATCACAGGATCACAGAGGAAGCTCGACTCCCAGGAGATCAGACACACCCAGGAACACTGGAGTTCTGACAGAAGAGCAGAGCTGAGGGCACAATATCTTTCCCAACACCCTGTGTATCTGGGACCCCCACAAGAACCAGGGAAACAAAATCATCCTCCCGGCCAGAGGCACAGGTTCCTTGCAGTATGCAACTGTGTCTAGAGAAAACCTAGGGCTCTGGCACCTCACCAAATCTTGCAACACCAAGAAAAAGCTTAACCCCCAGGAGCTCTGACACAGCAGGATCTCAGGAGATTGGTCACACCAGGATTTCAAGATCCAAGAGGCAGCATGACTTCCAGGAGCTCAGACACACCCAAAATCTCAGGATCCCAGGATCCCAAGATCTCAGAGATAGCTGGACTCCTATGAGTTCTGACACAACTAGGATTACAGGAGGGACAGGCTCCAGACAGAGACAGCAAGGGAAGGTAGCACCAAAGAAAATGAGATGGCACGAGGTAAGTGCAAGAATATAAGCAATAGCAACCAAGACTAGTCGGTGTCATCAGAAACCAGTTTGGCCAACAGAGCAAGTCTTGAATACCCCAACACATTGGAAAAGAAAGATTCAGATTCAAAATCACATCTCATGATGATGATAGAGGTCTTTAAGAACAAAAATAGTTCCATTAAAGAAATACAGGAAAACAGCTAGAAGCCCTTAAAGAGGAAACACAAAAATCCCTTAAAAAGTTAAAGAAAACACAATCAAACAGGTGATGGAATTGAACAAATACCATCTAGATCTAAAAATGGAAATACAGAATAAAAACTCACAAAGAGAGATGAACCTGGAGAAACAAAACCTAGGAGACATAGATGCAAGCATCTCCAACAGAATACAAGAGATAGAATAGAGAATCTCAGGTACAGAAGATACCATAGAAAACATTGACACAACAGTGAAAGAAAATGCAAAATGCAAAAATCTCCTAACCCTAAACATCCAGGAAACCCAGGACACAATGAGAAGACAAAACCTAAGGAAAATAGATATAGAAGAGAGAGAAGATTCCCAAGTCAAAGGGCCAGCAAATATCTTCAACAAAATTATAGAAGAAAACTTCCCAAACCTAAAGAAAGATGCACATGAACATGCAAGAAGCCTACAGAACTCCAAATAAACTGGACCAGAAAAGAAATTCCTGCCGACACATAATAATCAGAACAACAAATGCACTAAAGATAAAATATTAAAAGCAGTAAGGGAAAAAAGTCAAATATCATAAAAAGGCAGACCTGTTAGAAATACACCAGACTTCTCACCAGAGACTATAAAAGCCAGAAGATTCTGGACAGATGTTATATAGACCCTGAGAGAACACAAATGCCAGCCCAGGCTACTATACCCAGCAAAACTATCAATTACCGTAGATGGAGAAACCAAAGTATTCCATGATAAAACCAAATTCACACAATATCTTTCCACGAATCGAAACCTTCAAAAAAATAGATGGAAAACTACAACACAAGGAGGGAAACACTACACCATACAAAAATCAAGAAAGAAATCTTCTTTCAACAAACCCCAAAGAAGATAGCAATATAAACATAATTCCACCTCAAACAACAAAAGTAACAGGAAACAACCAACAGTCACTGGTCTTTAATATTTCTTCATAGAAATGGATTCAATTCCCCAATAAAAGACATAGAGTAATAGACTGGATACATAAACAGAACCCAGGATTTTGCTGCATACAGGAAACCCTCCTTAGTGACAAAGACAGACACTACCTCAGAGGAAAAGTCTGGAAAAAAATTTCCAAGCAAATATTTCCAGGAAACAAGATGGAATAGCCATTCTACTATGGAATAAAATCAACTTACAACCAAAAGGTTTTTGTTATTGTTTTTTTTTTTGTTTGTTTTTTTTATTGTTTTTCTTTTGTTTTTGTTTTTGTTTTTTAAAGATAAGGACTGTCACTATACTTGTCAAAGGGTGAATCAACAAAGATGAACTCACAATTCTGAACATCCATGCTCCAAATGCAAGGGCAACCAAATTCATAAATGAAACTTTACTAAAGCTCAAAGTATATATTGTACCCTACATAATAATAGTGGGAAACTTCAACACCCCACTCTCAGCAATGAACAGATCCTGGAAACAGTAACAAAAGAGAGACACTGTGAAACTAACAGAAGTTATGAAACAAATTGTTTTAACAGATATCTATATCTATAGATATCATAGAACATTTTATCATAAAACAAAAGAATGTGCCTTCTTCTCAACACCTCATGATGCCTTCTCCAATACTGTCCATATAATGGGTCACAAAACAGGCTTCAACAGATATAAAATATTTAAATAATCCCATGCATCCTATCAAGTCACCACGGACTAAGGCTTATCTTCAATAATAATATAAATAAGCCAGGCATGGGGGCACATGCCTTTAATCCCAGCACTTGGGACACTGAGGCATGTGGATTACTGAGTTCAAGGCCAGCCTGGTCTACAAAGTGAGTTCCAGGACAGCCAGGGATACACAGAAAAACCCTGTCTTAACCCCCCAAATAATAATAATAATAATAATAATAACAACAACAACAACAACAACAATAATGATATAAATTATACAAAACCCATATATATATATATATATATATATATACACGTGGTAGTTGAACAACAGTCTAATCAACGATAACTTGGTCATGGAAGAAATTAAAGACTTTTAGAGTTTAATGAAAATGAAGCTACAACATATCCAAACTTATGGGACACAATGAAAGCATTCTAAGAGAAAAACTAATAGCTCTGAGTGCCTCCAAAAAAGAAACTGGAGAGAACATACACTAGCAGCCTGGCAGCACAGTTAAAAGCTCTAGAACAAAAGGAAGCAAATTCACCCAAGAGGAGTAGAAGGCAGGAAATAATCAAACTCAGGGCTGAAATGAAACAAGTGGAAACAAAAAGAACTATACAAAGAATCAACCAAACCAGGAGCTGGTTCTTTGAGAAAATCAACAAAATAGATAAACCCTTAGGTAGACTAAAGAGAGGGCACAGAGTCCAAATTAACAAAACCAGAAATGAAAAGAGAGACATAAAAACAGAAACTTAGGAACCCCCCCCCAAAAAAAAATTATCAGATCCTACTATAAGAGCCTATACTTAACAAAACTGGAAAATTTGGATGAAATGGACAACTGTCTAGACAGATATCAGGTACCAATTTTAATCAGGATCAAATAGATCCTGTAAACACTCGTATAACCCCTAAAGAAATAGAAGCAGTCTTTAATAGGCTCCCACCCCCTCACCAAAAATAAAACCCCAGGATCGGATGGGTTTAGTACAGAATTCTATCAGACCTTCAAAGAAGACCTAATACCAATACTCTTCAAACTTTTATGCAAAATCAAAAGAGAAGGAACACTATTCAATTTTCTATGAAGCCACAATTACACTTATACCCAAAACATACAAAGACCCAAATGAAGAAAGGAAACTTGAGACCAGTTTCACTTATGAATATTGATGCAAAAATACTCAATAAAATTCTGGTAAACCCAAACAAAGAACACGTTAAAATGATCATCCTTCATGATCAAATGTTCTTCATCCCAGGGATACAGGGATGGTTCAATATGTGGAAATCCATCAGCGTAATCCACTATGTAAACAATCTTGAGGAAAAAAAACACAGTATTATCTCATTAGATGCTGAGAAATCATTTGCAAAAATTCAACAACTCTTCATGATAAAATTCTTGGAAAGATCAAGAAGCCAAGGCCCATACCTAAACATAGTAAAAGCAATATAGAGCAAACCAGTATCCAACATCAAAATAAATGGAGAGAAACTTGATGCAATCCCACTAATATCAGACAAGACAAGACCACTCTCTTCCTACCTATTCACAGTAGTATATAATATAGTAGTATTTTATAGTACTAGAAGTTATATCCATAGCAACTATATAACAAAAAGAGGTCAAAGGGATAAAAATTGGAAAGGAAGAATTCAAAATATCACTATTTGCAGATGATATGATAGTATATGTAAGTGACCCCCAAAATTCCAACAGAGAACCCCTAAACCTGATAAACAAATTCAGCAAAGTGGTTGGATATAAAATTAACTCAAGCAAATCAGTAGCTTTCCTCTACTCAAAGGATAAACAGGCTGAAAAAGAAATTATGGATACAACACCCTTCACAATAGTCACAAATTATAATACCTTGGTGTGACTCGAACCAAGCAAGTGAAAGATCTGTATGATAAGAACTTCAAGTCTCTGAAGAAAGAAATTGAAAATCTCAAAAGATGGAAAGATCTCCCATGCTCATAGATTGGCACAATTAATTTAGTAAAAATGGCCATCTTGCCAAAAGCAATCAACAGATTCAATGCAATCTCCATCAAAATTCAAACTCAATTCTTCATAGAGATAGAAAGAGCAATTTGAAAAATCATTTGGAATAACAGAAATCCAGTATATCAAAAAACTATTCTCAACAATAAAAGAACTTCAGGGGGAATCATTCCCGACCTCAAGCTGTATTATAGAGAAATAATGATAAAAATGTATGGTAATGGTACAGATACAATTACTTCATGAAATTCACAGGCAAATGGATGGATCTAAAATATATAATCCTGTGTGAGGTAACCCAATCCCAAAAGTACAAACATGGTATGCACTCACTGATAAGTGGATATTAGTCTAAAAGCTCAGAATACCCAAAATGTAATTCACAGACCAAAAGAAGCTCAAGAAGAAGGAAGACAAAAGTGTGGGTGTTTCAGTCCTTCTTAGAATGGGGAACAAAATACTCCTGGGAGGAAACATGGAGACAAAGTACAGAGTGGAGACTGAAGGAATGACCATCTAGAGTCTGCCCAAACTGTGTATCCATCCCATATACAGACACCAAACCCAGTCACGATTGTGGATGCCAACAAGTGCTTGCTGACAGGAGCCTAATATGACTTTCTCCTGAGAGGCTCTGACAGAGCTTGGCAAGAACAGAGGCTGATGCTCACAGCCAACCATCAGATTGATCATAGGATTCCCAGTGGAGGAGTTAGAGGAAGGACTGAAGGATTTGAAGGGGTTTGCAACCTTATAGGAAGAACAACAATATGAACGAACCAGACCTCCCAGAGCACCCAGGGACTAAGCCATCAACAAAAGAGGGGGTCCCATGGCTCCAGTGCATATATAGCAGAAGATGGCCTTGTCAGACATCAGTGGGAGGAGAGGTCCTTGGTCCTGTGAAGGTTCAATGCCCCAGTGTACCCACATGCGAGGGTGGGGAAGTGGGAGTGGGTGGGTGGGCAAACACCCTCATAGAAGCACAGGGAGGGGTAATGGAATAGGGAGTTTCTGGGGTGAAACCAGGAAAGGGCTATTATTTGAAATGTAAATAAAGATAATATCACATAATAAATAAATTAAATTAAAAAAAATATTCACAAAATACTACATATAAATAAGTCATTAAGATGTCATATAGTATATTAATCAATACTTCCTAATATATAAATTATGTTAATACTATATAGTTTAAACAAATTATATATCCAAAAATGTACCTTCAAAATTTCCCAGTATATTTTGTACTGGAGATCTGTGAAGTAATTAAAGCTTTACAAAGTAAGGATGCTGGGGATACTGTTTGATTGCTCAGCTTTTGTCCTACAAGCAGGACGATGAGAGTTTGACCCACAACATTACACCCTCCAAGAAAACCATTCAAATTAAGGATTAATCTTATAGAAATATTGTTTATAGTATATATCATATTCCAATTATTAATATACATTACTTGCTATACAATCAATTAAATTTTTCTGGAAGTACTTACACTAAGAAGGAAATAATAAGTTTGAACACATTACCATGTATCTCCAACTACTTCTTCAGGATTTGCATTCCCATCATCATGAGTTACTGGATTCTGTACTGGGTTCGTAATAAAACAAGATATTAAAACAATTATGTTATTTTGCAAATTTTAATGAAATACTTTGTGATCATTCAGGCATAGTGCCAACATTAGGTTTTAAAGCAGATCTATTATTTGCCTAGAAGTTAAACAAAATCAAGTAATGTCTAATTGTCATCTAAAAATATGTTTTAAGCTGTTTATTTATATGTTGTGATTAAAGACAAGAGATACAATATGAGATTTTTGATCTCCTTTACAAGCCTAAGAAGAACAACTGAGAAAAAAGGAAGTGTAACATCAATGCCCATCATTAAATATTTGGTACCTTCCATAAGGTCCAATTCTGAAGCATTCCTAACTTGCTGTTCACCACTTAACAAATTCCAGTTTTCCATTGGTGTCTCTACAGAACGTGCAAAACGCTGCCATTCCTCTGAGAAACTTACGTTTTCTGATTTAAAATAAAAAGAAATTTTCTCAAGCCATTTGAATTAAAAAAAATCACTTAAACTAATAAAATTGAAATATAAAATAACATTAAGGAATGATTTTTACAAAAACAGCACTTCATAATTGCATGAAGGGTTTAAAGATAAAACCATATTTCTATTACCCTCTGATTTAATACTAAAGACTTTAGTATTTAAACATGGAACATAATAGTTGGCTTCAAAGATAGCCATTAATAACCTTAACTTTAATATGTACACATTTTTAAAAAGAATTATTTAAGTTGAATAAAGTATCTTGGTCTTCCTTACTATAAAAGAATAGAGGTTTGTTATTTTTCAGTTTAAAACTCTCTCTCTCTCTCTCTCTCTCTCTCTCTCTCTCTCTCTCTCTTTCTCTCTTACATACACACACACACACACACACACACACACACACACACACACACACTATGATGGCTTTAACTGTGACTTCAAGTGGGTTTATATCTAAACATAAGAGGATCTGCATGTTGGTCCCATTCCTGCAAGGTTTTTGATGAGTTAGAGCAAATGTGTCTGCATCTCAATCTCCAAGTAAAATCATAGTTGCTATTATCACAACCAAGCTCCTCAATCTTTTTCATCGAAATACAAGTCTAAATTATAAAGTTCTGTCTGTCTGGACATATATTTCACTGCTACAGCAAGAAGCTCTGGGTTCAATCTTCAACTATGAAAAACCCCCACAAATTTTAAAAATAAAAAATAAAACAAGCATGTTTCCTCAGGCCCCAGTACATTTGTAAGGCTGAGGACTTCAGTTTCAAGGCCAGTTCAAGCTGCACATGAGGTTTCAGACACTCCTGAGATACAGAGTTAGAGCTTACTTTCCTAAACCAAAACAACACATAAATAAACACAGCCTGGCCTGAAGTATGTCTGAAGTTCCAGCACTTCAGAGGCTGAGAGGAGCCTCGGGATTTTGAGGCCGTTTGGATCCTATATATACAAATTTTGGCAATCTGGCCTTTCAACACCAGGTAGAAGAAAATGAAGACTCGTCTTCAGTTTGTTTTTTATGAATTTCTGGCGGGTAGCAGCAGCACAGAAAAGGTTCTAGTCTGTTTCTGCCACTAACTGACCCCCAGTTTACTCACACTTCACATCCCCAGGCCCAAGGATGACTTTCGGGGTCTCCAATTCCCTGGCCTTCCTGCTTTCTGCTAGATACTAGGCTGTTCAAACTCCTGCCCTTAGTGAAGTTCTCCGTTTTTCACCGCAGAGGTCTAAGTGGGTAAAGTCGATTGTGAACCCAGCAGCAGTGCTATCTGGAGTCCAGGGAGGGTCATCTCCTCTCCTTACTCTGGAAGTAACACCTCTGCCCCTCCACCTTCACCCCATCCGGACCCCCACCTGAACCATTATTAACCATCTTTTAACAGGTCACTGACTACCTCCACAGAGACTTCCCCCTACCATGCTTCCTCAAGAAACTTCCCTTCCTCAAGAACTCAGCTTCGTGGCCACCACAAAGCATACTGGGTAACAGGGATTGGGCAGCTGGAAAACAATCTCAGCCAAGCCCCTTGCTGATTGGCCGTGTTTGCACATGCTTACTAAAGTGAGAGAGGCTCTATCAGTCATCTGTCATCCAAGCAGCAAATAAGAGATAGTATTTTAGCTGCCACTACTACCCAGAAGTTTTCCATTTTCCAAGTTTGCAATACTAACTTGAAAGTTAAAATAAAATGAACCCCAAAGAAGACTCTCCTACTTTGTTTCAGTTGAAGGGGCTGTTATGTGTATTTCGGATTTGTTTTATTTATTTAACTAACGTGCTTTTGCATGTTTGTATTTGTTCAACATGCATGTCTGGTGCTCATAGAAACTAGAATAGGATGCCAAATCCCCGGGATCTAGAATTACAAATGGTTGTGAGCCATTATATGGGTCCTAGGAACTAAACCTTGGTTTTCCCCAAGAGCAACAAGTGGTCTTAATTTCAAAGCTATCTTTCCATCCCTGTCCTGTGTGTGTTTTAAGGTATGCTGGATCATTTCTCTCGATAGATGTTTATTTTTAATATACAGTGGAGATTATAGAAATATGACACTTTCCTCATATTGTCTATTTCCAGAAAAAGAAAAAAAAAAACCATAATTTTAAAGGATTCTGTAAATCATAAAAAGAGATTCAGCAAAAATGATGTGTATACATTTCAGTATATGTGTGCAGAAGAAGACTGTATTCACAATCATATTCCAACTTACATTTTTTGTTTGTTTGTTTTTCCAGACAGGGTTTCTCTGTATAGCCCTGGTTGTCCTGGAACTCACCCTGTAGACCAGGGTTGCCTCAAACACAGAAATCCCCCTGCTTCTGCCTCCCAAATGCTGGGATTAAAGGCATGCGCCACCACTGCCTGATCCAACTTAAATCTTCAGAGACAGGGTCTCTCTGAATCTGCAGCTCACCGACGTCACTAGCCTGGCTAGCCAGCTAGCTATCTCTACCTACTCAGCACTGGACTGCAGCCTGCATTTTTAAAGTGGATTCTAGGCCCCCACCTTAAGTCCATATATTTTCAAGGAAAGCACTTTACCAAATGAGCCATAATTCTAGCCCCTCTGCAGGGTTTGTTATGTTGCTGTAGCCACTGTCTTTTTTTTTTTTTGGGGGGGGGGTGCATATTTCTCTAATCATGCCTAAATTTAAGTTCCTAAAATGCTTAATGCTGGTTTTGTTTGTTTCCTTACAATAGCCAATTGCATTTCTTGCTCACTTTTCAGTTAATTGGGCAAACTGGAAAAACTAACATTTCATTTGCGAGGCTTATTGTTGTTTTTTGTTTGTTTGGTAGGTGTTTTGTTAATTTCGTGTGTTGGTTGGGTTTTTTTTTCACCACTGAAGATGAAACTCATAGCTTTTACATGGTGCTGTACCACTGAGGTACACCTTCAGCTAATCTTTGTTTCTGAATGTTGGGTGAGTAGTCATCTGTATGTGTTTTAAAGAAAACTACAATTATTGTGAAACCTAAAATTATCCTCCTATGCTATAGGGTTTATAGAGATCTGATGCCATCTTCTGTCCTCTTCAAACAACAGGCAAATATCTCCAAAAACACCTACCTCCAGATTTATCCAACATACTGTCTTGTTCATCTCTGTGAAGAAAGGACAATAAAATTTTAAAGCTAGAAATATAGTGGACTGGTAGAGCATTTGCCTAGCACACACACACAAAAAAACTTTACACAGGAACTTCTTTTAATTATTTAGAATAGATATATAATGTGTGGTTTGGAACAAATGTCATATGCATATAAAATACATGGTAGACAACCAAAGTGAACCTGAATTATTTACTTTTAACAATTCATACATTTATACCCCACAGTAGTTTATTCATAACTCTCCCACACTTGCTGAGACCCTTCTTCTTCCCAGATGGTCCCCCTCTTATTTTTATGATGTTTCTCCTTTTGTTTGTGTTTATTTCTGGGAAGATCCCATGCAGGTGGCTATATTGTCCAAGTTGCTATGTGTTTGTGATGGCAAGGAATTAAGGACCCCAAGCAGGGCTTGAACTCAATATATAGTTGCATCTGACCATGAATTGTTGATTTTCCTGAATCTACTCCTCCAGTGAAGGGATCACAAACACTACTTTTGAAGTACTCTATTGAACTGGGAAAAATTGAAAATATTACCTTATATCTTCATCTGCTTCTACGTGAGGCGGCATATTCTCATGTTTGCCAAATGCTGGCCTTTTTACTATATTGACAATAGAAAATGGAAACATTTGAAAGTATGCTATATAAGTAATAGTTAATAAAGTATTTTCAATTTGCATTTCTCTGGAAAAACTGCCCACGTGAGTTTTTGAAACAGCTTTTATAAATGAAATAATTACATCAAGGAAATTGAGGATACAAGGAGAAAACAAAACTTAAGGATAATAGGTATAGATGAGAAGTAAGATTTCCAACTTAAAGGGCCAGTGAATATCTTCAACAAAATTATAGAAGAAAACTTCCCTAACCTAAAGAAAGAGATGCCCATGAACATAAAAGAAGCCTACAGATCCCCAAATACTTTAGACCAGAAAAGACATTCCTACCATCACATAATAATCAAAACACCAAATGCACACAACAAAGAGAATATTAAAAGCAGTAAGGGAAAAAAGTTCAAGTAACATATAAAGGCAGACCTATCAGAATTTCACCTAACTTCTCCCCAGAGACTATGAAAGCCAGACGATCCAGGACAGTTGACATACAGACCCTAAGAGAGCACAAATGCCAACCAAGGCTACTATACACAGTAAAACTCTTTTACCATAGATGGCGAAACCAAGGTATTCTATGACAAAAGCAAAATTACACAATATCTTCCAAAAAATCATGCCCTTCAAAGTATAATGAAGGGAAAACACCAAAACAAGGAGGGAAATTACATTCTAGAAAAAGCAAGAAAGTAATCTTGCAGCAAACCTAAAAGAAGATGGCCACATGAACAAAATTCCATCTCTAAAAACAAATATAACAGGAACCAACAACGACTATTTCTTAATATCTCTTAATATCAGTGGACTGAAATCCACAATAAAAAGACATAGACTAATAGACTTAATGTGTAAGCATGACCCAGCATTTTGTTTCATACAAGAAACAAATCTCACAGACAAAGACAAATATTACCTCAGAGTAAAAGGTTAGAAAACAATTTTCCAAGCAGATGGTCACAAGAAACAGGCTGGAGTAGGCATTAGAATATCAAAAAAAATTGACTTTCAACCCAAAGTTATCAAAAAAGACAAGGAGGAACACTTCATATTCATCAAAATTAAATTTACCAAGAGGAACTCCCAATTCTGAACATCTATACTCCAAATGCAAGGGCAGCCACATTCATAAAAGAAACTTTAGTAAACCTCAAAATACACATTGCACTGCACACTATAATAGTGGAAGACTTCAACACCCCTCTCTCATCAATGGGCACATCCTGGAAACAAAAACTAAAAACAGACACAGTGAAACCAACAGGAGTTATGAAACAAATGGATTTAGTTGATATCTATAGAAAACTTTATCCTAAATCGAAAGGATATCCCTTCTTCTCTGTACCTCATGAGGCCTTCTCCAAAATTGACCATATAATCAGTCACAAAACATGCCTCAACAGATATAAAAATATTGAAATAATCCCATGCATCCTATCAGATCACCACAGACTAATGCTGATCTTCAATAATAATATAAATAATAGAAAATCCACATATATGTGGAATGTGAACAACAACCTACTCAATGATAACTTGGTCAAGGAAGGAATAAAGAAGGAAATTAAAGACTTTTTAGAGTTTAATGAAAATGAAGCTACAACATAACCAAACATATGGTACACAATGAAAACAGTAATAAGAGAAAACTTCACAGCCCTGAATGCCTCTAAAAAGAAACTGGATAGAGGATACAGGAGCAGCTTGACAGCACAACTAAAAGCTCTAGAACAAAAGGAAGCAAATTCTCCCAAGAGGAATAGAAGGCAGGAAACAATCAAACTCAGGACTGAAATCAACCAAGTGGAAACAAAGGAACTATACAAAGAATCAACCAAACCAGGAGCTGGTTGTTTGAGAAAATCAACATGATAGGTAAACCCTTAGCCAGACTCACTAAAGGGCACAGGGACATCATCCTAATTAACAAAACCAGAAATGAAAAGGGAGACATAACAACAGAAACTTAGGAAATCCAAAAAATCATAAGATCCTACTACAAAAACCTATACTCAACCGAACTGGAAAATCTGGATGAAATGGACACTTTTCTAGCCAGATATCAGGTACCAAATATAATTCAGGATCAGATAAACCCTAGAAATACTCCCATAACCCCTAAAGAAATAGAAGCAGTCATTAATAGTCTCCCAAACAAAAAAGACAAGGATCTGATGGGTTTAGTACAGAATTCTATCAGATCTTCATGAAGACCTAATACCAATACTCTTCAAACCATTATGCAAAATCTAAAGAGAAGGAACATTATTCAATTTGTTCTATGAAGCCAGAATTACAATTATACTCAAACCATACAAAGACCCAATGAAGAAAGGAAACTTCAGACCAATTTCCCTTATGAAAATTGATGCAAAAATATTCAATAAAAGCCTTGCAAACTGAATCCAAGAATACATAAAAATGATCATCCATCATGATCAAGTACACTTGATACCTGTGATGAGGGATGGTTTAATATACAGAAATCCATCAACTTAATCCACTATAGAAACAAACTCAAAGACAAAAATCACATGATCATTTCATTAGATGCTGAGAAAACATTTGACAAAATACAGCACCCATTCATAGTAAAAGTCCAGGATAGATCAGGAATTCAAAGCCTATACCTAAACATAATAAAAGCAATAGATAGCAAACCAGTAGCCAACATCAAACTAAATGGTGAGAAACTGGAGGCAATCCCGCTAAAATCTGGGACTAAACAATGCTGCCCACTTTCTCCCTACCTATTCAACATAGTACTTGAAGTCCTAGTCAGAGCAATTAGACAACAAAAAGAGAACAAATGAATACAAATTGGAAAGGAAGAAGACAAAATCTCACTATTTCCAGAAGATATGATAGTATATATAAGTGACCCCAAAAATTACACCAGAGAAATCCTAAATCTGATACACAGCTTCAGTGCAGTAGCTGAATACAAAATTAACTCAAACATATCAATGGCATTTCTCTACAAAAAGAATAAACAGGATGAAAAAGAAATTAGGGAAACAACACCCTTCAGAATTGTCACAAATAATATAAAATACGTTGGTGTGACTCTAACTGAGTAAGTGAAAGAAGGATCTGTATGATAAAAATGTCAAGTCTCTGAAGAAAAAATCAAAGAAAATCTCAGAAGATGGAAAGATCTCCCATGCTCATGGATTGGCAGGATTAATGTAGTAAAAATGGCTATCTTGCCGAAAGCAGTCTACAGATTTAATGCAATCCCCATGAAAATTCCAACACAATTCTTAACTGAGTTAGAAAGGGCTATTTGCAAATTCATCTGGAATAAGAACAAAACCTAGGATACAAAAACTATTCTCAACAATAAAAGAATCTCTCCTGGAATCACCGTGCCTGACCTCAAGCTGTACTATAGAGCAATTGTGATAAAAACTGCATGGTACAGGTATACTGATAGACAGGTAGATAAATGGAATAGAACTGAAGACACAGAAATGAACCCACACACCTATTGTCACTTGATCATTGACAAAGGAGCAAAAACCATCCAGTGGAAAAAAAGACAACATTTTCAACAAATGGTGCTGGCTCAATTGGCAGTTAGCATGTAGAAGAATGCAAATTGATCTATTTTCATCTCATTGCACAATGCTCAAGTCTAGGTAGATCAAGGAACTCCACATAAAACCAGAGACACTGAAACTTATAGAGGAGGAAGTGGGGAAGAGCTTCGAAGACATGGGCACAAGGGAAAAATTCCTGAACAGAACAGCAATGGCTTGTGCTGTAAGATTAAGAATAGACAAATGTGATCTTATAAAATTGCAAAGCTTCTATAAGTCAAAGGACACTGTCAATAGGACAAAACAGCAACCAATAGATGGGAAAAAATCTTTACCAATCCAAAATCAGATGGGGACTAATATCCAATATATATAAAGAGCTCAAGAATCTGGACTCCAGAAAATCAAATAACCCCATTAAAAAATGGGGACAGAGATAAACAAAGAATTCACAACTAAGGAAAACCGAATGGCAGAGAAGCACCTAAAAAATGTTCATCATCCTTAATTATCAGGGAAGTGCATGTCAAAATAAACCTGAGATTCCACCTCATACCAGTCAGAATGGCTCAGATCTAAAACTCAGATGACAGCAGATGCTGGCGAGAATGTGGTGAAATAGGAACACTCCTCCATTGCTGGTGAGATTGCAAGCTGGTAAAACCACTCTGGAAGTCAGTCTGGTGTTTCCTCAGAAAATTGGACATAGTTTTACTGGAAGATCCAGCAATACTCCTCCTGGGCATATTCTCAGAAGATATTCTAACTTGTAATACTGACATGCTTCACTATGTTCATAGCATCTTTATTTATAATAGCAAGAAGCTGAAAACAACCCAGATGTCCCTCTTCAGTGGAATGGATACAGAAAATGTGGTACATTTACATAATGAAATACTACACAGCTATTAAAAACAATGAATTCTTGAAATTCTTAGACAAATGGATGGATCTTGATGATATCTTCCTAAGGGAGATAACCCAATCACAAAAGAACACACATGATATGCATTCACTGATAAGTGGATATTATGCCAGAAGCTCACAATAACCAAGACACAACCTGCAAAACCCATGAAACTCAAGAAGAAGGAAGACCAAAGTGTGGATACGTCATTCCTTCTTAGAATGGGAAACAAAATGCCCATGGAAGGAGTTAAAGAGACAAAGTTTGCAGCTGAGACTGAATGAATCCAGAGACTGCCTCACTCAGGGATCAATCCAATAAATAACCAACAAACCCAGACACTATGGCAGATGCCAACAAGAGCTTGGGGACAGGAGACTGATATAGCTGTCTCCTGAGAGGATCTGTCAGTGCCTGACAAATACAGAAGTGAATGCTCACAGACATCCATTGTACTGAGCACAGGGTCCCCAATGATGGAGCTAGAGAAAGTACCCAAGGAGCATAAGGGGTTTGCAGCCCCATAGGAGGATAAACAATATGAACTAACCAGTACCCCCAGAGTTCCCTGGGACTAAAGCACCAATCAAATAAAACAGATGGTGGGACTTATGGCTCCAGCTGCATATGTAGGAGAGGATGGCCTAGTATGTCATCAACGGGAGGAGAGACCCTTGGTACTGTAAAGGTCCTATGCCCCAGTATTAAGGAATGCCTGGGCCAGGAATTGGGGGTGGGTGTGTTGGGGGCAGGGGGAGAGGTGAGAGGAGAGGGGATTTGCAGAGGGGAAATAGAAAAGGTGATAATATTTGAAATGTAAATAAAGAAAATATATAATAGAAAAAAGGAATGAAATAATTTATTTGCAGGTTTTATGAAATAAATTCATGTTTTGCTAACATATAGGAACACCGTTCAGATCTTTTTCTGGGGTAAAATCATAGCAAGTTATTGTTTCTCAACATATTATGTCTAAAGTGCCAAGAGTAGGTATATGCACTGGTAAAACTCGGGTATAGGAATATATAGATATAGGTAAAATTAGAAATGAAGTACATGAAAACTTAGAAAAGACTTCTTCCATTGCAGGTGAGTTGGGAAAAGTCTAATGAACTGCAGGACACAATCAATACTGAAGACTGGATACCTTCAGAATGAGCCTGCTCTTCTTCTTCATCTGAATCAAAGTCAAAAAGTAATAAGTAACCTTCCTTTGGTATCACCCGCAGTTTCTTAATAGACATTTTTCTATTAAGCGCTCAGTTGTCTTCTTAGTTAAAAAATATAAATAAAAAGGAAAAAAGAAAAAAAAATAGTTATCTAAATCCAAAGGTATCATTTAAATAGTTAAAAATATCAAAAAGTCAAATAATTATTTTAGCTCATTGAAAGATTGTTTCTTTTGTTTTTTAACACTTATATTTTTAATAATTTGTCTTTATCAGAGAGTTTTGCATACATATTCAATATGGTTACACGTGTATATGTGTATGTGTGTGTATGTGTATATGTATGTGTATGTGTCTATGTATATGTATATATATACATACACACACACACACACACATATATATATATGCTTCCCCTTACAATTTCCTTCATGTATCCCATTTATCATGTCCCTCTCCCTCCCAACTTTGTTTTAAAATCTTCTTTAACTTACTTATTTTAAATCCTTCTTTAGAACCCAAGTTAACAATCTGTCATTTCTCAGTTTAAAAAAGGCAAAAACAGGTCAGCCTTTAATACGTGAGTCCTCCCTTTCTCACCAAAAATGATGAGCAAAATGTGTTTGCATTTAAACTTTGAGGCATCTGAATTTTGGTACTATCTCCCAAAGATTCTTTTTAAACAAAACATCAGCAATTCCGATTTTCAGTATATCTCTGTTTTAAAGTAAATTCATAGTACTATCCAGAAAGATGATGAACATGGTAACTATATATTCATGTCAAGAATACCCAATGCTCAGTCTACAACAAACACTCACCACCATTACCCACACAGAAAATCCTTATATTGGAGAAATTTGGGATTGGGGGAAGCCGAGGATTTCAAACATCTGAAGATTGTAAGTTAAAGGCCAGCCCAAGCCAGAACAGCCTGAGCTACAAAGGAAGATCCCATCCTACAGAACAAAAACTGAGAGAAAAACCTGAACTTGGTGGTCCAAGTCTTTAATCCCAATACATGGGCGATTAGACAGGAGGATCCCTGTTCAGAATCCTTCCCAGATTACTTATTAATCTCTTGTAATGTCTCCTCTTCTTCTTTTCATTCATTCTTCCTACGCCACTCCCCTCTCTGCAATGTCCATACAGTCTATACCAAAGGAACACACCATAGAGAAGACAATGAAGAGGGAGGAATCCTCAGTGTGTTTCTAATGGATCCCGGACAGCACACAGGACAAGCGCCAAGTTGGACCCTAAGGCTCCTTACAGCACACAGGACAAGCGCCAAGGATCCTCACTCACAGCCCCATGCTCCCCCGACCCTCAATCCTGCAGCCAGCTCTCTGATCCTATTCCAAGGCCCCATGATTGTGTCCTCCAAGGGTTCACAATCTTCTAAGGCCCTGACCTGTTCAATCCTCTGCCATGAATATGGTCCTCCACCTTCACTTAACAATCAGAAGCCATAGGAAATGGCGATCATGAGGCATTTTCTCACCTAGTGGCAACCTGGGCCTGATATGCCCCACCCTGTCATACCTTGATTAACTGTCCAACAACCCTGAGCAGAGCCGATTATCACTTACAGGTTATCTCAGAGGTGAACACCTTCACAACTGCACCCTTCCATGCTCAACTCCTCAATGGTATAAAAACCTTTGTCAGCAGAGATGCCTGGACTGAGGATTCTTAGGACCCTTTGTGATGCAAGCTGGAGAAATCAGGTCTGTGCTGATTGGCTGAATATATCCTGCTCATGCGTACATGGAGTACCAGGCACCATCGCTTCAAAGGGAGTTTTCAGGAGGTGGGAATGAGCTACTACTGGCTTTAAGACAAATTCTAGGTTCATAAGCCCTTACATACTTGAAAAACTTGAACAAACGTGAAACATGAAACACTGCAAACGGCACTACTTTATTTCAACTGTAGAGTCTCTTGCATGCCATTTTGGTTTGTATTTATTCATGTGCGTAACATTGAATGTGTGTGGACTCTTTCTGAATGTACATACGCACACCACAAGAGTTTATTCTGTCCTAAGAGATCAGAAGGGAGCATCCAGATCCCCTATATCCCCTGGTACCCTCCTGTCTCCACCTTCCTAGTACTGACCTTGATTACAAGAACGTGCTAGACCCTTCTGGCCTTCTCTCACACTTATGCCTCTGTTGCCTACAGAGGCTGGAAGTGTGCACTGATTCTCTGAAACTTTAGCTGTGCATAAATTGTGAGCCACGATGTGGGTGTTTTGTGCCCGGTCATCTGCATAGAACAGGTGCTTTTAACAGATGAGTCATTTTTCCAACTGAAGAATAAAGATAAAAAAATTACTGAACTCTTCCTCACCCCAGAGCCCGACCCCTCCCATCTAGAGATTGTTCCCAGAACACTCCTGAACTCTTCACCCCAGAATGCATTCCTGAACTCCTCACCCTAGAGTTCGAACCCTCCCAACTAAGGACTGTTCCAAGAACATTTTTGAGATAAGGGCCTCCTGGAACAACCTCAGAATGAACCGGGTACATTGCCAAATAATAGGACATGACCCCTTAGTTACGTAGAATTCCCTTGGCAGAACCCCTTGTCCCTTGGCAGAACCCCTTAGTTATGCAAACTTGTACTTTCCCTGCCCCGCTCTCCCCCCTTGAGTTTTTCCTATATAAGCCTGTGAAAAATTTGGCTCGAGGTCGATTCTCCTCTATACCATACTAGGTGTAAGAGTTTCGACCCCAGAGCTCTGGTCTATGTGTTTTCTTGCTGTTACTTTATTAAATCTTGCCCACTACAATTTGAGTTCGGTCTCAGTGTCTTCTTGGGTCCGCGGCTGTCCCGAGGCTTGAGTGAGGGTCTCCCTTCGGGGGTCTTTTATTTGGGGGCTCGTCCGGGATTAGCGCGACCACCCAGAGGTCATAGACCCACTTTAAGGTAAGATTCTTTGACCTGCCTTGGTCTGGTGTCTGTGTTCTGTTTCTAAGTTTGGTGCGATCGCAGTTTCGGTTTTGCGGACGCTCAGTGAGACCGCGCTCCGAGAGGGAACGAGGGGTGGATAAGGATAGACGTGTCCAGGTGTCCACCGTCCGTTTGCCCTGGGAGACGTCCCAGGAGGAACAGGGTAGGACCAGTGACGCCTGGTGGACCCCTTTGGAGGCCAAGAGACCATCTGGGGTTGCGAGATCGTGGGTTCGAGTCCCACCTCGCGCCTTGTTGCGAGACCGTGGGTTCGAGTCCCACCTCGTGTTTTGTTGCGAGATCGTGGGTTCGAGTCCCACCTCGCGCAGAGGGTCTCAATCGGCCGGCCTTAGAAAGGCCATCTGATTCTTTGAGTTGCTTGTGGTTGACGCAAAGTCGCCGCCGTTTTTGGTTTCTTTTTTGTCTTAGTCTTGTGTTCGCTCTTGTTGTGTCTACTATTATTCTAGAAATGGGACAATCTGTGTCCACTCCCCTTTCTCTAACTCTGGAGCATTGGAAGGAGGTGCAGGTCAGAGCCCTCAACCAGTCGGTGGAGGTCAGAAAGGGTCCGTGGCAGAACTTTAGCGCCTCCGAGTGGCCGACCTTTGGAGTGGGCTGGCCACCAGAAGGTGCTTTTGACTTGTCACTAATCGCCGCCGTCAGGCGAATTGTTTTTCAGGAGGAAGGGGGTCACCCTGATCAGATCCCCTACATTGTGACCTGGCAGAATCTCGTCCAATTCCCACCTCCATGGGTCAAGCCTTGGACCCCAAATTCTTTGAAACTGACGGTCGTGGTTGCCCAGTCTGATGCAGCTGGAAAGTCCGGCCCGTCAGCAGCCCCCAAGATTTATCCAGAGATTGACGACCTCCTCTGGATGGACTCCCAACCTCCCCCTTACCCCCTGCCCCAGCAGCCACCTGCAGCCGCCCCACCACAGGGACCAATAGCGAGAGGGGCTCAGGGACCGGCGGGAGGCACTCGCAGCCGCCGAGGCCGAAGCCCCGGGGAGGAAGGGGGGCCGGATTCAACAGTTGCCTTGCCACTTAGAGCACATGTGGGAGGGCCAGCGTCAGGACCTAATGATCTCATTCCTTTACAATACTGGCCTTTTTCCTCTTCTGATTTATATAATTGGAAAACTAACCACCCTCCCTTATCTGAGAACCCCTCTGGGCTTACTGGGCTCCTTGAGTCACTTATGTTCTCCCATCAACCCACTTGGGATGATTGTCAGCAGCTTTTGCAGGTTCTTTTCACCACAGAAGAAAGAGAAAGAATCCTGATGGAGGCGAGAAAAAATGTTCTAGGAGAGGACGGCACACCCACTGCCCTCCCTAATCTTGTGGACGAGGCTTTCCCCTTGAACCGCCCCAACTGGGACTACAACACCGCGGAAGGTAGGGGACGCCTCCTTGTCTATCGCCGGACTCTAGTGGCAGGTCTCAGAGGGGCCGCTAGACGGCCCACCAATTTGGCTAAGGTAAGAGAGGTCTTGCAGGGGCAGACTGAACCACCCTCAGTCTTCCTTGAGCGTCTCATGGAGGCATATAGGAGGTACACCCCTTTTGACCCCTCGTCAGAGGGGCAGAAAGCCGCTGTAGCCATGGCCTTCATTGGTCAGTCCGCTCCCGACATTAAGAAAAAGCTGCAAAGGCTGGAGGGGCTCCAAGATCATACGCTCCAAGATTTAGTAAAAGAAGCAGAGAAAGTCTATCATAAGAGGGAAACAGAAGAAGAGAGGCAGGAGAGAGAGAAGAAAGAAATGGAGGAGAGGGAAAATAGACGGGATCGCCGTCAGGAGAGAAATTTGAGTAAAATTTTGGCCGCAGTTGTAAATGATAGACAGTCAGGAAAAGGTAAAACAGGGCTCCTGGGCAACAGGGCAGTGAAACCGCCAGGTGGCAGAAAGATACCACTGGAAAAAGACCAATGCGCCTATTGCAAAGAGAAAGGACACTGGGCTAGAGACTGCCCTAAAAACCGGGAGCAATCCAAGGTCCTGACCCTAGAAGATGATTAGGGAAGTCGGGGCTCAGACCCCCTCCCTGAGCCTAGGGTAACTTTGTCCGTGGAGGGGACCCCCGTCAACTTCCTGATAGACACCGGAGCAGAGCATTCAGTACTCACTAGCCCCCGAGGCAAGCTAGGCTCTAAAAAGACCATGGTGATTGGAGCCACTGGTAGTAAATTTTACCCCTGGACGACCGAATGAGCCCTACAGATAAACAAGAACATAGTGACCCACTCCTTCCTGGTGATACCTGAGTGTCTTGCTCCCCTCTTGGGGCGCGATTTGCTAACCAAACTAAAGGCTCAAGTCCAATTTACTTCAGAAGGCCCACAAGTAAGCTGGGGAAAAGCCCCCGTTGCCTGCCTTGTCCTCAACACAGAGGAAGAGTACCGGTTGCATGAAGAGCAACCCAAAAATGCAGTCTCTTCAGGCTGGCTAACTGCGTTCCCCAATGTCTGGGCAGAACAAGCAGGAATGGGGTTGGCTAAACAAGTGCCTCCGGTTGTGGTAGAACTTAAAGCTGATGCCACCCCCATCTCGGTAAGACAATACCCCATGAGCAAGGAAGCTAGGGAGGGCATCCGGCCTCATATCCAGAGGTTGCTAGACCAAGGAGTTTTAGTGGCCTGTCAGTCCCCCTGGAATACACCACTTCTGCCAGTTCGAAAACCAGGGACCAATGACTATCGCCCGGTGCAAGACCTCCGGGAAGTTAACAAAAGGGTCCTGGACATTCACCCCACAGTCCCGAACCCGTACAATTTATTAAGCTCTCTCCCACCCGAGAGAACATGGTATACAGTCCTGGACTTAAAAGATGCCTTCTTTTGCCTGCGCTTGCACCCTAAGAGTCAGCTCCTGTTTGCCTTTGAATGGAGGGACCCAGAGGGAAGACAGACTGGTCAACTAACCTGGACTAGGCTACCACAGGGGTTCAAAAATTCCCCCACCCTGTTTGACGAGGCCCTCCATCGGGATCTCGCGCCTTTTCGCGCTCGAAACCCTCAGCTTACCCTACTACAGTATGTGGATGATCTCTTGGTCGCGGCGGCCTCGAAGGAGCTGTGTCACCAGGGAACTGAGAGGCTCCTCACAGAACTGAGTGACTTGGGGTATCGAGTTTCGGCTAAAAAGGCACAAATTTGTCAAACTGAGGTAACCTACCTGGGGTATACCCTCCGAGGGGGTAAAAGATGGCTCACAGAAGCCCGGAAGAAGACTGTTATGATGATCCCATCGCCAACCACCCCACGGCAAGTACATGAGTTTCTGGGGACTGCTGGCTTTTGTAGACTCTGGATTCCAGGCTTTGCAACCCTAGCGGCACCTCTATATCCTTTGACTAAAGAAGGGCTTCCTTTTGAGTGGAAAGAAGAGCACCAAAGAGCTTTTGAGGCTATCAAGTCGTCTCTAATGACTGCCCCCGCGCTAGCATTACCAGACTTGACTAAGCCTTTCGTCCTATATGTGGACGAGAGAGCGGGGGTAGCCAGGGGAGTGTTGACACAAGCACGGGGACCCTGGAAGAGACCTGTAGCCTATCTGTCAAAAAAATTAGATCCCGTTGCTAGTGGATGGCCCACATGTCTGAAAGCTATTGCAGCAGTAGCCCTGCTGATCAAAGATGCTGACAAATTGACAATGGGACAGCAGGTGACTGTTGTAGCCCCTCATGCCCTGGAAAGTATCATGCGGCAGCCACCTGACAGATGGATGACAAATGCCCCAATGACACACTATCAGAGCCTGCTGCTAAATGAGCGTGTAACCTTTGCGCCCCCCTGCCATCCTCAACCCAGCTACCCTTCTCCCTCTAACAAATGATTCAGTCCCAGTACATCAATGTACAGACATCCTCGCTGAAGAAACTGGGACCAGAAGGGACCTGACTGACCAACCCTGGCCTGGAGCTCCCAGTTGGTATACGGACGGCAGCAGTTTCCTGATAGAGGGGAAGCTAAAGGCTGGAGCTGCGGTGGTGGACGGGAAAAAGGTAATTTGGGCAAGCGCTTTGCCTGAAGGAACATCGGCATAAAAGGCTGAACTTATAGCGCTTATACAAGCCCTCCGAGAGGCTAAAGGTAAGATCGTTAACATCTATACTGACAGCCACTATGCTTTTGCTACCACACACATCCATGGGGCCATCTACAGGCAGCAAGGGCTATTGACTTCGGCTGGTAAAGACATTAAAAACAAAGAAGAAATTCTGGCCCTGTTGGAAGCCATACATGCACCTAAGAAGGTAGCCATCATCCACTGCCCCGGCCACCAAAGAGGAGAAGACTTGGTGGCCAAGGGCAACCGAATGGCAGACTCAGTGGCAAAACAAGTTGCTCAAGGGGCCATGATCTTAACTGAAAAAGGTGATCTGCCCAAAAGCCCTGAGGATGAGAGGTATAACATAAAAGAGCTATTGTGGACCAGTGATCCCCTCCCATACTTTTTTGAAGGGAAAATAGAATTGACTCCCGAAGAAGGAATAAAATTTGTGAAAGGACTACACCAATTCACCCACCTGGGAGTTGAAAAGATGATGAGACTAATTAAAAATTCCCGATACCAAGTCCCCAACCTGAAGTCAGTGGCTCAAAAGATTATAGACTCCTGCAAACCATGTGCATTCACTAATGCGACTAGAGCCTACAAAGAACCTGGAAAGAGACAACGGGGAGACCGTCCTGGAGTGTATTGGGAGGTAGATTTTACTGAAGTTAAACCTGGAATGTATGGTAACAAGTATCTGTTAGTATTTGTAGACACCTTTTCAGGATGGGTTGAGGCGTTTCCCACTAAAACTGAGACTGCCCAGATTGTGGCCAAGAAGATCCTTGAAGAAATCCTGCCAAGATTTGGAATCCCTAAGGTAATCGGGTCTGACAATGGACCAGCCTTTGTTGCCCAGGTAAGTCAGGGCTTGGCCACTCAGTTGGGCATCGATTGGAAATTACACTGTGCTTACCGCCCTCAAAGCTCAGGACAGGTAGAGAGGATGAATAGGACCTTAAAAGAGACCTTGACTAAATTAGCCATTGAGACCGGCGGGAAAGACTGGGTGGCTCTCCTCCCTCTTGCGCTCTTCCGAGCCCGAAACACCCCTGGACGTTTCGGGCTCACTCCTTTTGAAGTTCTGTATGGAGGACCTCCCCCCTTAATGGAAGCTGGTGGAACATTGGTTTCCGACTCTGACCCTGTCTTACCCTCCTCTTTGCTTATTCATTTAAAGGCCCTAGAAGTGATTAGGACCCAAATTTGGGACCAACTGAAGGCAGCCTATACCCCAGGGACAACCGCAGTACCCCACGGGTTCCGAGTTGGAGACAAAGTCTTGGTCAGACGGCATCGAACCGGCAGCCTCGAGCCATGGTGGAAGGGACCCTATTTGGTGTTACTGACAACCCCTACTGCGGTAAAAGTTGACGGGATTGCCTCCTGGATCCACGCCTCCCACGTCAAGAGGGCCGCCAGTCAAGATGAAGAAAACCACGAAGACAATTGGACAGTGGCAGCCACTGACAATCCTCTTAAGCTTCGTTTGCACCGTAGGTGCCACCCTGAGCCTAGGGAACCACAACCCTCATGCTCTAATTCAACAGTCCTGGGAAGTGCTTAATGAGGAGGGAAACATTGTATGGGCAACCACTGCAGTCCATCCCCTCTGGACTTGGTGGCCTGATCTCACACCTGACATCTGTAAGTTAGCGGCAGGATCCCCCAATTGGGACCTCCCCGATCATACTGATCTTAGTAACCCACCCTCTGAACAGCGATGTGTCCCAGGCGGGATAGGGAACTCGTATGGATGTTCGGGGCAGTTCTACCGAGCTAATCTTAGAGCTGCACAATTTATGTTTGCCCTGGTCAGGGTCGGAGCAAAAGGCTTCAACAAGAATGTGGGGGGGGGGGCATCAGATTACTTTTGTGGTAAATGGACATGTGAAACGACAGGGGAAGCTTACTGGAAGCCCTCCTCTGACTGGGACCTAATCACGGTAAAACGAAGTAGTGGCTATGATAAGTCAAACCAAGGAGAAAGAAACCCCTATAAATATCCAGAGAATGGGTGCGCTTTTAAAAACAGCCCCCCAGGATCATGCAAAGGTAAATACTGCAACCCCCTACTTATAAAGTTCACCGAGAAAGGGAAACAACACCGTCTGAGTTGGCTTAAAGGAAATAGGTGGGGTTGGCGAGTATACATTCCACTAAGAGATCCTGGGTTCATTTTCACGATCAGACTGACAGTGAGAGACCCGGCGGTGACACTCGTAGGGCCCAACAAGGTCCTTATAGAACCAAGCCCCCCAGTCGTACCGGCTCCCCTAAAGGTCCCGGCCGTACCAGCTCCACCAACTCCACAGCCCAACACGGTGGTACCCTTCCTAGGGACTAATACTCCCCTCATAAAGCCTACCTTGGCTTCCCCACCACCCCTAGATACAGAGAGCCGTCTGGTCAGTCTAGTCCAGGGAGGTTTTTAGCTTTAAATAGGACTAACCCTAATATGACTCAATCATGCTGGTTATGCTATGCCTCGAGCCCCCCTTATTATGAAGGAATAGCTCAGATCAGGACTTATCATATTACTTCAGATCATTCTCAATGCCTTTGGGGAGAAAACAGAAAGTTGACTCTAGCAGCAGTTTCAGGAAGAGGGCTTTGTCTGGGCCAGGTACCTCAGGATAAAGGGCACCTCTGTAATCAGACCCAGAACATCCAGTCTAGTCAAAGTGGTCAGTATCTAGTGCCCCCCCCCCCCAGACACAGTGTGGGCTTGCAATACCAGTCTCACTCCTTGTGTGTCTATGTCTGTTTTTAATAGTTCCAAAGATTTCTGCATTTTGGTTCAGCTTATTCCTAGACTCCTGTATCATGATGATAGCTCCTTTTTAGACAAATTTGAGCATCGGGTCCGCTGAAGAAGAGAACCCGTTACCTTAACTTTGGCAGTTCTATTAGGATTGGGAGTAGCGGCTGGAGTAGGTACAGGAACCGCTGCCTTAATTAAGACCCCCCAATACTATGAAGAACTACGTGCAGCTATGGATGTTGATCTTAGAACTATAGAACAGTCTATAACCAAATTAGAAGAATCTTTAACTTCCCTGTCCGAAGTGGTGCTACAGAATAGAAGGGGATTAGACTTATTATTCCTTAAAGAAGGAGGACTCTGTGCTGCCCTAAAAGAAGAATGTTGTTTTTATGTTGACCATTCAGGAGTAATCAAAGATTCTATGGCCAAACTTAGAGAACGCCTAGATATACGTAAAAGAGAAAGAGAAAGCCAACAAGGATGGTTCGAAAGCTGGTTTAATAAGTCCCCTTGGCTCACCACTCTCCTCTCCACCATAGCAGGACCTTTAATTACACTTATGCTTTTGCTTACTTTTGGCCCCTGCATCCTTACTAAGTTGGTAGCTTTTATTAGAGAAAGGATAAATGCAGTACAAGTTATGGTACTAAGGCAACAATATCGGGTCCTCCAAGAGGTTGAAAACTGGCTCTAAGATTAGAGCTATTTTCTAAAAGGAGTGGGGAATGAAGAATAAAGATAAAAAATTACTGAACTCTTCCTCACCCCAGAGCCCGACCCCTCCCATCTAGAGATTGTTCCCAGAACACTCCTAAACTCTTCACCCCAGAATGCATTCCTGAACTCCTCATCCTAGAGTTCGAACCCTCCCAACTAAAGACTGTTCCAAGAACATTTTTGAGATAAGGGCCTCCTGGAACAACCTCAGAATGAACCGGGTACATTGCCAAATAATAGGACATGACCCCTTAGTTACGTAGAATTCCCTTGGCAGAACCCCTTGTCCCTTGGCAGAACCCCTTAGTTTTGCAAACTTGTACTTTCCCTGCCCTGCTCTCCCCCCTTGAGTTTTTCCTATATAAGCCTGTGAAAAATTTGGCTTGAGGTCGATTCTCCTCTACACCATACTAGGTGTATGAGTTTCGACCCCAGAGCTCTGGTCTATGTGCTTTCTTGCTGTTACTTTATTAAACCTTGCCCACTAAAATTTGAGTTCGGTCTCAGTGTCTTCTTGGGTCCGCGGCTGTCCCGAGGCTTGAGTGAGGGTCTCCCTTCGGGGGTCTTTCACAACCACTGTTTTGTGCACTTATTTGCACTCCTATGGCCTCTTCAGGTACCAGGCATGCATCTGGTGTGTTTAAATTTATGTTGACCTAACACACACACACACACACACACACACACAAAAACCACTGATATTTTTTAATTTGCATATTTCTCTATAACTCCTTTTGTCCTATTTCACGACTTGTACAACTTCCTTGTGAGGTGTATTCCTTTTCTTTGTTTTTTGTTTGTTTTCAATTTTTTTACTAGATATTTTTTTTCATTTACATTTCAAATGCTATCCTGAAAGTCCGCTATACCCTTCCCCTCCCCGTCCTGCTCCCTTACCCATCCACTCATATTTCTTGGCTCTGGCACTCCCCTATACTGCAGCATATAAAGTTGGCAAGACCAACGGGCCTCTCTTCCCAGTGATGGCTGACTAGGCCATCTTCTGCTACATATGAAACTAGAGAAACAAGCTCTGGGGATACTGGTTAGTTCATATTGTTGTTCCACCTATAGGGTTGCAGACCCCTTCTGCTCCTTGAATACTTTCTCTAGCTCCTCCATTAGGACCCTGTGTTCCATCCAATAGATGACAGTGAAAATCCACTTCTGTATTTGCCAGGCACTGGCATATCCTCACACAAGACAGCTATATCAGAGTCTGTTCAGCAACATCTTACTGGCATGCGCAATAGTGTCTGCATTTGGTGGCTAATTATGGAATGGAAGCCCGGGTGGGGTAGTCTCTGGATGGTCCATCCTTTTGACTTAGCTCCAAACTTTGTCTCTGTAACTCCTTCCATGGGTATTTTGTTTCCTATTCTAAGGAAGTATGAAGTGTCCATGCGTTGTTTTCCTCCTTGATTTTCTTGTGTTTTTTTTTTTTTGCAAATTGTATATTGGGTATTGTAAGTTTCTGAGCTAATATCCACTTATCAGTGAGTGCATTTCAAGTGACTTCTTTGTGATTGGGTTACCTCACTCAGGATGATGTCCTCCAGGTCCATCCATTTGCTTAGGAATTTCATAAATCCACTGTTTTAATAGCTGAGTAGTACTCCATTGTGTAAATGTACCACATTTTCTGTATCCATTCTTCTGTAGAGGGACATCTGGATTCTTTCCAGCTTCTGGCCATTATAAAAAAGGCTGCCATGAACATACTACTGCAGGTGTCATTTTCTGGGTATATGCCCAGGAAAGGAATTACTGAATCTTCAGATATTACTATGTTAAATTTTTTGAGAAACTGCCAGACAGATTTACAGAGTGGTTGTAAAAGCTTGCAATCCCACGAGCAAAGGAGGAGTGCTCCTCTTTCTCCACATCCTCGCCAGCATCTACGGTCACCCGAATTTTTGATCTTAGCCATTCTGACTGGTGTGAGGTAGAATCTCAGGGTTGTTTTTATTTCCATTTCCCTGATGGTTAAAGATGCTGAACATTTTTTCAAGTGCATCTCAAACCTTCGGTATTCCTCAGTTGAGAATTTTTTTTTAGCTCTGTACCCAATTTTTTTGTGTTATTTGAATTTCTGGAGTCCAGCTTCTTGAGATATTTGTATATATTGGATATTAATCCCCTATCAGATTTAGGATTGGTAAAAATCCTTTTCCCAATCTGTTGGTGGCCTTTTTGTCCTATTGACAGTGTCTTTTACCTTACAGAATCTTTGCAATTTTATCAAGTCCCATTTGTTGATACTTGATCTTACAGCACAAGCCATTGCCGTTCTGTTCAGGAATTTTTCCACTATGCTCATATCTTCGAGGCTTTTCCCCACTTTCTCCTCTATAAAATTCAGTGTCTCTGATTTTATGTGGAGGTCTTTGATCCACTTGACTTAAGCTTTGTACAATGAGATAAGAATGGATCAGTTCTCATTCTTCTATATGATAACCACCTGCTGTGCCAGCACCATTTGTTGAAAATGCTGTCTTTTTTCCACTGGATGGTTTTAGCTCCCTTGTCAAAAATCAAGTGACCATAGGTGTGTAGGTTCATTTCTTTTTTTTTTAAGTTTTATTAGGTATTTATTTCATTTACATTTCCAATGCTATCCCAACAGTCGCCCACAACGCTCCCCAACCCACTCCCCCCCCCACTCCCCTCCCCCACTCCCACTTCTTGGCCCTGATGTTACCCTGTACTGGGGCATATAAAGTTTGCACGACCAATGGGCTCTCTTTCCACTGATGGCCGAATAGGCCATCTTCTGATACATATGTAGCTACAGACATGAACTCCGGGGGTTACTGGTTAGTTCATATTGTTGTTCCACTTATAGGGTTGCAGATACCCCCAGATCCTTGGGTACTTTCTCTAGCTCCTCCATTGGGGGCCCTGTGATCCATCCAATAGTTGACTGTGAGCATCCACTTATGTGTTTGCTAGGCCCCGGGATAGTCTCTAAAGAGACAGCTATATCAGGGTCCTTTCAGCAAAATCTTGCTGGTATAGGCAATGGTGTCAGTGTTTGGAGGCTGATTATGGGATGGATACCCGGGTATGTCAGTCTCTAGATGGTCCATCCTTTCATCTCAGCTCCAAACTTTGTGTCTGTAACTCCTTCCATGGGTGTTTTGTTCCCAATTCTAAGAAGGGGCAAAGTGTCCACACTTCGGTCTTCATTCTTCTTGAGTTTCATGTGTTTCCCAAATTGTATCTTATATTTTGGGTATTCTAAGTTTCTGGGCTAATATCCACTTATCAGTGAGTACATATTGTGTGAGTTCTTTTGTGATTAGGTTACCTCACTCATGGTGATGCCCTCCAGGTCTATCCATTTGCCTAGGAATTTCATAAATTCATTCTTTTTAATAGCTGATTAGTACTCCATTTTGTAAATGTGCCACATTTTCTGTATCCATTCCTCTGTTGAAGGTCATCTGGGTTCATTCCAGCTTCTGGTTATTATAAATAAAGCTTCTATGAACATAGTGGAGCATGTATCCTTCTTATTGGTTGGAACATCTTCTGGATATATGCCCAGGAGAGGAATTGCATGATCCTCTGGTAGTACTATGTCGAATTTTCTGAGTAACTGCCAGACTGATTTCCAGAGTTGTACAAGCTTGCAAACCCAACAATGGTGGAGTGTTCCTCTTTCTCCACATCCTGGCCAGCATCTGCTGTTACCTGAATTTTTGATCTTAGCCATTCTGACTGGTGGGAGGTAGAATCTCAGGGTGGATTCATTTCTGTGCCTTCAATTCTAATCCATTGATCTACCTGTCTGTTGCGGTACCAGTACCATGCAGTTTTTATCACAATTGTTCTGTGGTACAGCTTGAGGTCAGCCATGGTGTTTCCCCCAGAAGTTCTTTTATTATTGAAAATAGTTTTTGCTATCCTAGTTTTTTGTTTTTGTTTTTTTTGTCTGTTTTTTGTTTTTGTTTTTGTTATTCCAGATGAATTTGCAAATTGCCTTTTCTAACTCAGTGAAGAATTGAGTTATAATTTTGATGAATATTGCATTGAATATGTAGATTTTGTTCGGCAAATAGACATTTTTACTATATTAACCCTGCCAATCCATGAGTATGGGAGATCATTTTACCTTCTGAGTTCTTCAATTTCTTTCTTCAGAGACTTGAAGTTCTTGTCATACAGACTTTTCACTTCCTTAATTACAGTCACACCAACGTATTTTATATTTTTTGACTGTTGTGAATTGTGTTGTATCCCTAATTTCTTTCTCATCCTCTTTATTCTTTGTGTAGGGAAAGGCCACTGACATGTTTGAGTTAATTTTATATTCAGCTACTGCACTGAAGTTGTGTATCAGGTTTAGGATTTATCTAGTGTAATTTTTGGGGTCACGGATACATGCTATCATATCTTATGGAAATAGTGATATTTTGCCATCTTCCCAATTTGTATTCATTTGTTTTCCTTTTGTTGTTGATTTGTTCTGGCTAGGACTTCAAGTACTATGTTGAATAAGTAGGGAGAAAGTGGGCAACCTTGTCTAGTCCCTGATTTTAGTAGGATTGCTTCAAGTTTCTCACCATTTAGTTTGATGTTGGCTACTGGTTTGCTGTCTCTTGCTCTTATTATGTTTAGGTATGGGCCTTGAATTCCAGATCTTTCCTCAACTTTTACTATAAATGGTGTAGTATTTTGTCAAATGCTTTCTCAGCATCTAATGAGATGATCATGTGGTTTTTGTCTTTCAGTTTGTTTTTCTAGTAGATTAAGGTGGTGGATTTCTGTATACTTAACTATCCCCGCATCGCAGGGATGAAGACTACTCCTTGATCATGATGTATTCTTGGATTCAGTTTGCAAGAATTTTATTGAGTATTTTTGCATTGATATTCATAAGGGAAATTGGTCTGAAGTTTCCTTTCTTCATTGGGTCTTTGCATGCTTAGAGTATAAATGTAATTCTGGCTTCATAGAACAAATTGAATAATGTTCCTTCTCTTTTGATTTTGCATAATATTTTGAATAGTATTGGTATTAGGTCTTCTTGAAGATCTCATAGAATTTTATACTAAACCCATCAGATCCTGGGCTTTTTTTGTTGTTGTTGTTTGGGAGACTATTGATGACTGCTTCTATCTCTTTAGGGGTTATGGGAGTATTTCCATGGTTTATCTGATCCTGGTTTTAATTTGGTACCTGATTTCTGTCTAGATAATTGTACAGTTCATCCAGATTTTCCAGTTTTGTTGAGTATAGGCTTTTGTAGTAGTATCTGATGATTTTTTTGGATTTCCTAAGTTTCTTTTGGTATGTCTCCCTTTTCATTTCTGGTTTTGATAATTTGGATACTGTCCCTGTGCCCTGTAGTTAGTCTAGCTAAGGGTTTGTCTATCATGTTGATTTTCTCAAACAACCAGCTCCTGGTTTGGTTGATTCTTTGTATAGTTCTTTTTGTTTCCACTTGGTTGATTTCAGTCCTGAGTTTGATTGTTTCCTGCCTTCTATTCCTCTTGGGAGAATTTGCTTCCTTTTGTTCTAGAACTTTTAGTTGTGCTGTCAAGCTGCTCCTGTATCCTCTCTCCAGTTTCTTTTTAGAGGCATTCAAAGCTATGAGTTCTCCTCTTAGGACTGCTTTCATTGTTTCCCATAAGTTTGGGTATGTTGTAGCTTCATTTTCATTAAACTCTAAAATGTCTTTAATTTCTTTCTTTATTTCTTACTTGACAGAGTTATCATAGAGTAGATTGTTGTTCACCTTCCACGTGTATGTGAGTTTTCTATTATTTGTATTTTTATTGAAGATCAGCCTTAGTCTGTGGTGATCTGATAAGATACATGGGATTATTTCAATATTTTTATATCTGTTGATGCATGTTTTGTGATTGATAATATGGTCAATTTTGGAGAAGGCATCATGAGGTGCTGAGAAGAAGGGATATCCTTTTGGTTTAGGATACAATGTTCTATAGACATCAACTAAATCCATTTGTTTCATAATTTCTGTTACTTTTATTGTGTGTCTGTTTAGGTTTTGTTTCCAGAATCTGCCCATTGATGAGAGAGGGTTGTTGGAGTCTATTATAGTGTGCAGTGCAATGTGTGTTTTGAGCTTTACTAAAATATCTTTTATGAATGTGGATGCCTTTGCATTTGGAGCATAGATGTTTAGAATTGAGATTTCATCTTGGTAGATTCTATCTTTTATGAGTATGATTCCCACCCCCTTGTCTTTTTTGATAACTTTGAGTTGGAAGTCAGTTTTATTCCATATTAGAATGGCTACTCCATCTTGTTTTTGGGACCATTTGCTTAGAAAATTGTTTTCCAGCCTTTTACTCTGAATTACTGTCTGTCTTTGTCCCTGAGGTGGGTTTACTGCAAGCAGCAAAATGTTGGGTCCTGTTTTTGTAGCCAGTCTATTAGTCTATGTCTTTTATTGGGGAAGTGAGTCCATTGATGCTAAGAGAAATTAAAGAAAAGTAATTGTTGCTTCCTGTTATTATTGTTGTTAAAGTTGCGATTTTGTTCTTGTGGCTGTCTTCTTTTAGGTTTGTTGAAGGATTACTTTCTTGCTTTGTCTAGGGTGTAGTTTCCATCTTTGTGTTGTTGTTTTCCCATTATTATCCTGTGAAGGACTAGATTCGTGGAAAGATATTGTGTGAATTTGTTTTTGTCGTGTAATACTTTGGTTTATCCATCTATGGTATTTGATAGTTTTGCTGGGTACAGTAGCCTAGGCTAACATTGGTGTTCTCTTAGTGTCTGTATAGCATCTGTCCATGATCTTCTGGCTCTCACAGTCTCTGGTGAGAAGTCTGGAGTAATTCTAATAGTTCTGCCTGTATATGTTACTTGAGCATTTCCCCTTACTGCTTTTGATATTTTTTCTTCATTTAGTGCATTTGTTGTTCTGATTATTATGTGTCAGGAGGAATTTCTTTTCTGGTGTAGTCTATGTGGAGTTTTGTATGCTTCTTGTATGGTCATGGCCATCTCTTTCTTAAGGTATGGGAAGTTTTCTTATATATTTTTTGATGATATTTCCTGGATCTTTAAGTTGAAATTCTTCATTCTCATCTACACCTATGTGGTCTGTGAATTTTTTCATGGGCATTCAGAACTTCTGGGCTAATGTCTACTCATCAGTGAGTGCATATCATGTGTTTTGTGATTGGGTTACTTCCCACAAGATGTTATCCTCCAGAGACATCCATTTGCTTAAGAATTTAATAAATTAATTTTTAATAGTTGAGTAGTACTCTATTGTATAAATATACCACATTTTCTTTATCCACTCCTCTGTTGAAGGACATCTGGGTTCTTTCCAGTTTCTGGCTATTATAAATAAGACAGCTATGAACATAGTGGAGCATGTGACCTTATTACAAATTGGAACATCTTCTGGGTTCATGCCTAGGAGTGGTATAGCTGGGTCCTTAGGTAGTACTGTGTCCAATTTTCTGAGGAACCACCAAAATGATTCCCAGAATGGTTGTACCAGCTTGCAGCCCCACCAGCAATGGAGGAGTATTCCTCTTTCTCCACATCCTTGCCAGCATCTGCTGTCACCTGAGTTTTTGATCTTAGCCATTCTGAATGGTGTGAGGTGGAATATCAGGGTTGTTTTGATTTCCATTTCCTTGATGACTAAGGATGTTGAACATTTCTTTAGGTGCTTCTCAGCCACTAGATATTCCCTAGGTGAGAATTCTTTGTTTAGCTCTGTACCCCATTTTTAATAGGGTCATTTTTTCTCTGGCATCTAACTTCTTGAGTTCTTTGTATATACTAGATTTTAGGTTTCTATTTGATGTAGGATTGTTAAAATTTTTTTCCCATTCTGTTGGTTTCCATTTTGTCCTATTGACAGTGTCCTTTGCCTTACAGAAGCTTTGCAATTTTATGAGGTCCCATTTGTTAACTCTTGTTGTTCAGGAATTTTTCCCCTGTGCCCATGTGCCCAAGACTCTTCCCCACTTACTTTTCTATTAGTTTCAATGTATCTGGTTTTATGAGGAGGTCCTTGATCCGTTTGGAATTGAGCTTTGTACGAGGAGGCAAAAATGGATCAATTTGCATTTTTCTACAAGCTAACTTCTACTTGAAACAGCACCATCTGTTGAAAATGCTGTCTTTTTTCTACTGGATTATTTTTAGCTCCCTTGTCAAAGAATATGTGACCATATGTGTGTTGATTCATTTCTAGTTCTTCAATCCCATTCCACTGGTCTACATGCCTGTCTCTGTACCAATACCATGCAGTTTTTTTTTTTTTTTTTTTTTATTACGTTTGCTCTGTAATACAACTTGAGGTCAGGGAATGTGGTTCCACCAGAAGTTCTTTTATTGTTGAGAATAGTTTTCACTGTGCTAGGTTTTTTGTTATTCCCAATGAATTTTCAAATTGTTGTTTCTTTTGAGATAACCCCCACTCTAGTTCTTCAGGACCCGCATGACGACCAAGCTGTACATCTACTACCTTTAAGCTGAGAGGCCTAGATCAAGCCTGTGTATTTTGTTAGTTACTTAGAAGCAGAATAGTTAATATAGTTTGTTGTTCAGGAGCTTTGGCTTTATTCTTGCATTATTTGTTTATCTCTCTCATGGAACTATACACTTAGCATGTACACACTACACTTTCAACTCCCAAAGTGAATTCCATCAAATGTCCAAACTCACAAGTTATCAATGATTCCTATGTCTTTCTGTGGTGCTTTTTAAAAATTGGAGAAGATTGACAATCCCTGTGTAATCTCTATCAATCATGGTCTAATCTCTCAGTAAGCAAAATGCATGAGTGGTATTTGGATACTCCCTCTTTATCCCCTACTATCTTTTTATCATCTATTTTTATTTTATACCAACCCCAATTTCCCTTCTAGCTTTTGCACCAGTCACAATGTATTATGATGCAATCCTCCTAAGGCCAAGGGTACTCAGGCTTTAATGTCTCCAGGAACACACTATTTTAACTGTTTGGTCTTTTGTTACCTTATCCGCCTAAAAATTAATAATCATTATTTCATATCAATTGGTTCTATTTATTCACATACTGTGCATATATGTTATGTGATTATTATTATTAAAAAAGGCATAATTTTTATATTTTCAAAGGACTCTGTTGGATAAAGGTGAAGATTAGATTCCCCCAGAAATGATCAAATATGACACAGTAGAAATATACTGAGACTTCAATGTCTCCAGCTGTGCCAAACAAGTTCTCTTTCACACATAGTCTGTCTTTCTATGTTTCCATAATATTTTCTTATTCTTTTTTCATTGGTCCTTTTTTTCCTTTGTTCTGAGATCCAGTGAAGTCAGAAAAATGTTATTTTTCATCTTTATTTAAAGAGCATATTATTATTATTATTACCATTATCATTGTTTTATTTACATCTCAAATATTGTCCTGCTCCTGCACCCCCTTGCACAGTTCTTCACCTTATTCCCTCTCACTTTGCCTCTGAGATGGGTATCACCATGGGCATCCCCCTTCCCTGGGTCAGCAACTCTTTACAGGATTAGGCAGAACCTCTCCCACTAAGGCCAGTCAAGGCAGTCCAATGCTACATATATATTGGTGGCCTCAGACCAGACTTATTTGCTCTTTGATTGGTGAACTAGTCTTTGGGAGCCCCCAGTGGTACACATTAGTTGACACTGTTGGTCTTCCATGTTGCCAACCCCTTCAGTTCCTTCATTCCTCCCCCTAAATCTTCCATACATGTCTCTGACCTCAGTCTAGTAGTTGGATATATGCATCTACATCTGTCTCATTCAGTTGTTGGTATAGCATCTCAGAGGACATCCTTGCTAGGTTCCTCTCTGAAAGTACAACAGAGCATCAGTAATACTGTCAGGGTTTGGTACCTGCCCATGGGATAGATCCCAAGTTGGGCTGGTCACTGGTCTGCCATTCCTTTAGTTATTACTCCATTTCCCCCTGCATTTCTTTTACATAAGAACAATGTTAGGTTGAAAATGTATAGACTCAATACAATTTCCATCACTATTCCAATATAATTCCTCACAGACTTGGAAAGAACAATTTTCAACTTCATATGGGAAAACAAAAAACCAGGATAGCCAAAACAATTCTGAACAATAAAAGAATATCTAGAAGAATCACTTAAGAAAAAGTAATAATAATAATAATAATAATAACCCACATGGAGTTGGTACAGAGACAGACAGGTTGATCAATGAGATAAAAAACTAAAACCCTGGAATAAACACATACACCTATGGACACTTGATCTTTGATAAAAAAGCTAAAACCATACAGTGGAAAAAAATAAGGCATCAACAAATGGTGCTTGTCTAACTGGCAGTCTGCCTGTAGAAGAATGCAAACTGATTCATATTTATCACCATGAACAAAGCTTACATTCAAGTGGATCAAGGACCTCAACATGAAACCAGATACACTGAATTTAATAGAAGAGAAAGTGGAAAATAAACTCGAATATAATGGCATAGTGAGACATTTCCTGAATATAACACACCAATAGCTGAGACTCTAAGACCAACAATCCATAAATGGGACCTCATGGAACTGCAAAACTTCTGTAAGGCAAAGGACACTGTCAACAAGACAAAAAGCAAGGTACAGAAAATGTTAGTGTGTGTAGTCTTACTTCAACTAGATAAAACTAGTCTGTTTATTAGGAAATATGTAATCATATTTTGACCATTGTATCAAGGCCTGTAGTATTTTCAGAGGACTATTACTATAAACTCACTTGTTATTACCTTGCATCTGGTAGCTTATTTGTACCATTTATAGCAGTTGTCCTCAACCTTCCAAATGCTGGCAATCCTTTAATACTGTTCCTTATGTTGTGGTCACCCCAAACAAACATATATATATATATATATATATATATATATATATATATATATATATATATATATATATTTCTTGCTTCTTTTATAATTGTAATTTTAAAAAAAAAATTGTTACATTTGTTCATGGTAAAATGTTTTATCAAGTTTGTGCAGAAGAATGGAGACTCCTTTATAGCCAATTATAATGTAACCATAAAAGGAAAGACTATGTTAATATCTCAAATTTGGTTCCTATTGAAACAAAGAAAACTAAATTCAAGACTTTAAAGCCCTACCCAGAAAGTTTATTCAAGGTCCATGTCTCATGCAGCTTGCTAGTTAGGAGGGCTTTTTGGGCTTAGAGCAAAGAACAAAGGATGTAAAGTCATCCCAGGAACCAACTAGCCTTTGAGGTAAGAAAGGCATGCAAGGATAATCCCCCAGACAAGCTCAAGATGAGTAGTGGACCACCTGCTGATATGGTTTGAGCTTAGCCAGATGTCCTGCCCACCAAGATAAACACCCTCCCTTTATAGTTACTCTCTGATGTTTAAATTGCCCATTGTTGTGTAACTGTGCCAATTCTTCCCCTACCCCCACTCCTTTATTATATAAACTTTTATATTTTATTTACCAATGAAGTTCTTTTCGTGGTTTTAATGTACATGTTGAATATAATAATATATGCAATGTTGGTTTGGTTTTATCAATATAAGCTTTATTATTTATTCGTGGAACCTGCTACCTTAAGATACATATCTTTATTAAGAATTAAATTTAGATAAATATTACTTCAATTGTTTTCCCATAAGTGCTTATTAGTGTAAGAGTAGTATTAAGTATCCTTTGGTTTTCAAAGTACCTTAATGACATTTCATTTTTCATTACTGTCAAATGATTTCAATGGTGTTCATTTTTCTTGTATTTTTATCAGTTTCTCTCCTGGTACTCTGTTCCTCCATCTTTCTCATGCACTCACTCATTCCTCCTGTTTTCATCCGCACCTGACTCAAATCTACCTACAAAATTTGTTTCCCTTCCTAAGGAGATCAATAAGTTCTCCCTCCTTGAGCTCTTAATGTTTTGCTTAGGCTCGCTGTATCTGAGGATTGTAGTATTATTTTCCTTTAAAGAAAAACGAATGTTCAAATATAAATGAGTACATTCCATGTGTGTTTTCCTGTGTCTGGGTTACCTCATTCAGTATAATTTTTTCTAGTTCCATCCATTTGTTTTCAAATTTAAGGATGGTATCTTTTTTTTTCCTCACAGAATAGTGTTCCATTGTGTATATTCACCACTTTTTCTTTATTTACTATTCAGTTGAGGGACATCTAGGTTGTTTACAATTTCTGGCCACTATGAGTATAGCTGCAATGAAGATGATTAAGGAAGTGTCCTTGTGGTAATATGGAGAGTATTATGGGTGTATGCTCAAGATAGGTATATCTGGATCTTGAGACAAAACAATTTCCAACAGTCTGAAGAACCATTATGTTGATTTTCATAGTGACTGTGCTAGTTTGCTCTTCCATCAGCAATAGAGACATATTCCCCTTGTTCCAACTGATTGCCACCATCTGCTATTCCTTGTGGTTTGAACTTAGGCATTCTGATAGGTGTAAGATGGAATCACAAAGTAGTTCTAAATTGCATTTTCCTGACGGCTATAGACATTGAGAATTTTTAAGTGTTTCTTGGCCACTTGATATCCTCTTGAGAATTCTCATTTTAGGTAAGGTAACCCATTTTTAATTGTATTAATAGGTTTCTTAATATCTGGTTCCTTGAGTTTCTTATACATTAGCTCTCAGTCAGATTTGGGCTTGATGAAAATATTTTCCCATTCTGTGGGTTACTGTTTTGCCACTCGGTGTTTTTCTCTGCCTTACAGAATCTTTTCTGCTTCACAGGGAACCATGACAGTTTCAGTATTTTATATGATGGATTACATTTCTGATTGTTGTATGTTGAATCACCTCTGCATCTTTGGGAGGAGATGTACCTTATCATGATGCGTGACATAATGTCTTTTTGTTTTGTGAGTATTTTATTATGAGTATTTTTGCATTAATGTTCAGGAGGGAAATTGTTCTGTGATATACTTTCTTTGTTAAATATTTGTGTGGTTTAGGTGTCAGGATAAATGTTGCCTCATAAAATGAACATGGAAATATTCTGTCTGTTTATATTTTGTGAATGGATTCCAGTAGTATTGGCATTATCAGTCCTTTAGCAGTCTGATAAGAATTTGTATAATTTAAGCTTTAATGCTGTTCATTTTGTTTACAAATGCCAGTACCCTTGAATTTATGGCACAGATGCTAAAAATTAAAAGATTACCTTGGTGAAACTTTTTTTTGATGAATATGAAGTATCTTTTTGTGTTTGCATTATTTTATTTTGGTTTGAAATCTCTCTCTCTCTCTCTCTCTCTCTCTCTCTCTCTCTCTCTCTCTCTCTCTCTCTTTGATATTAGAATGGATAAACCAAGTTGCTTCTTAGGTTCATTTGCTTATACACGTTATATCAGGATAGTGAGAGCTCATATCATGAACTGAAAACAGAAAGCAGAGAGAATTAATTCGTGGTAGTGAGATGATAATTGCCCTGATATTCAGCCTGCAATAATGTACTCCTTCCAAACCCCTATTCTAAACCTGCAAGCAACATTAACCATTTGGGACCAATTGTATAAATTCTAAAGATTATGGGAAATATTTCTTACTTAAATCACAACACTACCTTCTTCTCTCAAGGTTCAGAGGTCACCATGGAGAAGATAGTTGAAAGATTGCAAGAACCAAAGGTAGTGAATGACTACAAAGAAAGTCTGTTTTCCAGAAACAATAAGGCATTTGTACATGTGAAATGATAGTGACTATAATTATATGTAGAAGACAAATTCAACATCAAGCCAGACAAAGCCCAGCATTTAGGGGTGAGATCTTTAGAACATCCCACTGCTAGCTAAGGAATTGTAACCACTTTTTATTTTTCTGGTCACTATTGGGAGATGGAAATTAGCTTTTTTTTTTTTTTCAGGATATGAAGCATGCACCTAATGACAGCAGAACCTCAATATGGTGGGTTAAATGAGAAATGTCTCCTATAGGCTTAGGCATTTGAATACTTCATCCTACTTTGTTTCTGGTATTTGCGGATGTGCAGTTATTTATGGTGATGCCTGAAGAAGCTGAAGAAGTGTGTAACTGGAGGCAGGCATTGAGAATACTTAACACTGCTGGATTTCCAATTTAGTACCATTCTTTGTGCTTGTTAAAGAAGAGGGCTCAGTGTTTCCTCCTCATTCTATTCCTGACACTTGCTGACATACAATCCTACCATCATGAAGTCTTTTCTATCTGAAAGTTTATGGTCAAAAACTATTCCTTCTGTAAGGTGCCTTGGTCATGTTATTTTATCATAGCAGCTGGAAAGGAACTAATATTGGGTTTAACAGAAAGAACACATGAAATATGAAGGAGACATTTACTCCTACAGGGATATGGAAGGAATAGTAAGGATAAAACAGGGAGTGGAACCTAAACACCCTTGACCTCAGAATAAGAAAATTAAGTAACTTTAGTCAATAGATATTAAGCTTCTTATTAGATTCAAGACTCACTACACAGGAGAGGAACCATGCTCATTAATGCAAAATTGACCAAAAAGCAATAGCTCAGGGTGTGATAGGACATAGGGGAGAACCTACTGTTATTATTTTTAGCTATATGTATACAGTATCAATAAATCCCCACATCAAAAAGCATCGTGCATATTTGGGTAATATTTAGCACTAATATGAACCTAATTTTATTATTTGAAGCAAAACATATATAAATAGAAAATGTTATATAATTTGAAATAAAAGATACATAAACAATTGCATACATTGGTTTAATAAGTAAATTGAAACTGTAAAGTTCTAATTAAACTGTGCATGCTCATTTACTTATAGCTTATGTGAGGTATAGGATTTTATGAAGTTAGTAGTGAGATTTTTATGACTTTTGCAGATATTCTTAGTTTATCTTACCTTCTTCCCTATTCCTTCTACATTAATCTTTCTCATTAGAACCTGACTCTCCAAAGTGTCTCCAGAAATTATGACAATCACAATTATCCATGCTGCCATCAGTAGCATATTGAAACCCACATTTCATGTTGCTTCTGAAGATATTGTTAATGTCAAGGATCCCAGAAACCATCAGAATTTACAGTGAACTTCACAGTCAGTACTGTTCCCTCAGGTCATGTTGAGTTAAATGTTCTGAGATATGTTTTGTTGAGGTCACATATATACTGGCAAGAGACAATGTATGGCCATGATACTTTAGGCCTTTAGCAGCAATCATGTCAGTGATCCCTGCAGCATTATTGGACCAAATTAATATGACAGTCTTGTACTGAATTAGAATAATTACTGATGTCAATTATGTATAATTCTGCCACATTCATGATAAGTGTTCTGCCATTTATAAACTTTTTTATGTCCATTTTCATTCTGTCACTAGATAAGAGGTTTCAGTCATGGTCATACCAGCTGGATGCTGTCACCAGTAACAAGATAGAGTCTATTTTTTAATATTTCTGATGGAGATCATGGTGATGACTATGATCTCTACTGCTTCTGGAGAAACTGCTGAATTCCATGGTCCATACTGATACACAAGATCATTATGAGGTAAGTATTCTGAGCTGGCACTGGATAACAGATCAGTGGCTGAGATTCTACATATCATAAGGAATCCTGTTGATGTTCTTGATTTATCAATTTCACCCTAAATTTCAAGCAAACAATGTATTTTGATGTTGTGGTCCTACCTGTGAGAAGCAGCTATACTGATGTCAGTGATGCATTTTGTGAACAGAAATTGGGCAGGAGTCCATTATATCTATTGCTGATGGAGATGCTGATGATGGCTATGATCTGTGTTGCTGCTTGAGAATCTGATAAATTCCAAAGTCCTTACTGATGCTTGAATTCATATTGAGGTAAATTTTCCTAGATGGCACTGAAGATCAGACTGATGTCTGAGATAATACCTGATACAGGAAATTCTCTTTATGTTTACTGATGAATGGATATAGCCCCAGATGTTAAAAATGAAATGTACTGTGATGTCTATGTTACTACCTGAAACATGAAGCTATATTAATGTCAGAGTGGCATGATAGGAATGGCAATAATGATGGAATCTATTCCTATTGATGATGGAGACCTAATTTATGGTGGTGATCTGTGTTGGTGCGATCTGGTGAATTTGACAGTCCATCCTGATTCTCAAGTTGATATTGAGGTAAGTAACTCTGAGCTAGCACTTGCAATCCAATTGATGTTTGAGATCAAGCATTCCACAGGAAATTCTGTTGAAGACTCTACTACATTCATGTTGGCCCATAGTTAACCATGTAATTTATAAGATCTATACTACTACCAAAAGAGACAGAGATGTCAAAAAAGAAATAAAACAAAACAAAATAAAAACAAAAACAAAACAAAACAAAACAAAACAAAAAACAAAAAACAAACAAAAAAAAACTATCCTGCCACTGGATGTGCATGGCCATAATATCTTCTGCACTCTTAATCGATATTAAACATAGTGTTGTATACCTGGCAACAGATACCATGACACGATGTCATTGGCAACCACTTTGTCAGTGATCACTGTGCTACTGAGAGCCATTTTAATAACAGTAATCCAAAGTGCCTACAGAAACTATGTTGATGTCAATCATCATCCAGAAACCCCGTTTAAACCCATAGTACATGATGATTCTGGGGAGATTGTTAATGTCAAGGATCCCTGAGGCCAGCAACGTCCACAGAGAATTTAACAATACAGTTTTCTCAGAATATTTTTATTTTTGGGGTCTGAGATGTTATTTTGAGTAACATATATAGTGGCAACTATCACCATTGTATATCCATTAGACTTAGGGTTTTCAGCAGGTATGATGTCAGTTATCCCTGCTCCCATGTGGAACCATAATAATATGAGTGTCTCTGAATATCAATGGAAATTTACTTACATCAGTTATCCATGTTCCTGTCAATTTTAGATGAAGAGTACACCCAGCCTAACCATTTTGATGTCATGATGCATCCTACCACTAGAGAAGAGGTTTCTCTACAAGGTCCTACTAGGTATCTGAAAATGTCTGAATGTGCATGATATTTCCTGGCAAAGATAAGATGGTATACCCAGATAAATGCTGCCATAGGCACCAAGGTCATGAGTTACCCTTACTGCCACTTTGGACCTTACTGCCACTTTGGACCACATCCCAACTGCTAAGGGAAATATATTGGTGTCACTCATCAGTGAGGCCACTGGTCCCCATGTAAAGAACCAAAGTCAGTGTTGTCCTGGAAGAGCTCCTTGATATGTGAGATCTTTGAACCAGAGGAGTCTTTTCTGTAATTCATGATCAGTAGTGCTGCCTAAATCACAATGATGTAAGTGCTATGTGCTGCTACTGGAGAGGAATTTGATGCCTGTGACCCTACCTAAAACATGAAGCTATTCTTATGTAAGTGCTGGAGCTGTGATCAGCAATCATGATGGAGTCACTGTTCTTATTAGTGATGGAGACCCTGGTAAAGGCTATGATTTATCTTGATTTTGGATAACATGCTGAATTCCAAGGTCTGTACTGACACAAGAGGTCATATTGAGGTAAGTATTAAGAATTGGCACTGGAGATCCAAAGTGTCAAAGGGAATTCTGTTGATGTTCCTTATCCATGCATATAGTCACCAAAGTCAAACATATAATTTATTTTGATGCCTATGATTATACGTGTAACAAGAAGCCTTGCTGATGTCAGTGGTGCATTCTCTGGACAACAACTGTGCAGAAGTCCATTATTCCTATTGGTGAGGGAGATCCTGGTGATGACTATGATCTGTGTTGCTACTTGAGAATCTGAAAAATTCCAAGGTCCCTACTAATTAATGCTGAAGGCATACTGAGGTAAGTGTTCTTAGCTGGCAATGGAGATCAGATTGATGTCACATCCTATCTTTAACAGGAAATTCAATTGATGTTCCTGATGCATGCATGTACTTCCTCCTGTTGATCATGTAGTATATAAAATCGCCACTGCCCCTAGAATTAGTAGTGATGTCTACTACCAATCCTGCCACTGGAGAAGAAGTTTATGCCCATAAATTTGTTTTCACCAAATTTATGCTGATGTCACATGTATATACCTGTCAATAGACACCATGGTATATATTGCCCATAGTCCATACTTCTTTTGGCAACATTGTTGTCAGTGATCCCTGCTGCCACTGGGACCCATGTTAAGATCAGTAAAGCAAAGTGTCTGAAGAAACGTGGATAAGGTTTATCATCCTTTTTCACCAGTATCTTTCTTTTTTTTTTCATTTTTTTATTAAGTATTTTCCTCAATTACATTTCCAATGCTATCCCAAAAGTTCTCCATACCCTCCCCCCACTCCCCTACTCACCCATTCCCAGTTTTTGGCCCTGGCGTTCCCCTGTACTAGGGAATATAAAGTTTGCATATCCAATGGGACTTTCTTTCCAGTGATGGCCGACTAGGCCATCTTTTGATACATATGCAGCTAGAGTCAAGAGCTACAGGGAACTACTTAGTTCATAATGTTGTTGCATCTACAGAGTTGCAGATCTCTATAGCACCTTGAATACTTTCTCTAGCTCCTCCATTGGGGGCCCTGTGATCCATCCAATAGCTGACTGTCAGCATCCACTTCTGTGTTTTCTAGGCCGCAGCCTAGTCTCACAAGAGACAGCTATATCAAGTTCCTTTCAGCAAACGCTTGCTAGTGTATGCATTGGTGTCATCGTTTGGAGGCTGATTATGGGGTGAATCCCTGGATATGGCAGTCTCTAGATGGTCCATCCTTTCGTCTCTGCTCCAAACTTTGTCTCTGTAACTCCTTTCATGGGCGTTTATTCTCAATGCTAAGAAGGGGCAAAGTGTCCACACTTTGGTCTTCATTCTTCTACAGTTTCATGTGTTTTGCAAATTGTATCTCACATCTCGGGTATACTAAGTTTCTGGGCTAATATCCACTTATCAGTGAGTACATATCATGTGAGTTCTTTTGTGATTGTGTTACCTCACTCAGGATAATGCCCTCCAGGTCCAAACATTTGCCTAGCAATTTCATAAATTCATTCCTTTTAATAGCTTAGTAGTACATCATTAAGTAAATGTACCAAATTTTTTGTATCCATTCCTCTGTTAAGGGACATCTGGGTTCTTTCCAGCTTCTGGCTATTATAAATAATCCTGCTATGAACATAGGGGAGCATGTGTCCTTCTCACCAGTTGGAACATTTTCTGGATATATGCCCAGAAGAGGTATTGCAGGATTCTCCGGTAGTATTATGTGCAATTTTATGAGGAACCACCAGACTGATTTCCAGAGTGGTTGTAAAAGCTTGCAATCCCACCAACAATGGATGAGTGTTCCTCTTTCTCCACATCCTTGCCAGCATCTGCTGTCACCTGAATTTATGATCTTAGCCATTCTGACTGGTGTGAAGTGGAATCTCAGGGTTATTTTGATTTGCATTTCTCTGATGATTAAGGATGCTGAACACTTTTTCAGGTGCTTCTCGGCCATTCGGTATTCCTCAGGTGAGAATTCTTTTTTTAGCTCTGAGCCCCATTTTTTAATGGGGTTATTTGATTTTCTAGAGTCCACCTTCTTGAGTTCTTTATATATATTGGATATTAGTCCCATATCTGATTTAGGATAGATAAAGATCCTTTCCTAATCTGTTGGTGGCCTTTTTGTCTTATTGAAGGTGTCTTTTTCCTTGCAGAACCTTTGCAGTTTCATGAGGTCCCATTTGTCAATTCTCGATCTTACAGCACGATCCATTGCTGTTCTTCTCAGGAATTTTTCCCCGGTGCCCATATCTTCGAGGCTTTTCAACACTTTCTCCTCTATAAGTTTCAGTGTCTCTGGTTTTATGTGGAGTTCCTTGATCCACTTAGATTTGACCTTAGTACAAGGAGATAGGAATGGATCGATTCACATTCTTCTACATGATAACCACCAGTTGTGCCAGCACCATTTGTTGAAAATGCTGTCTTTTATCCAATGGATGGTTTTAGCTCCCTTGTCGAAGATCAAGTGACAGTAGGTTTGTGGGTTCATTTCTGGGTCTTCAATTCTATTCCATTGGTCTACTTGACTGTCACTATACCAGTACCATGCAGTTTTTATCACAATTGCTCTGTAGTACAGCTTTAAGTCAGGCATGGTGATTCTACCAGAGGTTCTTTTATCCTTGAGAAGAGTTTTTGCTATCCTAGGTTTTTTGTTATTCCAGATGAATTTGCAGATTGCGCTTTCTAATTCGTAGAAGAATTGAGTTGGAATTTTGATGGGGGTTGCATTGAATCTGTAGATTGCTTTTGGCAAGATAGCCACTTTTACAATGTTGATCCTGCCAGTCCAAGAGCATGGGAGATCTTTCCATCTTCTGAGATCTTCTTTAATTTCTTTCTTCAGAGACTTGAAGTTCTTATCATACAGATCTTTCACTTCCTTAGTTAGAGTCACGCCGAGATATTTTATATTATTTGTCACTATTCAGAAGTGTGTTGTTTCCCTAATTTCTTCCTCAGCCTGTTTATTCTTTGTGTAGAGAAAGGCCATTGACTTGTTTGTGCTAATTTTATATCCAGCTACTTCACCAAAGCCGTTTTTCAGATTTAGGAGTTCTCTGGTGGAATTTTTAGGGTCACTTATATATATTATCCTTTCATCTGCAAAAAGTGATATTTTGACTTCATCTTTTCCAATTTGTATCCCCTTGATCTCCTTTTGCTGTCGAATTGCTCTGGCTAGGACTAAAAGTACAATGTTGAATAGGTATGGGGAGAGTGGACAGCCTTGTCTAGTTCCTGATTTTAGTGGGATTGCTTCAAGCTTCTCACCATTTACTTTGATGTTGGCTACTGGTTTGCTAGATTCCTTTTATCATGTTTAGGTGTGGGCCTTGAATTCCTGACCTTTCCAAGGCTTTTACCATGAATGGGTGTTGAATCTTGTCGAATGTTTTTCCAAATCTAAGGAGATGATCATGTCTTTTTTGTCTTTGAGTTTGTTTATATAATGGATTACATTGATGGGTTTCTGTAAATTAAACCATCCCTGCAACCCTGGAATAAAACCTACTTGGTCAGGATGGATGATTGCTTTAATATGTTCTTGGATTCGGTTAGCAAGAATTTTATTGAGTATTGTTGCATTGATATTCATAAAACAATTTGGTCTGAAGTTCTCTATCTTTGTTGGATCTTTCTGTGGTTTAGGTATCAGAATAAACGTGGCTTCATAGAATGAGTTGGGTAAAGTTCCTTCTACTTCTATTTTGTGGAATAGTTTGTGCAGAACTGGAATTAGATCTTCTTTGAAGGTCTGGTAGAACTCTCCACTAAACCCATCTGGTCTTGGGCTTTTTTTTTTTTTTTTTTTTTTTTTTTGGTTGGGAGACTATTAATGACTGCTTCGATTTCTTTAGGGGATATGGGACTGTTTAGATCGTAAACTTGATCCTGATATAACTTTGGTACCTGGTATCTGTCTAGAAATTTGTCCATTTCGTCCAGGTTTTCCAGTTTTGTTGAGTATAGCCTTTTGTAGAAGGATCTGATGGTGTTTTGAATTTCTTCAGGATCTGTAGTTATGTGTTTCTTTTCATTTCTGATTTTAATTAGGATGATGTCCCTGTGCCCTCTAGTGAGACTAGCTAAGGGTTTATCTATCTTGTTGATTTTCTCAAAGAGCCAACTCCTCATTTGGTTAATTCTTTTAATATTTCTTCTTGTTTCCACTTGGTTGATTTAGCCCCTGAGTTTGATATTTTCTGATGTCTACTCCTCTTGGGTGAATTTTCTTCCTTTTTTTCTAGAGCTTTTAGATGTGTTGTCAAGCTGCTAGTGTGTGCTCTCTCCAATTTATTTTTGGAGGCACTCAGAGCTATGAGTTTCCCTCTTAGAAATGCGTTCATTGTGTCTCATAGTTTTGGGTATGTTGTGGATTCATTTTCATTAAACTCTAAAACGTCTTTAATTTCTTTCTTTATTCCTCCCTTGACCTAGGTATCATTGAGAAGAGTGTTATTCAGTTTCCACGTGAATGTTGGCTTTCCATTATTTATGTTGTTATTGAAGATCAGCCTTAGTCCATGGTGTTCTGATAGGATGCATGGCATATTTTCAATATGTTTGTATCTGTTGAGGCCTGTTTTGTGACCAATTATTTGGTTAACTTTGGAGAAGGTCCCGTGAGGTGCTGAGAAGAGGATATATCCTTTTGTTTTAGAATAAAATGTTGTGTAGATATCTGTTAAGTCCATTTGTTTCATAACTTCTATTAGTTTCACTGTGTCCCTGTTTAGTTTCTGCTTCCACGATCTGTCCATTGATGAAAGTGGTGTGTTGAAGTCTCCCACTATTACTGTGTGAGGTGCAATGTGTGCTTTGAGCTTTACTAAAGTGTCTTTAATGAATGTGGCTGCCCTTGCATTTGGAGCATAGATATTCAGAATTGATAGTTCTTCTGGAGGATTTTACCTTTGATGAATATGATGTGTCCCTCCTTGTCTTTTTTGATAACTTTTGGTTGGAAGTAGATTTTATTCGATACCAGAATGGCTACTCCAGCTTGTTTCTTGAGGCCATTTGCTTGCAAAATTGTTTTCCAGGCTTTCACTCTGACGTAGTATCTGTCTTTTTCCCTGAGATGGGTTTCCTGTAAGCAGAAGAATGTTGGGTCCTGTTTGTGTAGCCAGTCTGTTAGTCTATGTCTTTTTATTGGGGAATTGAGTCCATTGATATTAAGAGATATTAAGGAAAAGTAATTGTTGCTTCCTTTTATTTTTGTTGTTAGAGTTGACCTTCTGTTCCTGTGGCAGTCTTATTTTTGGTTTGTTGAGGGATTAATTTCCTGCTTTTTCTAGGGTGTGATTTCCGTCCTTGTATTTTTTTTGTTGTTGTTGTTGTTGTTTTTTTTTTTTTTTTTCTGTTATTATTCTTTGAAGGGCTGGATTCGTGGAAAGATAACATGTGAATTTGGTTTTGTTGTGGAATAGTTTGGTTTCTCCATCTATGGTAATTGAGAGTTTGGCTATGTATAGTAGCCTGGGCTGGCATTTGTGTTCTCTTAGTGTCTGTATAACATCTGTCCAGGCTCTTCTGGCTTTCATAGACTCTGGTGAAAAGTCTGGTGTAATTCTGATAGGCCTGCCTTTATATGTTATTTGACCTTTCTCGCTTACTGCTTTTAATATTCTATCTTTATTTAGTGCATTTGTTGTTCTGATTATTATGTGTCAGGAGGAATTTCTTTTCTGGTCCAGTCTATTTGGTGTTCTGTAGGCTTCTTGTATGATCATGGGCATCTCTTTCCTTAGGTTTGGGAAGTTTTCTTCTATTATTTTGTTGAAGATATTTGCTGGCCCTTTAAGTTGAAAATCTTTGTTCTCATCAACTCCTATTATCCATAGGTTTAGTCTTCTCATTGTGTCCTGGATTTCTTGGATGTTTTGAGTCAGGATTCCTTTCATTTTTGTATTTTCTTTGATTGTTGTGCCGATGTTCTCTATGGAATCTTCTGCACCTGAGATTCTCTCTTCCATCTCTTGTATTCTTTTGCTTATGCTCACATCTTTGGTTCCAGATTTCTTTCCTGGGGTTTCTATCTCCAGCGTTGAGTCACTTTGGGTTTTCTTTATTGTGTCTACTTCCCTTTTTAGGTCTAGTATGGTTTTGTTCATTTCTATCACCTTTTTGGATGTGTTTTCCTGTTTTTCTATAAGGACTTGTACCTGTTTGTTTGTGTTTTCCTGTTTTTCTTTAAGGACTTGTAACTCTTTAGCAGTGCTCTCCAGTATTTCTTTAAGTGAGTTATTAATGTCCTTCTTGATGTCCTCTACCATCATCATAACCTATGCTTTTAAATCTGGGTCTAGATTTTCGGTTGTGTTGGGGTGCCCAGGACTAGGTTGTGTGGGAGTGCTACGTTCTGATGATGGTGAGTGGTCTTGATTTCTGTTAGTAGGATTCTTACGTTTGCCTTTCACCATCTGGTAACCTCTGAGGCTAGCTGTTATAGTTGTCTCTGGTTAGAGCTTGTTCCTCAGGTGACTCTGTTAGCCTCTATCAGCAGACCTGGAAGGCTAGATCTCTCCTTAGTTTCAGTGGTTAGAGTATTCTCTGCAGGCAAGCTCTCTTCTTGCAGGGAAGGTGCCCAGATATCTGGTGTTCAAACCTGCCTCCTGACAGAAGTTGTTATCTACTCACCAGAGGTCTTAAGATCCCTTGGAGGGTCCTGTGCAGACCTTGGGGGTCTCCAGATACTCTGCGCAAAAGGAACCCCGGTGCTGGTGTGGACCAGAAGGGACTTGTGACCCTGATTTGCCGGCTTTTCTGCTTCTCTAATTACGGCAGTATCAGATCCCGCAAGATAGGATTGGAGCAGACGCTGTGTTCCACTCACCAGAGGTCTTTAGATACCATGGGGGACAATGTGGGGGTCCTTGCGGGTGTCCGGAGACACTGTGAGCAAGGTACCCCGGTGCTGGTATGGACAGGAAGGGAATTGTGACCCTGATCAGGCTGTTTTTTCTGCTTCCCTAATTAAGGCAGTCTCAGGTCCCTCGTGATTGGATTGGAGTAGATGGTTTGTTCCACTCATCACAGGTCTTAAGATCCCGTGGGGGATCCTGTGGGGGTCCTTGCAGGTGTTCGGAGACTCTGTGGGCAAGGAACCCCGGTGCTGGAGTGGACCAGCAAGGCCACCAGTAGCTTTCTTGAAACATATAACCTACGTTGCTTCTGGAGGTATTGTTAATGCTAAGGGTCCCTGATACCATCAGAATAATGTGAAGTTCAAGTTCAATAGTGTTGCCTATTTTCATGTTGAATTAAATATTCTGGTATATGTTATTTTGAAAACATATCTATTGTGGTACCAGACACCGGTATATGTTCATGTTACTTCAGGCCTCCAGCATTCATGCCAGTAATACCTGATGCCATTTGGGACAATATTGATATGAGGGTGTCCAACAGTCAACGGAATTATTACAGATGTATGTTATCCATTTTTCTGCTCAATTTGTGCGAAGATTCTTACCATCTATAATAATTTTGATGTCACTATGCATCCTGCCTCTTGAATTACCTTGATGTCTCTGATTCTTCTTGGCAACAGACTTCACTTTGTATGCCAGATGCCTGTTGTCATAGGCATCCAGGTCAGGGGTGAATCTTACTCCCACTTTAGACTAATTAATGACACCAGAGACCTCAAAGCAAAGTGAATCTGGCTCCCAATTTAGATTAATTAATGACACCAGAGACCTCAAAGCAAAGTGAAGCTTGCTTTTACTTTGGACTAATTAATGACATCAGAGATCCCAAAGGACATATAGTCATTCATCCATGATGTCACTGGTAACCATGTTGAGATTTGTAGTCAGAGTTTGTAGCAGGAATGGTGTAGCAACAAGTGTTAACTTTGAAGAGGTCCATGACATCTGAGATGCCCCAATCATAAATGTCTATTGTGAAAATCATTGTCAGTACTGCTGCCTAAGTTTATAATGACAAAAGATCTGTGTACTGTTATTGAAGTTCCCTTTGATGTCAGTGATCACATCTGAATGCTGAAGCTATGCTGATATCATTGCTGTTTGCTGTGATAAGCAAGCATAATGGAATCTATTACATGAAGTACCTATTACTAATGGAGACCCTGGTAATCGTTATGAGCAGTGTTGCTTCTGGAGAAACTGCTGAATTCCAAGGTAAATGCTGATACACAATGCCATATTGAGGTAAGTGTTTTTATCTGACACTGGATAGAAAATTGATGTCTGAGATCCTACCCACCACAGGAAGTTCTGTTGATGTCCCTGATGCATTCATGTAGCTCCTGATGTGAAACATGTATGGTATTTTCATTATTAAGATTCTACCTGTTACCAAAAAACAAAACAAAACAAAACAAAACAAAATAAAACTATGTTGATACCAGTGATGTGTGCTGTGATCAGCAATTTTGATGGAGTCCAAGTTTGATTTTATTCCTATTGCTAATGGAAACCCTACTGGTGGCTATGATCTGTGCTACTGCTTGAAAGTATAATGAACCTCAAGGTCCACAATAATGCCCAAGTTTATTTTGAGGGAAGTATTCTTATCTGGTTCTGGAGATCAGATTAAAATCTGGAAACCTACCTGCAACAGGATCATCAGTTGGTATTTCTCATGAATGTGTGTAGCTCACAACATCTAACATGTGATAAATATTGATACTTGTGATCCTGCTGGATACCTGAAGCTACTTTGAAGTCAGTGATGCAGCTATGACCAGCAATCATGATGGGGTCTTTTATTCCTGTTGCTAATTGAGACCCAGGTGATGGCTAAGATCTGTGTTGTTTCTTGAGAACCTGATGAATTCAAAGGCCCATAGTGAAATGATAGGTTATATTGAGGTAAGTGTTCTCAATAATGGAGATCAGATTGATATCTAAGATCCTAACAGCAACAACAAATTCTGTTGATTTCACTGATACATGAATACATTGCATGATGTTGACTATGTAATGTGCAAGATCTTTACTGCCACCTGAAATAATGTGGATATCAGTGATTTATCCTGCAACTAAATGAGGCAATTATGACAATGATTTATTCTGCCCTGTGAATTGAGGTTGATGTCATTGATATATAACTGTCTACACACCCCATGGGATTGCCCTAGGTCCATGCTACCATTCACAACCTGGTTGCCTGTGATCCCTGCTGTCCCTGGTTACCATGTTAATATCACTATTACATAGTTCCTGTAGAAACTATGGTGATATCAATCATCCATTCTGCCTCAAGTAGCCATGTTTAAACCCAAAGTCCATGATGCTTCTTGGATTATTGTTAATGTCAAGGATTCCTGAGGCAAGCACAGACTTATGTGAAATTTTAGATAAATTCTGCTGTGTCACATCATGTTGAATTATGTGTTCTGAGATATATTATGTGGCGGTCACATATAGTGTGGCAATGGACACTGTTGCTTGTTACATATACTTCAGGCATCCAGCACCATGGCAGTGATACCTTCTGCCTTATGGGCCCACATTAATATCACTGTCTCCTACTGCCAATGGAATCATTGTTGATGTCTGTTATCAATGCTTCAGTCAAATTTATGTCAAGTATACTGCTACCTGTAAACATTTTGATATCATGATTCAAAGTGCCACTAGGGGAGTTTCTTTACATGTTCATATCTACATTTGAAACTCTCTTGATATCCCTGGAAACTGATACCATGGTATATTTCAGATTCCTACTCACACAGGCAACCAGGCAGTGAGTGATCACTACTAACACTTTGGAACAAATTGATATCAGTGCTCCCAAATGCTAGGGAAACTGGCCAAGGGAATTGGGAAATTGATGTCATTCATCCATGCTGCCACTGGTAACCATGTTGAGATCCTCAGTCAGTGTCTTTGAAGATGATTTGATGTCTGTGATAACTCAACAAGAATAATGTGTTGTGAAGTTCACTGTCAGTACTGGTGCCTAAGGTCATAATGGTATAAGTGCTGTGTGCTGCTACTGGACACATCTTTGATGCCACTGAACATATTTGCAACCTGAAGCTATGTTGAGGTCAGTGTTGTATTCTGCAACCAGAAATCATGATGAACACAATTCTTATTGTTTATGGAAACCTTGGTGATATCTACGATCTGTGCTTTTTCTAGAGAACACACTGAATTCCAAAATTCATACTGACACTTGATGTCATGTTGAGGTAAGTGTTCTTATGTAGCACTGGAGATCAGATTGACGCCTGAGATCCAACCTGCCACAGGTAATTTTGTTGATGTCCCTGATACTTTCATGTAGCACCTGCTATCATCCATGAAATGTACAATATTCTTACTACCACCAAAAGAGGTAGTGATGTCAGTGATCTATCTTGTTCCTGGAAAAGCGTTTTATGACCCTAATTTTTTTATGCCCTCTGAATCAATGCTGATGTCACTAATATATACCTGGCAACAGACCCCATGGTATTGTCTGAGAATATTGTTGGCAATGGCAAAATTATTGTCAGTGATCCTAGCTGACACTGGAACCATGTTGACTTCAATAATGCACAGGTGCCAAAGAAATGTGGATGATGTGAATCATGCATCCTGCCTCTAGTAGCCATGTTGAAATCCATTGTCTGTGTTGCTCCTGAAGGGATTGCAAATGTGAAAAATCCCTGAGACCGTAAGAATCTTCAATGAAGTTCAGTCAATAATGCTATCTTAGGTCATGTGGAGTTACATGTTCTGAGGTAAGTTATGATGAGATATATGTGTGTGTGTGTGTGTGTGTGTGTGTGTGTGTGTGTGTGTGTGTGTAGTGGCATCAGATACCACTGTATGTCCATGATACTTCAGGCCTCTAGCAGAAAATATGTCAGTGATCCCTGATGACTCTTCTGCCCAAATTATGACTTTCATTAACTGAAAATGGAATTACTACTGATGACTGTTATCTATTCTTCTGTATAAAATCTCAGAAGTGTCTTGCCATTCATAAGCAATTTGATGTAACAATGCACCTGGCAAGCAGAAAAGAGATTTGTTTACATGAAACCCTCTGAAAGTATTTTTATGTCCCTTGTACTTACTGGCAATGGACACTATGTTATATCAGAGATCCCTGCTGACATAGATAAACAGATTAGGCGTGTTTTCTACTTCCACTTTGGACAGTATTGATGACATCTGTGATCCTGACTACCAAGGAAATTATATTGACATTACTGATTCATGATGTCACTGGTAACTATTTTGACACCCACAATCTGTGTGGTCATTGAAAAGCTACATGATGTCTATGATAAATCAACCATAAGAATCTGTTGTAAAGTCCATGGTAAGTATTGCTGCCTAAGTTCATAATGAGTTAAGTGCTGTTTGCTGTTACTGGAGACTAGTTTGATGCCTGTAATCCTAACTGGAACCTGAAAATACCTTGATGTGCGTGTTGCATGCTGTGACCAGCAATAATGATGGAGTCCATTTATTTTTCTATTGCTGATGAAAAACCTGGTGATGGCCATGATCTCTCTGGTTGTTTGAGAACCTGCTGACTTACACGGTTCATGTTGATGGTACAGGTCATATGGAGGTAAGTGTTCTGACGTGACACAGTAGATCAGATTGATGTCTGAGATTCCATCTTCCATAAGAAATTCTGTTGATGTTCCTGCCTGCTATCAACCATGTAATGTACATGGTTGTTACTGCCCCTGGAATTGCATTGTCAAGATAAATAGTGCCACCTGATAAGAGGTTTATGATCATAATTTTTCTTCCCTTTTAATCTATGCTAATGCCATTGACATATAAATGGCAATAGATTCCATGGTATGGCCTTTGTTACTTGCTGTCATTGGCCACCTTGTCATTAGTGATCTCTGCTACCACTAAGAATTATATTAATGTCACTCACTCAAAGGGCCTACAGAAAATATGATGATATCCATTATGCTGCCTTCAGTGGCCTTGTTTAAACCCACAGTCCATGATGCTTCAGATGAGATTGTTAATGTCCAGGATCTATGAGAACATCTGAACATAAGGTGAAAATTTAGGTCATACTGTTCCTCCATGTCATGTTCAGTTTCATATTCTGTTACACTGGGGACACATAGTGACAAAAGATACCATTTTTATATTCATGACATTTCAGGCCTCAAGCAGCTGTGATCACAGTAATCTCTGCTAACTTATGGGGCAACATAAATATGAGCGTCTCAAACTGACTAGAAAATCTCTACTGATATCAGCTATCCAAATTTTTCTGCTGTTATTTATGAGAAGTATGCTTTCAGCTGCAACAATTTTTATGTCAAAGATCCATCCTGCCATCAGAGAAGAAGATTCTGTACATAGTTATTCATGCCCTCTTAAATATTTTGATGGCCTTGATACTTCCTGACAACAAACGAGGTGCTATATACCAGTTCTAAGCTGCCACTGGCCACCAAGACCTGAGGGATTCTTACTGCCTCTTTGGAACAGGTAATGACATCAGAGATCCCAACTTCCCAATTGCCAAGTTAAAAGTATTGACATTACTTATCCATAAAGCATCTGGTAAGCATGTTGAGATTCATAGATAGTCTTGACTTTGAAGAGACTGACTTTGAATTCTGTCCTATCTATGAACCTTTAGTCAAAAAGTCGATTGTAAAGTTCATGATCAATATTGCTGCCTAATGTCATAATGAGGTAAGTGCTGTGTGCTGCTACTGGAGATACTTTTGACACCTGGGATGGTACTTGAAACCTGAAACTATGTTGATTTGGGTAATGAATGGTTTGATCAGCAATCATGATGGATTCCATTGTTTCTATTACTGAAGGTGATGGAGATCCTGATCATAAGGATGATCTCTGCTGCCGTTTAAGGTAATTCCATATTTTATGGTCCATACTGACACTGGATATCATATTGAGGTACAGGATCTGAGATGCAATGGAGATCACATTGATATCTGAGATCCTATTGGCCACAGGAAATTCTGTTGATATCCCTGATGTATGCATGTAGCCCCTGCTCTGGACCATGAGTTCACTAATATATACATCATGGGAAGACAAATTGTTCTATGTCTATACTCTTTGATACCACAAGCAACAATGTTGTCATTGATCCTTTCTCCCATTTAGTGCCACATTAATATGAGTGATTCCAACTGTCATTGGAATCTATACTGATGTCAGTGATGCATGCTTCTCTCACCTGTGGGAATGTCCTTTATGAGATATATATACTCTTAGCTGTGATAATTTTGAAGTCAATGCTCCATTCTGACACTATAGATGTGATTTCTGTTCATGGTTCTCCCTGCTCTCTGAAACAATCACGATGTTCTGATTTTTCCAGGCAATAGACGCCATGGTATATCCAAGAACTTTGATGCCACAGGCAACCAGGATGTTAATGATACCTACTGACACTTTGGACCAGATTGTGATACCAATTGCCCTATTTGCTAAGATAAATATGTTGATTTTACTCTCCCATTGTACCATTTGTATCCACATGTGCTGACTCTGAAGATCTTGGTAATGTCTATGATCACTGTGGACAAAAGCATCAATTATGAAATGTATGGTCAGAACTTCTGCCTAAGATCCCAATGAGGTTAGTAGTGTGTTTTCCTATTGGAAACTTGTTTCAAGCCTCTGATGTGACTTACAACCTGAACTGATGTTGCTGTCACTGCTATATGCTGAACCCAGGAAACATGATGGTATCCATAGTTTCTATGCCTTGGAAGACCCTATTGATGTCAATGATCTGTTTTGCTGCATGAAAACAGACTGAATTCCAAGGTTCATATTGATGTACAAAGTTATACGTTGAGGTGAATGTTCTGAGCTGGCATTGGGGATAAGCTTGATGTCTGAGAGCTTACCTGTTGCTGAAAACTGTGCTGATATATCTGATACATGAATGTATTTTCTTTTTGTAGACCTTGTTGTGGGTAATATCCATGCTGCTGCAAGAAGAGATTTGATGTAATTGATCCCTCCTGCCACCAGAGAAAAGATTTATGTCCATAATTGAATCTTTTCAATATCAGTGATACACTTGTCAGCAGACACCATACTATATCTACAATTCTTACCCCCAATAGCAAACATCATATTAGAGATTTGTACTGCCACTTTGGACCATGATGATATCAGTGATTCCCAACTACCTATAGTAAAATTATGATGATAGCCATCCATATTGCTGCATGTAACTCTGTTCATATCTATAGACAGTGCTGCGTCTGAAGATCTTGCTAAAATCTATTATCCCTACTGCTAGAAGACTCGGTCTTGAAATTCTTGGTAAATACTGTTGCCTAAGTCATGTTTACTTAAGTGTACTGTGTTACAATCAGTTATGATTTTCATGCCTGTTACCTGACTGCCTTCTGACATCAGTAATCACAACAGTGATTATTGTTCCTCTCAAGATATTATGGGGCACGGGAATCTATGAAATGTCCATGATTTATGCATATAGCCCCTCCTGTTTTTTTTTTTAATCATTTATACGCACTTTACTGCAACCAGAAGAACTGATCACAGTATCATTGATCCATCTTGGCAATGGAGAAGATGCTTATGTTAATACTATTCCCAGGTTCTGAATCTATGCTAATGTCAAAGATACACCTGGAAACAGTAACCATTTTTTATTTCCCCCAAGATCTATGCTACCACAGGCAACCTTGATTTCAGTGACCCCTGTTGCAAATGAGTACCATATTATAATCAATAATTCAAAGTGCTGTCAGAAAGTATTTTGATATCCATAACCAATGATGGAACTAGCATCTATATTGAAATGTATGGTCTGTGTTGCTTCTGATGGAATTGTTTATATCAAGGAGCCCTGTGGCCACCAGTGTCTATTCTGAAGTTTAAGGTCAATACTGCTGCTTGAGGTCATGTTGTGAAGTGTTCTAAGATATGTTATATTGATTTCATTGATATAATGTGGGAAAAGATACCATTGTTGTATATCCACAATCCTTGATACCAGGATCATCCAGGATCATCCAGGATGTCCATGTTCTCTGCTGCCACTTGGAACATTAATACAAGCTACTCCAAATGCCACCAAAATATATACTGATATCATCAATCTACACTTCTGCCATCTGACACCATGTTAGGTATATGATGTGTACTGCCAGCTCTAACCAATTTGATGTCAAAGGTCTATCCTGCCACTAGAGTGGACATTACTGTCTATGGTCTAAAATGTCCTCAAAAACTGTGTACATGCAAATGATACCTCCTGGCAACAAACAACATGGTTCATCTCAGATGATGGCTGCCATTAGCCACCAGAACATTAGGGATTCTTGCTGTCAGTTTAGACCCTATTGATTATATCATTGATCTCAGTTGCATAGGAAAATATCTTGATGTCACTTAATCCTGCTGCCTGTGGTAACCATGTTGATATCCCTAGTCAGTTTTTGCTCTCAAGAGCTTGGTGATGTCTGTGAGCCCTACTGCCAGAAGAATCTATCTTGAATTTCATGGACAGTACTGCTACCTACTTCATGTGGAGTGTTCTGAGTTCCACCTCAGAGATATGTGTGATCCTACTTACAACTGGAAGCTATACTAATATCAATAATTCTTGCTTTTACCAGAAAAAAAGATGGTGTACATAGGTATTATTGAGATACTACCTGACACAAGTAACTATAGTGAATTCCTTGATGCATGTATGCAGCCCTCAATGCAGATCATATTAATTAAATACCCTTTTTGACACCAGATTCGCTATTGATGTCAATGATCCATCCTGCCACTGGAGAAGAAATTTATTTGAATGATCTCTTCTTCCCTCTGAGTCTATGATGATATCACTGATTTAACTTGCAATAAACACCATGGAATCTATACTGATGTTGGACCTGCACTCTGCAACAAATGTGTGCGAGCCCCAGGTTCAGCCTGTGTATGCTCCTTGGTTGCTAGTTCAGTATCTGAGAGCTTCAGTGATCCAAGTTGTTTGATTGGGTTGGTATTCCTTTGGAGTTCTTATCCCCCTTGGGGCCCTCAATTTTCTGCCCAACTCTACCATAAGAGACCCGAGCTCCATTCAATATTTGGCTGTGGGTGTCTGTGTCTGTCTGAGTCAGCTGCTGAGTAGAGCCTCCTAGAGGTCAACATGCTTCTGTCTGCAGTCCTATCACTGTATCATTAATGCTGTCAGTGATTGGTTGTTGCCCATGGGATAGGTCACTAGTTTGGGCAGTTATTGCTTTGCCATTGCATTAGTGTTTTTTCTATCCCTTGTCAATGTATTTCTCATAGACAGAATAAATTTTAGGTCCAAAGTTTGAAGATGTGTTGGTGTGACGATAGCTTCACTGGAGTTCCTACATAGACACAAGAGGTGGACCATTCAGATTCCATAGCACAATATTGTAAGTCGCAGTTGAGATCATCCACATTGATATTTGAGTGCCTTCCCTTTCCCAGGTCTCAGGTCATCCTCAACATGCCACACCCCTACACTCTATACACCTGCAAGTTTCAGTTTTCCCTTCATTCTCTTCTAGACATCTACCTTGCCCCTACCCACACTGGATTCTGAACACTGCCATGTCATTACCCATTCTTTCTCTCACTCACTTAATTTTGCCCATCTGCTGCCCATGATTTTTTAAAGTGAGATTCAAGCATCCTCACTTTGTCCTTTCTTCTGGTTTAGCTTCCTTGAGTCTGTGGAGTACAGCAATTTTATCCTGTATTTTAAGACTAATTTCAACTTATAAGTGACTACATGCCATACATGTCCTTTGGGGTCTGGGTTAATTAGCTCAGGATGATATTCTCCATTCCATCTATTTTTCTACAAAATCTATGATGTCTTTGTTTTTAATAGCTCTATAGTAATCCACTATGTAGATGTGTCACATTTTCTTTATCCATCTTTCAGTTGAGGGACATCTAGGCTGTTTCCAGTTTCTGGCTATTATGAATAAAGCTATGGACATGGTTGAGCAAGTGTCCTTTTCGGGACAGTGGGATATCTTTTGGGTATATGCAAAGGAGTGGTATAGCTGGCTCTTGAATAGAACTTAAATAGAATATTTACAGTTTTCTAAAAAACACCAAATAGATTTCCAAAGTTGATGCAGAAGTTTGCAGTTCCACCAGCAATTGAGGTATGTTCCCCTTGATCCACATCCTAACTAACATGCATTACCACTTAAATTTTTGATTTTAGCCAATATGACTATAGTATGATAGAATCTCAGAGATGTTTTGATTTGCATTTCCCTAATGACAAAGCACATTGAACATTTCTTTAAGTGTTTCTTGGCCATTCAAGATTCTTCTGCTGAGAATTATCTGTACCTAATTTTTCACCTAGGTTATTTGGTTTTTTGGAGGTTAACTTCTTGAGGTTTTGGTAAATTTTGGACATTAGTCCTCTATGGGATGTCCGTTAAGTGAAAAATTTTCATAATGTGTAGGATGCTGATTTGTACTATGGGCTATGTCCTTTGGTTTACAGAAGCTTTCCAGTTTCATGAGGTCCCATTTATCAGTTCTTGATCTTAGAGCCTGAAGTATTGGTGTTCTGTTCAGGAACTTGTTTCCTGTACCAATGTGTTGAACCTATTTCCTACTATCTCTTCTATGAGATTTAGTGTATCTGATTAATGTTGAGGTCTTTGGTCCATTTGTACTTCAGTTTTGTGCATGATAGATGTGGATCTATTTGCATTCTTCTATATGCAAACATCCAGTTAGACCAGCAATATTTGTTGAAGATGCCTCCTTTTTCCATGTATTGTTTTATCTTCTTCGTCAAAAATCAAATGTCCATAGGTTTGTGGGGCCATGTCAGGATCGTCCATTCAATTTAATTGATCCACCAGTTTGTTCCTATAATAATAGAATGGAGCTTTTAATATTATTTGTCTGTATTATAAATCAAGGACCGGTATGGTGGTACCTCTAGAAGTTCTTTTATTGGTTAAGATTGTTTTAGCTATCCTGGGTTTTTTTTGCATTAAATCTATAAATTGCTCTTGGTCAGATGATCATTTTCAATATGTTAGTCCTACTGCCCCATGAGCATTGAAGATCTTTCCATTTCTGATATGTTCATTAGTTTCTTTCTTCAGAGAATTTAAGTTCTTCTCATTTAAGTCCTTATACATGCTTGATTAGAGTTACACAAAGATATTTTATATTGTTCGTGTCTATTGTAAAGAGTTGTATTGTCCTAATTTATTTGTTGTCCCATTTATCATTTATCAAAGGAGGGCAGGCTATGTATTATTTTCGAAATAACTTTATATTCAGCTGTTTTGCTGGAGGTGTTTATCAGCTTGCTTATGTTTACTATAATATTATCTGCAAATAGTGATACATTGACCTCTTCCTTTCTACTTTGTATCTCTGTGAACTCCATCAGTTAACTTATTGCTCTGTGTTGAACGTTTAATACTATATTAAATAAATAGTGAGAGAGTGGGGTGCATTCACTTGTCTCCAATTCAGTGGAAATGTTTTAAGTTTCTCTACATTTAATTTTCTGTTGTCCATTGGCATTCCATATACTGCTTTGATTATGTTTATGTATGTGCCTTATATCCCTGATCTCAAACTTTTGACATGAAGGGGTGGTGAATTTTGTTGAAGGCCTTTTCATCATATTATGAGATGATCATGTGAATATTTTCTTTCAATTTGTTGATATGGTGGATTATGTTGATTGGTTTTCAGATATTGAGCCATCCCCACATCCCTGGGATGAAGCCTACTTGATCATCATGGATGATAGTCTTGATGTATTTCTGAATGGGGTCAAGGTCGCACTTAAAGAAATGTTCAAAGTTCTTAGTTATATGGGACTGCAAATCAAAACAACCCTGAGATTCCACCCTAAACCACACAGAATGCCTAAGAACAAGAGGTCATGTGACAGCACATGCTGGTGAGTATGTAGAACCCGAGGAACACTTCCTTATTGCTGGTGGGATTGCAGTTTGGTACAACCACTATGGGAAACAATCTGGCTATTCTTCAGAAAATTGGAAATAGTTCTACCTGAAGATTAAGCTCGACTAATTTGGGCATATATCCAAAATATGCCCCACCATTCCAAAGGGCCATATGCTCCACTATGTTCATAGTAGCCTTACATGTAATAGCTGGAAACAACCCAGATGTCCCTCAATAGAAGAGTAGAGACAGAAAATGTGGTTTCTTTACATAATGGAATATTATTCAGCTATTAAGAATGAGGAAATCATGAGTTTTTCAGGCAAATGGTTAGAACTGGAAATTATCATCATGAGTTAAGTATCTCAGACACAAAAGGACATTCATAGTATGTGCTCACGAGTAAGTGGATATTAGCCAAAAAGTACAGAATACCTAGGATACAACCTACTGAACTTAAGAGGTTTAACAACAGAAAGGCACAAGTGAGGATACTTCAGTAACATTTGAGGGTGAAGAAAATAATCATAGGAGTCAGGGGGAAGGAGGAACCTGGGTGTGAGTGGGGAGATGGAACAGAAATGGGAAGAGGATCAGTTAGTTGGGACAGGAAAGAAGCCCAGAGTGGTAGAAGAATGAGTGGAAATATGCAGGTTTCAGGGTGGGGTTGTGTGGGGAGCGGGTGTGGCGGCAGTCCCAAAGGCGCCAAGGACTGCAGCTAAGTCATATGACTTGCACCTGACTTCCTCATATAAGACACAAACATCTTGAGTGCTGCACAGGTGTACCAGGATACAGGTGAATCCAATTTGGTGGAGATTTGCCCCTGCTGCCCTGATTAGCTGAAGCCTCGTGACTGGCGAGGGGGCGTGGCCTGCGGTGCGTGGATGAGAGAGAGTATAAAAGGAGTGAGAGGCCCAGGGTTCGGGGGAGATATAAAAACAGGGGAGATATAAAAACAGGGGAGATATAAACAAGGGAGATATAAAAACAAGGGAGAGATATAAACAAGAGAGATATAAACAAGAAGAATCAGGACTAGGGAGAAATATAGAGAAAGAAGAAACAGGACTGAATAAACGTGTGCAGAAGGATCCTGTAGCAGCGTCATTCTTCCTGGCCAGTTGAGCGCGCGCAACAGTTGGTGCCAGAAACCCGGGAAGAAAAACTCGGGACGGGACGAGAAAACCCGGGACGAGAAAATACAAGAAAACCCGGGACAAGAAACATCTTCAGGCACGAGCAAAGACCCCCTGCTACAGGGAGGATTCAGAACTGCATAACGGGGAAGAAGGGGTTAATAAAGGTTCTCGTAAAACAGACTGTTGAGAAGGATCCGGCGTGGATTCAGAACTCTTCAGCTGGGGAACGGTACTGATGAAGAGAAAGAAGAAAGATGAGGACTGAATAAACTGCTGTTAGAAGGACTGGTGGTCGCGTCGTTCTTGCTGGTCGAGAGCGGGCGTGACAATTGGTGGCCCGTACGGGGAACTGACTCCCCCACCGAGTTCAGAACTTTCAGCAGTCAGTGGTTGCAGGCAGGGTAAGTTCACGGTGAGTGAAACTTGCAACCCCAGGAGTTTGGGAAGGACCTCGGATAAAATAGAGGTGAGCATAAAGTTGCCAGGAAGTAGGCACAAAGTAACCCAGGAGTTTGGGAAGGACCTCCGATAAAATAGAGGCGAATATAACGTTGCCAGGAAGCAGGTACAAGGTAACTAAAGGTTCATGGCTTTGGGACAAGTTAAGGTTCACGGTTTCAGGATAGATTAAGGAACTATGATAACCTCAGTGTAGTGATCAATAGATCCTCGCTGTGTAGTTATGCTTTTTTCTCCCGTTGACCCTTTGTGGGTAGGTCTGATAGTTTTGGTCTTGTTTGTTCTGATATATGGACTCTGTTACTGTTTGAAACTGTGTGTAGAGGCAGTCAAGACAGGTCAGAAAATCCTTATAGAGCAACAAGAAAGTATGTCGGAGGAAGAGAAGGGCTTAAAAAGAAAAAGGAAAAAGAAAGGAGACACAGTGTTATCAGGTGGACAGAAAGGACAAAATAAAAGAGCCGAGGTGGAGGAGGAAGGCGAATTAGCTTTTGTGCCGCCTCCCTATGCCTCCTCAGCAGCCACCTATAGGTGGACCTTCTGTCCAGAGATTTGGCGTATTGACTCCCCAGATGGACACAAGGTGATTGAGGTTATGGTCTCATCACCACGAGGTATTGTGTCCATCCCCCTGGGATCGACAGGATCAGGTGTTGACGTGGGCGAGAGGGTCTGTTTGTGTGTTTCCACAGGACCAGACGGAACCTCTTTGGGTGCCGGAGAGATTGGTGAGATGCTGCAAGAATGAGGCTCCTGATCCAGTTGCCCCTGTGGATGTGGTGGATGATCCCACAAGCACAAAGGATGGAGCCGAGATGGGAGATCCTTTCGGTATTCCAGAAGCCGATACCAGCTCGACATGATATTCTTTCCACGCTTTTTGATCCCTGAATTCCCCTTAAAGAGATAGCCCCGCTGGCCATCTATCCCTTGCTTCAGGGAAGATGAGCGGGGATGAGAGCCCTGGGATGTATGCTTGTTATAGTGTGTGTGTGTTTTGTGTTTGGCACATGTGTTAGGTGCAGAGTGTGCGGCCCGCACTTTCGCCATGGTAGCGTAGGCTTTTGCTGCAGTGGAGGCAGGACAATCTCCTCAGATTCGGTTTGCCGCTCTAAAAGAAATTATGCTGCTTTATGCCGTGGGGTGCGAGGCTAAGCACTGCACAGAGGATAGCTTGCTGTTGGCATCCTGTGGAAGGCATGTCTGATTGCATGAAGGTTCAGTGTCCTAGTTCCCTTCCCTCAGGAAAAAACGACACGGGAGCTGGCCAAGACCTCTCTGGGTGATGAGCCTAAGGGATGGTTTTGTGTAGGGCCCCTATGCTTGCACACTGGGGATCAGACCTCTACCTTCACCCATGAGGCTTGCTTGCAGCAATTAAGATCTGGCCATAAGTTAATTAACATTCTGGCTTTTGATGCACCTGCCACAAGCAAAACACAATCTCCCCAGGTGTGGCTTGGCATAATAGAGAGGTAGTCAGTGATAAGACTCCCTGGGCATGTCACCAACCTAAGACAGGGATCAAACCAATGCTGTTTGTCACCCAAGGACGGGTAAGGGGCATGGTTGCGGGGGGCTATCTACAGACATTCTCTCTGCCAAAAAAGAAAAAAGGGGGAATTGTGGGGAGCGGGTGTGGCGGCAGTCCCAAAGGCGCCAAGGACTGCAGCTAAGTCATATGATTTGCACCTGACTTCCTCATATAAGACACAAACATCTTGAGTGCTGCACAGGTGTACCAGGATACAGGTGAATCCAATTTGGTGGAGATTTGCCCCTGCTGCCCTGATTAGCTGAAGCCTCGTGACTGGCGAGGGGGCGTGGCCTGCGGTGCGTGGATGAGAGAGAGTATAAAAGGAGTGAGAGGCCCAGGGTTCGGGGGAGATATAAAAACAGGGGAGATATAAAAACAGGGGAGATATAAACAAGGGAGATATAAAAACAAGGGAGAGATATAAACAAGAGAGATATAAACAAGAAGAATCAGGACTAGGGAAATATAGAGAAAGAAGAAACAGGACTGAATAAACGTGTGCAGAAGGATCCTGTAGCAGCGTCGTTCTTCCTGGCCAGTTGAGCGCGCGCAACAGGGTTGAGGTACCATGGACCTCTAGAAAGTACCATGGACCTTGGAGTTAAGACTCTCAGGAATTATTGATATGCTCAACAGTGGGGAAAGGGAACTTAAATAGCATCCACCTCCAGTAGATAGACAGGGCTTCAGATAGTGGAATGCGGTTACCAAAACAAAGTTAAAATTTCTGACCCAGAATTGTTCCTGTGTAAAAGTACAAAAATGGAGAAGAGATGAAGGGAAAGGTGACCCTAAAAATTCCACCAGAGAATTCCTGAACCTGATAAATGGCTTCAGTACAGTAGCTGGATATAAAATTAACTCAAACAAATTAGTGGCCTTTCTCTACTCAAAGACTAAACAGGCTGATAAAGAAATTAGTGAAACAACAGCCTTCACAACATCTTCACTTCTGTATTAGTCAGGGTTCTCTAGAGTCACAGAACTTATGGACAGTCTCTAGATAGTAAAGGAATTTATTGATGACTTACAGTCGGCAGCCCAATTCCCAACAATGGTTCAGTCGCAGCTGTGAATGGAAGTCCAAGGATCTAGCAGTTACTCAGTCTCACGTAGCAAGCAGGCGAAGGAGCAGGAGCTGAGTAGTATTCCCTTGTGTAAATGTACCACATTTTCTGTATCCATTCCTCTGTTGAGGGACATCTGGGTTGTTTCCAGCTTTTGGCTATTATAAATAAGACTGCTATGAATATAGTGGAGCATGTGTCCTCTTTACCAGTTGGAACAGCTTCTGGGTATATGCCCAGGAGATGTATTGCTGCATCTTCATGTAATACAATGTCTAATGTTCTCAGGAACCTCCAGACTGATTTCCAGAGTGGTTGTACAAGCTTGCAATTCCACCAGCAATGGAGGAGTGTTCCTCTTTCTTCACATCCTTGCCAGCATCTGCTGTCACCGGAATTTTCAAACTTAGCCATTCTGACTGGTGTGAGGTGGAATCTCAGGGTTGTTTTGATTTGCATTTCCCTGATGATTAAGGATGTTGAATATTTTTCAGGTGCTTGTCAGCCCTTCAGTATTCCTCACTTGGGAATTCATTGTTTAGCTCTGTACCACATTTTTAATGGGGTTACTTGAATTTCTGTGGTCCAGCTTCTTGAGCTCCATATATATATATATATATATATTGGATATTAGTTTCCTATCAGATTTAGGATTAGAAAAAAATCCTTTCCCAATCTGTTGGTGGCCTTTTTTGTCTTATTGACAGTGTCTTTTGCCTTACAGAAATTTTGCAATTTTATGAGGTCCCATTTGTCAATTCTTGATCTTACTGCACAAGCCATTGCTGTTCTGTTCAGGAATTGTTCCCTTTTGCCTATAACTTCAAGGCTTTTACCCACTTTGTCTTCTATATAAAATTCAGTCTGGTTTTATGTGAAGTTCTTTGATGTACTTAGACTTGAACTTTGTACAAGAAGATAAGAATGGATCAATTTGCATTCTTCTAAATGATAACCTCCCATTTGCCAGCACCATTTGTTGAAAATGTTTTTTTTCCAATGGATGGTTTTAGCTCCCTTGTCAATGGTCAAGTGACCATACCTGTGTGAGTTCATTGCTGGGTCTTCAATTCTATTCCATTGATCTCCCTGTTTGTCGCTGTAATAGTACCATGCAGTTTTTATCAAAATTGCTCCGTAGTACAGCTTGAGATCAGGCATGGTAATTCCACCAGAGTTTCTTTTATTTTTGAGAATAGTGTTTGCTCTCTTAGCTTTTTTGTCATCCAGATGAATATGCAAATTGACCTTTCTAACTCAGTGAAGAATTGATTTGGATTTTTGATGGGAATTGCATTGAATCTTTAGATTTCTGTTGGCAGGATAGCCATTTTTCTATATTAATCCTGCCAATCCATGAGCATGGGATATCTTTTCTTCTTCTGAGATCTTCAATTTCTTTCGTCAGAGACTTGAAATTCTTGTCATACAGATCTTTCACTTCCTTAGAATCACACCAATGTAGTGTATATTTTTGTAACTATTGTGAAGGCTGTTGTTTCACTAATTTCTTTATCAGCCTGTTTAGCCTTTGAGTAGAGAAAGGCCACTAATTTGTTTGAGTTAATTTTATATCCAGCTACTGTACTGAAGCCATTTATCAGGTTCAGGAATTCTCTGGTGGAATTTTTAGGGTCACTTATATATACAATCATATCATCTGCAAATAGTGATATTTTGACGTCTTTCCAATTTTTACCCCTGTGATCTCCTTTTGTTGTAGCATTGCTCTGGCTAGGACTTCAAGTACTATATTGAATAGGTAGGGAGAAAGTGAGCAGCCTTGTCTATTCCCTGACTTTAGTGGGATTGCTTCCAGTTTCACTCCATTTGGTTTGATATCAGCTACTGGTTTGCTGTATATTGCTTTTATTTTGTTTAGGTATGGGCCTTCAATTCCTGATCTTTCTATGTCTTTTATCATGAAGGGTTGTTGAATTTTGTCAAATGCTTTCTCAGCACCCAATGATATTATCATGTGATTTTTGCTTTGGAGTTTGTTTATGTAGTGGACTATTTTTTAAATTGTTGCTGTAGGTGTGATATGATATGGGCTAAATTGCGATAGTGTTGACCTGGCGTTGATTCCACTAGGGGTTGACAGAGGAAAATGGGATTAGAAAATTCTAAACAGGCATTTGTCTGCAATCTTCAAGAGCTGCTTCAGGCTAGAGGAGTAGGGATTGAAGAACAATTGTTAGAATATTTTTCAGATTACATTGATAGCTTTCCGTATATTAAACCATCCCTGCATCCCTGGGATGTAGCCTTCTTGGTCTTGATGGATGATCATTTTGATGTGTTCTTGGATTTGGTTTTCGAGGATTTTATTGAGAATATTTTCATCGATATCCATAAGGAAAATTGATCTGAAGTTTTCTTTCTTAGATGGATCTTTGTGTGGTTTAGGTATTAGAGTATTTGTGGCTTCATATAATGAATTGGGTAGAGTACCTTCTGTTTCTATTTTGTGGACTAGTATGAGGAGAGTTGGAATTAGGTCTTCTTTGAAGGTCTTATAGAACCTAAACGCATCTGGTCCTGGGCTTTATTTTTTTTTTTTGGGGGGGGAGACTATTAATGACTGCTTCTGATTCTTTAGGGAAAATGGGACTGTTCAGATCTTTAATCTGATCCTGATTTAACTTTATCACCTGGTATCTGTCTGAGATGTTGTCCATTTCATCCAAGTTTTCTAGTTTTGTTGAATATAGACTTTTGTAGTAGGATCTGATGATGTTTTCGATTTCCTCAGGTTTTGTTGTTATGTCTCTGGTATCTGTCTGGGAAGTTGTCCATTTCATCCAGGTTTTCCAGTTGCGTTGAATATAGCCTTTTGTAGTAGGATCTGATGATGTTTTGGATTTCTTTAGGTTCTGTTGTTATATCTCCCTTTTAATTTTTGATTTTGTTAATTAGGATTCTTTCCCTGTGCCCCCTCCTTAGTCTGGTTAAGGGTTTATCTAACTTGTTGATTTTCTCAAAGAACCAGCTCCTGGTTTGGTTGAATCCTTGAATAGATCTTTTTGTTTCCACTTGGTTGATTTCTGCTCTAAGTTTGATTATTTCCTACTGTCTACTCCTCTTGGGAGAATTTGCTTCCTTTAGTTCTAGAGCTTCTAGGTCTGTTGTCAGGCTCTAGTGTGTGCTCCCTCTAGTTTCTTTTTGGAGGCACTCAGGGCTGTGAGTTTTCCTCTTAGGTTTGCTTTCATTATGTCCCATAAATGTGGGTATGTTTTGGTGTCATTTTCATTAAATGTTAAAAAGTCTTTAATCTCTTTCTTTATTTCTTCCTTGACCAAGATATCATTGAGTAGAATGTTGTTCAGTCTCCACATGAATGTTGGTGTTCTCTTATTTATGTTGTTATTGAAGTTCAGCCTTGGTCCATCGTGACCTTTTGTATCTATTGAGGCCTGTTTTGTGACCCATTATATGGTCAATTTTGGAGGAGGTACCATGATGTGCTGACAAGAAGTTATATCCTTTTGTTTTAGGATAAAATGTTGTGTAGATGTCTGTTAAATTCATTTGTATCATAACTTCTGTTAGTGTCCATGAGTCTCTGTTTAGTTTATGTTTCTAGGATCTGTCCATTGGTGAGAGTGAGGTGTTGAAGTCTCCCACTATTTTTCTGTGAGGTACAATGTGTGCTTTGAGCTTTACTAAAGTTTAATGAATGTGGCTGCCCTTGCATTTGGAGCATAGATATTTAGAACTGATAGTTCCTTTTGGAGGATTTTACCTTTATGAGTATGAAGCACCCCTCCTTGTCTTTTTTGATATCTTTGGGTTGGAGGTCAATTTTATTCGATATTTGAATGGCTAGTCCAGCTTGTTTCTTTAGACCATTTGCTTAGAAAATTGTTTTTCAGCCTTTTACTCTGATGTAGAATCTGTCTTTCTTCTCGAGGTGGGTTATCTGCAAGTAGCAAAATGCTGCGTCCAGTTTGTGTAGTCAGTCTATTAGTCTATGTTTTTTAATTGGGGAATTTAGTCTATTGATGTTAAGAGAAATTAAAGAAAAGTAGTTGTTGCTTCCTGTTATTTTTGTTGTTAAAGTTGGGATTCTGTTCTTGTGGCTGTCTTATTTTAGGTTTGTTGAAGGATTACTTTCTTGTTTTTTCTCAGGTGTAGTTTCCATCTATGTGTTGGTGTTTTCCCTTTATTATCCTTTGAAGGGCTAGATTCATGGAAAGATATTGTGTGCATTTGTTTTTATCATGGAATTCTTTGGTTTCTCCATCTATTGTAATTGAAATTTTTGCTGGTGTATATTAGCCTGGGCTGGCATTTGTGTTCTCTTAGGGACTGTATAACATCCGTCCAGGATCTTATGGCTTTCATAGACTCTGCAGATAAGTCTGGTGTAATTCTAATAGGTCTGACTTTATATGTTACTTGAGTGTTTTCCCTTACTGATTTTAATATTCTATCTTTATTTAGTGTATTTGTTGTTCTGAATATTACATGTCAGGAGAAATTTCTTTTCTGGTCCAGCCTATTTGGAATTCTCTGGGCTTCTTATATGTTCATGGGAATTTCTTTCTTTAGGTATTGGAAGTTTTCTTCTATAACTTTGTTGAAGATATTTGCTGGCCTTTTAAGTTGAGAATCTTCATTCTCATCTACTATTATCCATAGGTTTGGTCTTCTCATTGTGTCCTGGATTTCCTGAATGTTTTGAGTTGGGATCTTTTTGCATTTTCTTTTTTTTTTTTTTTTTTTCCATGTACATTCTTGATTTTAATAATTAGAACCATGATTAAATGACCCCACACAAAGCAACAAGAAGAAGCCCAGGTCTTGCCCTCTGGTTCTTATTTTTCCTGCTGTTGAGTTTCTATCCTTTTTTTTTTTTTTTTTCTTTTTTTTTCATTTTTTTTTATTAGGTATTTAGCTCATTTACATTTCCAATGCTATACCAAAAGTCCCCCTTACCCACCCACCCCCACTCCCCTACCCACCCACTCCCCCCCTTTGGCCCTGGCGTTCCCCTGTACCGGGGCACACAAAGTCTGCGTGTCCAATGGGCCTCTCTTTCCAGTGATGGCCGACTAGGCCATCTTTTGATACATATGCAGCTAGAGTCAAGAGCTCAGGGGTACTGGTTAGTTCATAATGTTGTTCCACCTATAGGGTTGAAGATCCCTTTAGCTCCTTGGGTACTTTCTCTAGCTCCTCCATTGGGAGCCCTGTGATCCATCCATTAGCTGACTGTGAGCATCCACTTCTGTGTTTGCTAGGCCCCGGCATAGTCTCACAAGAGACAGCTACATCTGGGTCCTTTCAGTAAAATCTTGCTATCAAGATATCAAGTTGACACAAAACTAGCCAGCACAAAGTTTATCTTGATGATACTAAAATTTTGTTTTATGATGTATATATTACAGAATATACAGCCTTGGTGAATTTCATCATCAGACATGCTGAACTGACCTCCCTGAACCCCTGTTGTCTTGGATTTTCATCTGGATCCAGTCAGGACACAGACATCAGAGATGAATACAATCATTGGTATGGCCTTCATAAGGCCAACTAACTCTCACATTTCCCTACTCTTCCCCCTACCTTCAAACGTATCTCAACACCCATATTCAGCTTGAAGAAGTCATGAAGAGTTGTCATCCAAGTTCCCTAAGCTTCAGGGTTGGGGGTGGTTATTATAGGTTTTCTTAGATACTAAAATTTTTGAAGTTCAGGGCTTAGACCCAGTCCTTCTGTTGCTGCTATTATAATCAGATCTGAGATGTTTAAGCAGGTGAGTTAAGGGCCAAATAGGAAATTCATGGCTATGAGATAATTGTTTGGGTGTTTTCAGTTATTTTAATTAGAAATGGCTGAGAGTAGTTAACAGACAACAGTCTAGATTACTTCACATAGATAGCTGGTTTTCAAAACTTCAGAAGTCCACAGAATGTGAGCTTTAATATTATTTATTCACATGTTGTTAAGACAAGTCTACTCCTGAAGGCTTTCCAATCTTTGATTCAAAGAAGAAACTGAGTATCTTTGAGGTACTCCATTTGTGACAAAATAACCACTAGGCAAGAATTGCCTCATTTCATCTACAGACATAATACAGTTCAAAGAAAGGATACAATTACAGGTTAGGACAGCTTGATTCTGATGAGACAGAGTAGGGTAGTCCTTAATATTAATGTAACTGAAAGTCTGTCAGATGACCCTGGCCAGTAGGCTGAATACCGATGCTCCAATGTGTTGAAGTAAGGGACTATCCAGGTGATCAGTTGTCTCTATAAATTGGCTAAGTTTTGGAAGCTGTTTTAGGCTTCCTATATATTTTCAGTTAATATCAGTGGTTCTTGAATTTCTGATGGGGTTGAAAAACTACATAGTCTCCTAGAGAACTGAGGCTTTTTACTTTAAGAGGAACAGATTTGAGAGGATGTTTTTCAGATGGCATTGTATCTAAAGCCCAGTGATAGCCAGGCGCAGAACCTGGCTTTATGTAAGGATAGATGACAGAGGTTCTAATTAATTAACAACCATAATGAACTGGGTGTTAGGTCTCTTGTAATTTATCAATAACAAAATAGTAATAGTTATGTTCAATTGTATCTGAGATAAAATAGTCTTTTAATAGTACAGAAAGGGGGAAATGTTGTGGGTAGCCATGGGGATAATTATATTTGATATTAATTCCATTCTCCTGTGAGTGGCTGCAAACAAGGAGGTAGTCAGCACTCAGGTGATTTCCTAAAAACCGGCTTCCCACCTTAAATTGTAAAATAAAGGAAAGCTGATGATTGGGCAGGTAAAAGGAAGGTGGAGTGGAAGGTGGGAGAGAGAAGAAGGAGAAAATGGAAGAGGGAGAGGATGCAGAGGTGGAGGAAAACAAAGAAAAGCAGAGCATAAGCCCATCACCTGGGGAAACTGCAAGTTCTAAGGGGTCTCATAAGCTGTGGCAGATGGTAGCATAGTGGTAGATCTGTCCAATCTTGGAGCAGAGCATGTAATCATATTTGTTGTGTTTTCATTGCTGGGGCATATTTGGGAGGAGATTTACCTCAACACCATGGTATTACCACAATGCTGGTAAGAATGACTCTTTTGGGGTTTTCCTTATACTCGGTGGTCATCCTGATAGCTGAGGGTACCAGGCCAATGTCCAGTTCTGGATGTTGTAATCCCCTAATGAAGCATAATGCAACTATAACCCTGTTTTCAGTGCCCATGATATTATTTCTGACATATTTACACACTTGGTGAAAAAGCAAGCTTTAAGAGTCACAAGCAATTTTACATGTATATCTTGATGGATAGAGCAAAGCATCAACCACTTTACATATATACTTATATTTGATATGGAACACAGCTCCAACTTTACTTTTCTCACACTGCTTACTTATCTGTGTAAAATCTTTCAGGTAATATAAAATGCAAGGTGATTACTTTTTGTTTTCTTCTCGTGAATAATTATGAGTATATGTAAGGAAAAACATCTTCCAAATATACTCCCACAATGAGCTGTTTATAAATTATGGATAAAAAAACAAATTTCCTCCTAGAATCCACATATATTTATATCTAAGCAAGTTGTTATAGATTAACCATGTGTAAGCAAGCAAGGTAACTTTTTTTTTTGTCAGCCAGTTACTCTTACAGGTAGACTGCTATTCGCTGTTATAAAAAAGGGTCAATTACTTTATTATTTATGTCAAAAATTAATGCTATAAAAATCTTTTTTTTAATTAGGCACTTTCCTCATTTACATTTACAATGCTATCCCAAAAGTGCCCCATACCCTCCCCCCACTCCCCTACCCACCCTTTTTGGCCCTGGCGTTCCCCTGTACTGGGGCATATAGAGTTTGCAAGTCCAATGGGCCTCTCTTTCCAGTGATGGCCGACTAGGCCATCTTTTGATACATATGCAGCAGGAGTCAAGAGCTCTGGGGTACTGGTTAGTTCATAATGTTGTTCCACCTACAGGGTTGCAGATCCCTTTAGTTCCTTGGTTATTTTCTCTAGCTCCTCCATTGGGGGCACTGTGATCCATCCAATAGCTGACTGTGAGCATCCACTTATGTGTTTGCTAGGCCCCGGCATAGTCTCACCAGAGACAGCTCTATCAGGGTCCTCTCAGCAAAATCTTGCTAGTGTATAAAATGGTGTCAGCATTTGGAGGCTGATTATGGGATGGATCCCTGGATATGGCAGTCTCTAGATGGTCCATTCTTTTGTCTCTGCTCCAAACTTTGTTTCTGTAACTCCTTTTATGGGTGTTTTGTTCCCAAATCTAAGAAAGGGGAAAGTGTCCACACTTTGGTCTTCGTTCTTCTTTAGTTTCATGTGTTTTGCAAATTGTAACTTATATCTTGGATATTCTAAGTTTCTGGGATAATATTCACTTATCAGTGAGTACATATCATTTGAGTTCTTTTGTGATTGGGTGACCTCACTCAGGATAATGCCCTCCAGGTCCAACCATTTGCCTAGGAATTTCGTGAATTCATTGTTTTTAATACCTGGGTAGTACACCATTGTGTAAATATACCACATTTTTTGTATCCATTCCTCTGTTGAGGGACATCTGGGTTCTTTCCAGCTTCTGGCTATTATAAATAAGGCTGCTATGAACATAGTGGAGCATGTGTCCTTCTTACCGGTTGGGACATCTTCTGGATATATGCCCAGGAGAGGTATTGCGGGATACTCCAGTAGTACTATGTCCAATTTTTGGAGGAACCGTCAGACTGATTTCCAGAGTGGTTGTACAAGCTTGCAATCCCACCAACAATGGAGGAGTGTTTCTTTTTCCCCACATCCTCGCCAGCATCTGATGTCACCTGAATTTTTGATCTTAGCCATTCTGACTGGTGTGAGATGGAATCTCAGGGTTGTTTTGATTTGCATTTCCCTGTTGATTAAGGATGTTGAACATTTTTTCAGGTGTTTCTCAGCCTTTAGGTATTCCTCGGGTGAGAATTCTTTGTTCAGCACTGAGCCCCATCTTTTAAGGGGGCTATTTGACTTTCTGGAGTCCACCCTCTTGAGTTGTTTATATATATTGGATATTAGTCCCCTATCTGATTTAAGATAGGTAAAGATCCTTTCCCAATCTGCTGGTGGTCTTTTTGTATTATTGACGGTGTCTTTTGCCTTGCAGAAGCTTTGCAGTTTCTTGAGGTCCCATTTGTCAATCCTCGATCTTAAAGCACAACCCATTGCTGTTCTATTCAGGAATTTTTTCCCTGTGCCCATATCTTCGAGACTTTTCCCCACTTTCTCCTCTATAAGAAGCAGTGTCTCTGGTTTTATGTGAAGTTCCTTGATCCACTTAGATTTGACCTTAGTACAAGGAGAGAGGAATGGGGTGATTCGCATTCTTCTACATGATAACAACCAGTTGTGCCAGCACCAATTGTTGAAAAGGCTGTCTTTTTTCCACTAGATGTTTTTAGCTGCCTTGTTGAAGATCAAGTGACCATAGGTGTGTGCGTTCATTTCAGGGTCTTCAATTCTATTCCATTGGTCTACTTGTCTGTCACTATATCAATACCATGCAGTTTTTATCACAATTGCTCTGTAGTAAAGCTTTAGGTCAGGCATTGTGATTCCACCAGAGGTACTTTTATCCTTGAGAAGAGCTTTTGCTATCCTAAGTTTTTTGTTATTCCAGATGAATTTGCAAATTGCTCTTTCTAATTCGTTGAAGAATTGATTTGTAATTTTGATGGGGATTGCATTGAATCTGTAGATTGCTTTTGGCAAGATAGCCATTTTTACAATGTTGATCCTGCAAGTCCATGAGCATGGGAGATCTTTCCATCTTCTGAGATCTTCTTTAATTTCTTTCTTCAGGGACGTGAAGTTTTATCATACAGATCTTTCACCTCCTTAGTTAGAGTCACACCAAGATATTTTATATTATTTGTGACTATTGAGAAGGGTGTTGTTTCCCTAATTTCTTTCTCAGCCTGCTTATTCTTTGTGTAGAGAAAGGCCATTGGCTTGTTTGAGTTAATTATATATCCAGCTACTTCACCGAAGCTGTTTATCAGGTTTAGGAGTTCTATGGTGGAATTTTTAGGGTCACTTATATATACTATCATATCATCTGCAAAAAGTGATATTTTGACTTCATCTTTTCCAATTTGTATCCCCTTGATCTCCTTTTGTCAAATTGCTCTGGCTAGGACTTCAAGTACTATGTTGAAGAGGTGGGGGAAAAGTGGGCAGCCTTGTTTAGTCCCTGATTTTAGTGGGACTGCTTCCAGCTTCTCACCATTTACTTTGATGTTGGCTACTGGTTTGCTGTAGATTGCTTGTATCATGTTTAGGTATGGCCCTTGAATTCCTGATCTTTCCAAGACTTTTATCATGAATGGGTGTTGGATCTTGTCCAATGCTTTTTCTGCATCTAACGAAATGATCATGTGGTTGTTGTCTTTGAGTTTGTTTATATAATGGTTTACATTGATGGATTTTCGTATATTAAACCATCCCTGCATCCCTGGAATAAAACCTACTTGGTCAGGATGGATGATTGCTTTAATGTGTTCTTGGATTCGGTTAGCAAGAATTTTATTGAGGATTTTTTGCATTGATATTCATAAGGGAAATTGGTCTAAAGTTCTCTATCTTTGTTGGATCTTTCTGTGGTTTAGGTATCAGAATAATTGTGGCTTCATAGAATGAGTTGGGTAGAGTTCTCTCTACTTCTATTTTGTGGAATAGTTTGTGCAGAACTGGGATTAGAACTTCTTTGAAGGTCTGGTAGAATTCTGCACTAAACCCACCTGGTCCTGGGCTTTTTTTTTTTTTTTTTGGTTGGGAGACTATTAATGACTGCTTCTATTTCCTTAGTTGATATGGGACTGTTTAGATCGTTAACTTGATTCTGATTTAACTTTGGTACCTGGTATCTGTCTAGAAATTGGTCCAGTTCATCCAGGTTTTCCAGTTTTGTTGAGTATAGCCTTTTGTAGGAGGATCTGATGGTGTTTTAGATTTCTTCAGGATCTGTTGTTATGTCTCCCTTTTCATTTCTGATTTTGTTAATTAGGATGCTGTCCCTGTGCCCTCTAGTTAGTCTAGCTAAGGGTTTATCTATCTTGTTGATTTTCTCAAAGAACCAACTCCTCGTTTGGTTAATTCTTTGAATAGTTCTTCTTGTTTCCACTTGGTTGATTTCACCCCTGAGTTGGATTATTTCCTGCCATCTATTCCTCTTGGGTGAATTTGCTTCCTTTTTTTCTAGAGCTTTTAGATGTGTTGTCAAGCTGCTAGTATGTGCTCTCTCCCGTTTCTTCTTGGAGGCACTCAGAGCTATGAGTTTCCCTCTTAGAAATGCTTTCATTGTGTTCCATAGGTTTGGGTATGTTGTGGCTTCATTTTCATTAAACTCTAAAAAGTCTTTAATTTATTTCTTTATTCCTTCATTAACCAAGGTATCATTGAGAAGAGTGTTGTTCAGTTTCCACGTGAATGTTGGCTTTCCATTATTTATGTTGTTATTGAAAATCAGCCTTACGCCATGGTGGTATGATAGGATACATGGTACAATTTCAATATTTTTGTATCTGTTGAGGCCTGTTTTGTGACCAATTATATGGTCAATTTTGGAGAAGGTCCCATGAGGTTCTGAGAAAAAGGTATATCCTTTTGTTTTAGGATAAAATGTTCTGTAGATGTCTGTCAGATCCATTTGTTTCATAACTTCTGTTAGTGTCAATGTGTCCCTGTTTACATTCTGTTTCCACGATCTGTCCATTGATGAAAGTGATGTGTTGAAGTCTCCCACTATTATTGTGTGAGGTGCAATGTGTGTTTTGAGCTTTACTAAAGTGTCTTTAATGAATGTGGCTGCCCTTGTATTTGGAACGTAGATATTCAGAATTGAGAGTTCCTCTTGGAGGATTTTACCTTTGATGAGTATGAAGTGTCCCTCCTTGTCTTTTTTGATAACTTTGGGTTGGAAGTTGATTTTATCCGATATTAGAATGGCTACTCCAGCTTGTTTCTTCATACCATTTGCTTGGAAAATTGTTTTCCAGCCTTTCACTCTGAGGTAGTGTCTGTCTTTTTCCCTGAGATGGGTTTCCTGTAAGCAGCAGAATGTTAGGTCCTGTTTATGTAGCCAGTCTGTTAGTCTATTTTTTTTTTTATTGGTGAATTGAGTCCATTGATATTAAGAGATATTAAGGAAAAGTAATTGTTGCTTCCTTTTATTTTTGTTGTTAGAGTTGGCATTCTGTTCTTGTGGCTGTCTTTTTTTTTGGTTTGTTGAGGGATTACTTTCTTGCTTGTTCTAGGGCGTGATTTCCGTCCTTGTATTGCTTCTTTTCTGTTATTATTCTTTGAAGGGCTGGATTCATGGAAAGATAATGTGTGAATTTGGTTTTGTCGTGGAATAGTTTGGTTTCTCCATCTATGGTAATTGAGAGTTTGGCCGGGTATAGTAGCCTGGGCTGGCTTTTGTGTTCTCTTAGTGTCTGTATAACATCTGTCCAGGCTCTTCTGGCTTTCATAGTCTCTGGTGAAATGTCTGGTGTAATTCTGATAGGTCTGCCTTTATATGTTACTTGACATTTTTCCCTTACTGCTTTTAATATTCTATCTTTATTTAGTGCATTTGTTGTTCTGATTATTATGTGTCGGGAGTAATTTCTTTTCTGGTCCAGTCTATTTGGAGTTCTGTAGGGTTCTTGTATGTTCATGGGCATCTCTTTCTTTAGGTTTAAGATCAAATTGAAAATCCCCTAGGGACCTTGGGGGTGTCTGCTGACTCTGCACCAAGGTGACTCATTGCTGGCACCAACGGGAAGCGCTGGAGCAGCCATCTAATATCGATTAAAATTGACTTCCAACCTAAAGATATCAAAAAAGACAATGAGGGCCACTTGATAGTCATTAAAGGTAAAACCTATGAAGATGAACTCTCAATTTTGAATATCTATGCTCCAAATGCAAGGGCAGCCACATTCATTAAAGAAAGTTTAGTAAAGATCAAAGCACACATTGCACCTCACACAATAATAGTGGAAGACTTCAAAACTCTGTTCTCACCAATTGACAGATCCTGAAAACAGAAACTAAACAGAGACAGTAGAAACTATCAAAATCTATGAAAGAAATGGTTTTAATATATATCAATAGATTGTTTTATCCTAAAACCAAAGTATATACCATTTTTTCAGCATCTCATGGCACCTCCTCCAAAATAGACCATATAAATGGTCATAAAACAGTCCTCAACAGATAAAAAATATTGAAATTATCCCATGAATTCTATCTAATCATCATGGACTAAGGGTCATCATCAATAACAGCAAAAAATAATGGAACGCTAATATTCAGAGGGAAACTGAACAACACTCTACTCAATGATACCTTGGCCAATGATGAAACAAAGAAAGAAATTAAAGACTTTTTACAGTTTAATGAAAATGAAGCCACAACATACCCAAACTTATGGGACACAATGAAGACAGTACTAAGAGAAAAACTCATAGCACTGAGTGCCTCCAAAAAGAAACTAGAGAGAGCATACATTAGCAGCCTGACAGCACACTAGAAACTCTAGAACTAAAGGAAGTAAATTCACCCAAGAGGAGTAGACAACAGGAAATAATCAAACACCAGGCTGAAATCATCCAAGGGGAAACAAACAAACAACAAACAAAACCTATTCAATGAATCAACCAAATAAGGAGCTGGTTCTTTGAGAAAATCAACAAGATAGATAAACCCTTAGCCAGACTAACTAGAGGGCACAGGGACAGTATCCCAATTAACAAAATCAGAAATGAAAAAGGAGAAATAACAACAGAACCAGAGGATATCCAAAACATCATCAGATCCTATGACAAAAGGCTTTACTCAACAAAACTAAAAAACCTGAATGAAATGGACAACTTCCTAGACAGATACCTGGTGCCAAAGTTAAATCAGGATCAGATTAATGATCTAATCAGTCCCATTTCTCCAAAGAAATAGAAGTAGCCATCAATAGTATCCCAACCAAAAAAGCACATGACAAAATGGGTTTAATGCAGAGTTCCATCACACCTTCAAAGAAGATCTAATTCCAACTCTCCTTAAACTATTCCACAAAACAGAAATGGAAGGTACTCTACCCAATTCATTCTATGAAGCCACAATTACTCTGATACCTAAACCACAGAAAGATCCAACAAAGAAAAAGAACTCCAGACCAATTTCACTTTTGAATATCGATGCAAAAATAATCTATAAAATCCTGGCAAACCGAATCCAAGAACACATCAAAATGACCATCCACCATGACCAAGTATGATTCCTCCAAGGATCACAGGGATGGTTTGACTCTGGAAATCTATCAACATTATACACTATATAAACAAAGTCAAAGAAAAAAAGCACACTATTGTCTCCTTAGAGGCTTAGAAAGCATTTGACAAAATGCAACATCCATTCATGATAAAAGTCATGGAAAGATCAGGAATTCAATGCCCAAACCTAAAGATAATAAGAGCAATATACAGCAAACCAGTAGCCAACCTCAAACTAAATGGAGAGAAACTGGAAGCAATACGACTAAAATCAGGGACTAGACAAAGCTGCCCACTTTCTCCCTTCCTAATCAATATAGTAATTGAAATCCTAGCCAGAGCAATTCAACAACAAAAGGAGATCAAGGGGATACAAATTGGTAAGGAAGAAGTCAAAATATCACTATTTGCAGATGATATGATAGTATATATAAGTGACCCTAAAAATCCCACCAGAGAACCCCTAATCCTGATAAACAGTTTCAGTGCAGTAATTGGATAAAAATTAACTCCAACAAATCAGTGGTCTTTCTCTCCTCAAAGGATAAACAAGCTGAGAAAGAAATTAGGGAAACAATACACTTCACAATAGTCACAAATAATATAAAATACCTTGGTGTGACTTTAACTAAGGAAGTAAAAGATCTGTAGGTAAGAACTTAAAGTCTTTGAAGAAAGAAATAGAAGAAGATCTCAGAAGATCGAAAGCTCTCCCATGCTCATGGATTGTCACGATTAATATAGTGAAAATGGCTATCCTGCCGAAAGCAATCTACAGATTCAATGCAATCCCCATCAAAATTCCAACTCAATTCTTCACTGAATTAGAAAGGGCAATTTTCAAATTCATCTGGAATAACAAAAAACCTAGGATAGCAAAAACTATTCTCAATGATAAAAGAACCTCTGGTGAAATCACCATGCCTGACATCAAGCTATACTACAGAGAAATTGTGATTAAAAACTGCATGTACTGATACAGTGACAGACAGGTGTACCAATGCAATAGAATTGAAGACCCAGAAACGAGCCCACTTGCTGATGGTCACTTGATCTTTGACAAGGGAGCCAAAACTATCCAGTGGAAGAAAGACAGCATTTTCAACAAATGGTGCTGGCACAACTGGTGGTTATCATGTAGAAGAATGCAAATTGATCCATTCTTATCTCATTGTACAAAGCTCAAGTCTAAGTGGATCGACATAAAACCAGAGATATTGAAATTTATAGAGAAGAAAGTAGGAAAAAGCCTTAAAGATATGGGCACGTGGTGTGGTGGGGGTAGGATTCCTAAACAGAACAGCAATGGCTTATGCTGTAAGATCAAATATTGACAAATGGGACCTCATAAATTTGCAAAGCTTCTTTAAGGCAAAATACACTGTCAATATGACAAAAAGACCACCAACAGATTTGGAAAGGATGTTTTCTAATCCTAAATATGATAGGGGATTAATATCCAATACGTACAAAGAGCTCAAGAAGCTGGACTCCAGAAATTCAAATAACCCCATTAAAAATGGGGTACAGAGCTAAACAAAATATTATCAACTAAGGAAAACTGAAGGACTGAGAAGCACCTGGAAAAATGTTCAACATCCTTGATCATCAGGGAAATGCAAATCAAAACAACCCTATGATTCCACTTCACTCCAGACAGAATGGCTAAGATAAAATGTTCATGTGAGAGCAGATGCTGGCGAGGATGTGGAGAAAGAGGAATAATCTTCCGTTGCTGGTGGGATTTCAAGCTTGTACAACCACTCTGGAAATCAGTATGGAATTTCCTCAGGTAATTGGACTTAGTACTACCACTAGATCCAGCAATTCCTCTTCTGGGCATATACCCAGAATATGTTCCAACTTGTAATCAGGACACATTCTGCACTATGTTCATAGCAGCCTTATTTATAATAGCCAGAAGCTGGAAAGAACCCAGATGTCCCTCAACAGAGGAATGGATACAGATAATGTGGCACATTTACAAAATGGAGTACTACTCAGCTACTAAAAACAATGAATTTATGAAATTCTTATCAAATGAATGGAGATGGAGGATATCATCCTGAGTGAGGTAACCCAATAACAACAGAAGTCACTTGACATGCACTCACTGATAAGTGGATATTAACCAAGAAACTTAGAATAGCCAAGATATAATTTGCAAAACACAAGAAAATCAAGAAAAAGGAAGACCAAAGTGTGGATTATTCATTCCTCCTTAGAATAAGGAACAAATTACCCAATGAAGGAGTTACAGAGGCAAAGTTTGGAGCTAAGATGAAAGGATGGACCATCCAGAGACTACAACACCCGGGCATCCATCCTATAATCTGCCACCAAACTCAGACACTATTGCTTAAGGCCCCTTGGTCTTATACACGTTATTTGCCCCAGTAAAGGGGAACACCAGGGCCAAGAAGAGGGAGTGGGTGGGTAGGGGAGCAGGGCAGGGGGAGGGTATAGGGAACTTTCAGGATAGCATTTGAAATGTAAATAAAGAAAATATCTAAAAAGAAAAAAAAATCCTGTACTTTGCAAAATTTTAAAATCTTAACGAAAAAAGAGTTTTCTAGAAGATACCAATTATGAATGTTAAATCAATTACACATAAACACTTTAGACAGCCCAGTAACACTAAAGAAATAGAAGCAGGCATTAAAAATCTCCCAAACAAATACATAACTAAAATGTCAATGGTCAATTCAATTTAACACAGAATTCTACCAGAGTTTCAAAGAACTAACTCAATGTATGTTGAATTCTTTCAGAAAATGGAAACATAAGGAACACTTGCAAACTCATTCTCTGACTCGACAGCGACCCTCTGGTGTCATAGTTCTACCACAGTTCATAGCAACACCTTATTCATACAGAGACTCAACAGAGAAATAAAACTTTAGACTTATTTCTCTTATGAACATTGATGCAAAATTACTCAGTAAAATACTCAAACTGAATCCTGGAACATTACAAGATGCAACAAACCCAAACATATACTTTAATAACAAGACAGTATGTAGTAATCCACTAGTAGGAAAATGGTTCCACAAACAGGCAAAAGAGTCTTAGACAACCCCCTTCCCACTGGTAGGAGGACAACACAAACCCCAAGCTTCACAACTATATCATGAATGTAGAGGTCCTAGTACAGACCCACAGGGGCTCTGTAGTTGTTGCTTCCATATTAATGAACACCTAAAAGCCTTGATGAGTTGACGCTGTAGACTGTGATTTCCTGGTATCCTTGACCCCTCTTATTCCTGCAATCTTTTCTCCACATATCCCAAGGAATTTCCTGATCTCCACCTAATACTTGACAGTGGATCTCTGCACCCATCAGCTGCTATAGGAAGCTTCTCTAATGATTAGGCAATTTAGTGATCTAAATATCATCTTCTAGTGTCCTCTTTGATTTCTTTCTATAAACATTTAAAATATTTTGTCATACTCAACTTTTATTTGTGTGGGTACTTACCCAAGATGTTTTCTGTGGTTTGTGGCTGTTGTGGATGGTGTTATTTACCTGCTTCATTGGCTGGGCCATACCCCACAATAAATTTACCCACATCTTTGTATGTTTTCTTGGAGAATAGACCAACACTACCCCAATAGTGATATCCTATCCACATTGCCAGTGATGTCTAACTGCCATTAAAATCAACTTTTATCTGACTCCACACCCAGTTTGCATCAAGATTTATTAATTCTACTGCTATATTTAAAATATATTGTCCTTCTATATATTAAGATATACAATTCTACATACTAAATTCAGCTATGTCTTCCATAGAGAGACATGGGGACCCTTAGATAAAATATAAAAATAAAAATATACTCAGTAACCTTGAGGGGATGTGGTGGGGAGAAGTATTAGATTTCAATAGACCAGGAAATCATAATGGATGATGAGCAATCCCAAGGAGATCCCTATGGGTCAGTATGCAGAGCCCCACAGGCAGGAAGAAGCAGAGATGCAGCATTTTTCTTATGAAATATTTTTCTCTCAAGATAGGGATCGTGCATAACCTGTTATTTCACCACATACTTTGGGGGGATATTCCCTGATGAGCCATGAGCAAGCTGCAAAAGATGGCATTAAGTTGACACTCTAATCCATGCCTAGGGTACCTGATGGCATAGACTGTGGTCTTTGGACAATATGATAAAAGAGATTTGGCAATAAATGTCCTCTCTCATAAGAATCTGAACTCCTATCTGAGAAACACAAGACCTCAGAGGTAAAGACAATGGGGTAATTTTTCGCCTGTCTCTGCCTGAGACCTGCCTTCACCAAGGTTTGAAGCATTTTCTCACACCATCCCTTATACAATGAAGGTGTCTGTCTCTGCATGTATGAATTTTCCCTTGTCCATTGATCTCTAAGACCTTGGTTGTGTAGTGTAACCATGGTGTACCACATTGCTGGTAAGACTGCCTTGGGGTTTTTCTTATACCCTGGGGTCAACCTGATAGCTGAGGGTCCTGGGCCAATGTCCAATTCAGGATATTGTAATTTTCTAACGAAGCATAATGGAACTATACACCTGGTTTCAGTGTCCGTGGTTTTGTTTCTGAGGTTTTTGTGCAGGATGATCCATGTGTCCACAGGAGACCTGCCTTCAGCAAGTTTTGAAGCCACTTCTTGCTCTAAGCCCTGGTTGATGCAGGTACTTATATATGCAGTGGCACCTTCCCAACTTCATCTATATGCAGTGGTCTCTAAAAGTTTGGTTATAGTTCCACAGTGTCAGCACAGCACTGATGAGATATGTTAGTCTAGCATGCTACTGTCAAGATTACAGCTGAGGATGCTACACCAAGTCGGGATATTGCTGTAGCACAGTGAGAGGACCTGGGCCCAGTATTCATGGTTTGGTGTCTGAGGATTCTGTCTTCTATTTAAACTAAGAGTGGTGTTACTTTTGTCTTATATGTGTATAATCTCTACGCCTTAATGGTGTAATACCCATGACTGGATTGTCTCAGTCCAGTGGAAATGAGAGCCTTGTGTAGTCTTCGACCTAAAGGCCATTTACCTGACTCACTCTGGGAAATCCACCTGTAGCCTGAAATGCCTAAGATGCTAGGTTGCCACCTAGATGCCTGGTGACAGTCCACTTTTTAGGGTGTTTTTCTGAGCAAAGGTCCAAGGACCTAGGTAAAGGATAGTTTAGCATTCTAGACAAAATACTATCATGAAACCTAATTATCTTGCTGAGTCCCCCAGTGCTTTGCTTTGCTTTGCTTGGCATGTTTTGAGAGTGGCAGAGAGGCAGGGCAAAAGATTCCTTCAGTATTTCAAGTCCAGGGAGAAAGAAGGTTCTAGTGATTCTGGCAGCCAGAGTCAGTACAGGCTCCTCAAACAGACAGGGCTGCAGATCTCTTGGCCTACTAGATACAGAAGGCATAGTATACCACTTCCATTTGAGGCCATATTCATCAGAGATGGCCAACAATAGCAGCCCAGCAGTTTACACATATCCTCAGAGATATAGGAATATTGCCCTGGCTCCCTCTAAGTCTTTCTGATAGAAAACATAGTGCCCAAGCACACACATTTTACTACAGGATCCCTAGCTACTTTCTCTTCCCCTACTTGCAGCAAAGTTCATTTCTTATAGCTACAAGCTTCCCTGGATATTCTCACCTCAGCATATGGGATAGAGGAGACATGTCCTTCCCACCAAAGGCCTTTTGTTTTGTTTGTTTGATTGTTTTGTTCTGCGTGTTTCAAGCTTTCTTTTATTTATAAGATTTTTTTTTACATTTCAAATGTTATCCCCCTTTCCCATTTCCCCTCCAAAAACCCCAATCCCATCCCCCTTCTTCTGATCACCAACCCACCCACTCTCGCTTCCCTGTCCTGGCATTCCCCTACAGTAGGGCATCATGCCTTCATAGGACCAAAAGCCTCTCCTCCGATTGATGTCCAATAAGACCATCCTCTACTGCATATTCTTCTGGAGACCATGTGTCCTAGTTCCAGCTCACAGAAAAATCTTCCCCATTCCCTGTCCCCAGAATCCATCAAGTAATCCACTATATAAACAAACTCAAAGGAAAAAAATTATCATCTCAAAAGACCCTGAAAAAGCCTAGGCCAAAATCCAAAGCTCCTTCATGATAAAAGTCTTGTAGAGATCAGGAACTCCTGACACACAACTAATATAATATAATAAAACCAATATGAAGGAAACCAGCACCCAGTTACAATACAAGGCTGCCCACTCTCTCCCTATTTATTCAATGTAGTACTTGAAGTTGTCAGGAGTCATCATATGACAAGGTAATAAGTAATAAGTGATCTTCCTGAGATGGTCTGTCTTGGATTATAATCCACGAGAGATTTGCACCAATAGGCATGTCCCAGGAGAAAATCATTTCAGGAACGATTCCTGCTAATGCTTTTCTTGTTATTATTGAACATATAAATTGAACATAACACTAGGAATTAGCCCACACTTCTGAGCAGATCTCTGCAGATCTACAAAGATATACTGGCTTGTAGTGATGCTATATATGAAAATACATGATCTCTTAAATCTTGAAGATGATCCTATCAGATTTCCTAAAGTTATATCAGTGTTTATTAAGCTCTTTTGTAGTGTGTCTGCTACTAGATCCTTTTGTGATAGTCAAAACTGCAATGAGAACTCTGCCAGTCTCCCATGAGTTACCAGTTAATTCCTCTACATAATAACCAGACTTTCTTCTTCTTCTTCTTCTTCTACTACTACTACTACTACTACTACTACTACTACTACATTGTACTACTACAATGTACTACTACTACATTCCAAATGGTTGTAAAATAATTAACCAAAGGTCGTAAAAATATAACTAACAATTAATTAAAGGCTCTGGTGTAGAAAATATAATATTGACTATGTTTACTATACAAAACTTCACTAATAACTTACTTATGGTTTTTACCTTTCAGTGAACCTTCTTAGCTGTGACAGGTGATGAATATTTAGCCAGATAATTACTCCTAGTGTATATGCATGTAAGCATTCTCTGTTGTAAAATTCTATTTCAATTTAAGATTTTATGTGTGAACATTTGATGATCTTTTTAACATGTGGTCATGTATTCTGTAAGATGTGTAAGTGCTGAGGATAAAGAGAAGAGAGAAGAAATGAGCTGAGAAATTTTCAGATAGAACAGTTTATGGACATAACAGAGCTGAAGAAGAACTTAGAAGTATAGAAATAGCATTGGAAGAGAAGAAGTTGAGAGAAAGGGGGCAAGAGAAGAGAGCAAGATTAGAAAAAATGCAGAGTGGAATAAATTCTAAAATATAGGTAACATTAAAAAAAACTAATAGAGCAATGTGCAGAATGCAGAGGGAAAGAGGAAAAGAAACCTGCAGAGATACCAGAAGTAGCAGGCAAGTTTCTCCTTCCTATGGACAGAACAGGTCTTTTCTTACTAAGGCAAGCTTAGAATTATTAAAGAACAAAGCTTTCTTCTTAAAATCTTGTGTTAAATTTATTCAGCATTAAAAGGGTAGAAACTTTTTTCTTTATGCAATAAAGATTGGAGCACATTTTTCATCCAGAATGATTTAGTGTCCTGCACCAGTGCTTGATCTTTGCGTCATATGCATAGGTCTGTATGGATGTGTGCATGTAAGTATGTAATTGACACAATTCATGCACGTTGAACCTAACGGGTTTGAATTGGAATGTATGAATTTGCATTTGTGTAACTCTATGTGAATTTATGTGTTTATGCATATTTTCTTATGCAAAATTTTTCCTTCTGTGAGCACTATTCTCTTCTTCTCATCCAATAGAAGTTTATTGTTCCATGCTTCCCCCTAGACTGAGAAGTAAGAGGCATCTGGACAAAAGAGAAAAGTCTCTAGCAATTAATTCTTTACTTAATCCCATGCTATTTTAGGATGAGGTGTTAAGTGCCAGAGACCACAGTTTCGGGTCTCAGAGAAACACAGGAGGCAGGTCAGCTACAGCAGCAAAGTAACTTAGACTTAGATAAGTAAACTTTTTATTATTATACAGCAACTCTAGATATCTTGAAAGACAGTCTTACCCCTGTATCTTGTAATATGAAGACTTACACTCCACTGATGATCTCCCCACTCTGCTGCCTCACCAAAACAAACGAAAGAGAAGAACCTGCCAGGGCTGGCCACCAGCAAAGTTCTAGCTAGAGCAATAAGACAACAAAAGGAGATCTTAGGATATACAAATTGGAAAGGAAGAAGTCATGGTATGACTATTCATGGGTGATATGATACATAAATGTCCCTCAAAACTCTATCAGAGAACTCCTATGACAGATAAACAATTTCAGCAATGTGTCTAGATATTACATTGACTCAAACAAATCAGTTTCCTTCCTTTACACAAATGATAAAGTAGATGAGAAAGAAATTAGGGAACAACACCATTCAAGTAGCCACACATAACATAGAATACCTCAGTGTAACTCACCAATCAAGTGAAAGGCATGTATGAAATGTACTTCAAGTCCCTGGAGAAAGGAAGGGAAGAAGACCTCAGAAGACAGAAAGATCTCCCTTACTCATGAATCAGTAGGATTAACAGTGAAAATGGACATCTTACCAAATGTAATCCACTGATTTAATGCAAATACCATCAAAATTCCAAGACAATTCTTCACAAAAATAGAAAGAGCAATTCTTAATTTCAAACAAACAAAAACAGTATACCCAAAACATTATAAACAATAAAAGAACTTTTGGGGGAATCATTGTCACTGACATCAAAGTCTTTTCTAAAATTAAATATCTATATCAAGTGTTCCCTACTGCTTGTCCCTTAGAGAGACCCTACCACTATCCTGTATCGCTTTCTCTGAGAGGGCAGTGGCCTCCTGTGGGTATCCACCAACCCTTGTACATCGAGTCTCTGTAGGGCTAGGCAGAATTTCTCCCACTGTAACCAGACACGTCAAACTGTGTTGAGGAACAGATATCACAGTCAGGCTATAACTTTAGGGAAAGCCTCTGGTCCCCTAAAGGATTTTTTTTCTTTGTTCTGCCTTTACTTTGCTGGTATTTTTTTTTCTTTTTTTCATTCTAATGTTTAATCTTGAATCCCATGTATGGACTGCTGACATTCCATGTAGGAGTATCACAGCTAATAATATTTTTTTGAATTTTATTTTTTTAAACTTTTTATAGACCAAAAATATATTTCATTAGATATTTACCTTATTTGCCTGTCAAATGTTGTTCCCTTTCCTGTATTCCTCTCCCCAAACCCCCTATCTCCTCCCCCTCCCCTTGCTCACCAACCTACCCACACCTGCTTCCTGGCCCTGACATTCCTCTACAGTAGGGCATAGAACAGACATAGAGCCTTTCCTCCCACTGAGGAATGACTAGGCTATCTTCTGCTACATATGCAGATAGAGCCATGATTCTCACCATGTGTACTCTTTGGTTGGTGATATAGTCCCTGGGAGCTCTGGGTGTACTGGTTAGTTCATAATGTTATTCCTCTTTTGGGGCTGCTAACCCCTTCAGCTCCTAATTTTCTTTCTTTCTTTTTCTTTACTTCTTTTTTTTTAAGACAGGTTTTAATCTATATCTTTGGCTTTCCTGGAACTCTTTATGTATAACAGGCTAGCTTCCAACTCTGATCTGTGACTGTCTCTGACTCCTGAATGCTGGGATTAAAGGTATGAGCCAGCACAACCAACTTCAAAGGTTTCTTTCATTTATTTATTTATTTATTTATTTATTTATTTATTCAATTTACATCCCTTCCCCACTACTCCCTCCCTGTTTTCTCAGAGTAGAGGAAGTCCCCTCAGGTCTCACCCTGCCCTGGAACAGGTAGTCCCAGCCAAACTAAGCACATCCCCTCCCACTGAGGACCAACCAGGAAGGCCAGCCAGAGGAAGGAAATTTCATTCAATTTTTGAGATTATGCTATAATTACATTGTTTATCGCTTATCTTTTCTCCCTTCAGGCCCTCCCATATATACCTCCTTACTCTCTCTATACTAATCAGGACTCACCAGTATGATAGTTTAAACATGAGATGAAGATGGACAGGATATGTGGCAAAGTGGACATAGAACGCCCATAAGGCCTCAACCCTATACAAAAACTACAGCTAACTGTTGAATGTTGAGAGTGGGAGCAATATCTGCCCTAGAGAAGAGCACACAGTTTGGTTAGCAATTACTATCATTATTTTTCTTTTGTTAAGGAAACAGAATAACCACAGCATTTCCCCCTTCCAGCGTAAGATGAAATATATCCTATCCCATCCAGGTTTGAAGCTATTTAGGAGCCTAGTAACTAGTTGAGGTAGGTGATTGTGTCCCCCATGGCAGCGACCCATCTTTTTATGCTGTATGTTCTCTAGGACTTTGGGTGTGGTATGGACCACAGCGATAGCAAATCCTTGGCAGGCATGACCACCCTGGGCATCACTCTGCATTTGAGGAGTCAAGATGATAACTGAGGATCCTGTACCAACATCCAAGTGAGAGGGCCTGTGTTCAGCCCCTGGATCCAGTGTCCATGCTTTTGTATCTGAGGGTTCTGATCACTTTTCCAGAAAGGAAAAGATAGTTATATAGTATGGTTCCTGTCCCTTGGGAGAATTTAATTCTCACAGTACAGTGGAAATGGTGACACAACGGGGTCTTTGTCTCCCAGGTTGAGTCATATGACTCATTCTGAGAGGCACACATTAGCCAGAAGTAGCCAAGATACTGAGTAGCCAATGGTGAGTTTGGAAGGTAATGAGTTGGTGTGTTTTGCTCAGTAGAGGATCAGGTAGTGTGTGGCAATGCATTATTATGAAACAGCCTCTTACATCCCAGTTCTATGATACTAGGGTTGACTCAGCAGAAGGTAATATTGCTAAAGAAGCAGACACTGCATCAAGTGTAATAAGCACCTTGCCACTCAACTCCATCCCTAAATCCTAAAACAGTAAGAAATATGATTACTACCACTAAACAAAGTTTGTGATTTGGCTGGAATCTGTAATTTCAATCATAAAATTATACATAATTGAAATAATAAAGATTTCTGACAACTATGTTAACTCCTTCCACATAACCTTGATTTACTTGACAAAATCAAAAATCTGTTTCCACAGACAGATACTGAACTCAGTTGAATTTTTTAATAAACTTTATATTCGAGTTTCCATCAAACTTGTTCTCAAAAAAGACATTGTAGGCACAGTAGATGATGTTTCTAATTGGTTTACCAATTCCCCAACTTTTGACAGTCAAAGGATTCATGGCAAAGGTAATTCCCCCATCAAAGTACAGAATAAGTGTGTGCAAGCTTTCAAAGCAAAGCTGCCATTTTCAACTCTATATTTCCCCCTTACATTGCTCTCTTTAGGGTAGAAGTTTCTGTCTCAATGGAGTTGTAAAACTCTGTCCCAGAACATTCTTTCTCAAGGAGCTACTGAAAAACTCCTATCCAATGTTCTTGAATGGAAGGGTTTCTTGTTTCAGCACACTAATGAGTAATTAAGGGGACAAACATAAACATTTGTATTAGCTAATCCAAGAATAACTTCAGGAAGATCATATAGAGTTATACTTCAGCACCTGGAATACTCCTATCTCCTGTATTCCTGACAGTCTGGTAAATAGTTGACATGACCTCCTCTCTGTCAATGCCCATCCCCATTACTTTGATGCTCTTTAGCCTGGAGATTTGTCTCCTGCAATGGTCACTCAAAGCTGCCTTATTATTATTATTATTATTTATTATTATTATTATTGATTTACCGGACCAAATTACTATTCTTTTACATCCTAGTGATAAAGTTGTGCTTTTTCAGGGACTACTCGGCAATCAAGTGCTGACATCTGGCTTTCAAAATATATTCAAGGTCCCCACTTTCTGACAACGCTAGGTAATACAGCAATGTGCCCTAAAACAGAAAAATATCCCCCATATTGAATACCAAAATGCAATTGTTTGAATGTAGAAATGATTTTAGAGCACCCAAAACCCATCAGTGTTATATTATGTGCCACGCGCTCTGTTCGAGTCAGCTTAAGCTGAGAGGTTTGAAAGTCACTCATGAGGCAAAGAGCTTCAAGGAAGCTCTCCTCCTGGAGTCTGGCATTCACTCTAACCCATACATTAATTTTCCATTCCCGAGTTAGTCTAGTATATGGATCCACGTGCTCTCTTTCAGTATTTTCTTATTATAAGTGCCTTTTAAGATTTAATTCTGACATAGCTAAAGCCTTCTGCCAGTGTTCCAACAGTTCTAGAACGTCCTTGAGCAAGACCATGGGCTTGAAATTCAGCAAGAATGTTGCTGATCAGAATAGCCTCTGGTACTACACTATCAATTTGAATAAAAGCTAGGTCACTACCTTACACAGGAATTTACCATCACTGAGGAAGAAGGAAGTTTCAGACCAAAGGAGTAACCAGAATAGATACTTAGAACTATAGCGAAGTTACACCTATACACACACACACACACACACACACACACACACACACACACACACGTATTTACAATGCCCTAAGGGGAAGGTGGACTATACAATAGACTAAAATAGGAACTATGGCAAGGGCGCAAAGCCCTTGACCCTGGCTTCTAAGATTAGTGAATCTTAGGTGGAGCCCTTGTTGATCCTAGTTGTTATGAATTCTATCCGAGGTGGTTCCCTTTAGACCTCTTGTGTTTGCATTACTCTGTTTTATGTAAGATTCTGGTTACCTCATTTGTACCTTATGAATATGTCACCCAACTTTCTTATTGTCTTCTGCATAAAAAGTCTGATGCTTGGTTTAAAAAAAAACATTCAAATTTCACACAAACTCTCCTGTGTGCATCTGTTTGTCAATTCATCCTATGCTTTGCCCACCTGCGACTAGAGACTGGTTCCACACAGACAAAGGGGCCCAGAGAGTCTGCGGCAATTATGGAAAATAAATATAAATGCATTTCCTTGGTGAATTTAACGAAGAATGATCCAAGATTTGAATTCTTTATTTCTCTCCCTCCATATCTTCCACTGTTTCTCTCTGTTGCATGAATCTGGGTCTGTACCAGCCTGAATAACTGAATCAATTTCTCTCTCTCTCTCTCTCTCTCTCTCTCTCTCTCTCTCTCTCACTCTCTCTCGCTCTCTCTCTACCTCTCGCTTGCTCTCGCTCGCTCTCGCTTGCTGTTTCCCTCTCTCTCCCTCTCTCTCCCTCTTCCCTCTCTCTCTTTCTTTGTCTCTATCCCCATTGAGCCACACAGAAAGCACCATATGGGGAAAAATTAGTGATACCTAAAGAAATGTTTCACAGTGTTTTTCAAGTGAATAAATAACTGACTTCAATTGATCTGGATAAAAAACATTACAAATACCATTTTTTTCATGCACTATTTGTATGTTTTATTCAATATTTGTGGTGGGTATTCATTTTTAAAAACAGCTTTTATCCTATTTACCATTTTCCAAATGTGATCATTGTAACACTTACATAGATAAAAATTCATTACACTCTGGGTCAGAAGCATTGAAAAACATATTTTAAAATAACAGCTATGCCTTACATCAGATTATAATGATTGGTTACTTAAAACTCAAGGCAAGTAAGGTTGGTTGTTCCATTAGTCCCTTAAGGACAGGTTATACAAAGGAAAAGCATACACTGGCATTGTTCTACGTCTGAAGTAACCTCAGAGTATATTATTAACTCTGGTTTTGAGATTAAACAAAAAGGCCAGTCATAGTAAAAGAAATTTCTCCTGAGAAATTTTTATTAAAAATTCATTACCATTGGTGTAGACTTGAGATAAGGGTAACTTGGCCTTCACAGAGTGATGCTGACCTGAAGGAGAATTTTCTCATAGATGCCCCAAATATTTCCATTTGGTTTTCCTGGCTGGATTTGGGAAATGGGTTATTTGGGTCTCAGAAGTATGGGAAAGTAAATTCCCTCAGACTAAGGAGTCTTTAGGAAAACCAAGGACCAGGTTGACCTGTGGCAGCTTGGAAAAGTGCTGGCTCCTGAGGCAGGCAGTGCTCCAGATGAGTTAAAGTCATAGGAGATGCAGATACATTGACATCATGTGACAGCAATATTTGCCAAGTGAACCCGTTGCTCTCTTCTCAGTAGAATGCATCTGCCATTGAGGGATGTGATGAAATTTCCTGGGATAGCTTCCTGGCCTCTTTGCACATAAGAGTAATATGCAGCAATGCTTTGGATCCTTAGGTCTTCTCTGGGCTAAGCTGCTCACTCAAGGCTATTTTGAAGAAGTCACACCTTATGCTGGATATCCTTGGATCATCCCATGGTGTTTGGGGAACACAGACCTACCACATAAATAGCTCTTTATTTTTCCTTCCTCACTTTTCTCTCCTTCATTCTTGTCTCTTGCACTCTTATCTCCACATGTATACCTAGCCCCAGACATGAGTATGTGACTGTTTACAGAGGACATAGAAAGTCTTAAAGTGACTTAGGGACTTTGGAAAAACAGAAGACAGTGAAGTATCTTGAGTGATCCTTAGTGATTAGAGTAGGGTGTGATGGAGCTGTGGGCTGGGGAGAAGAGAGAGATTGTCACAGATCTCAAGATTCCTCATTATGATAGCATGGTTATGTGCAGGAGATGGTTCAGATGGGGGCCCAAATCCAGGGCATGGCAGGCATGAACGCAGGTGGTATGGAATGCTTCTTCTTTTGCTATGTCCTCTTCTGCACATAAGATTCATCGGCTTCCACTTCTCAACAATTGTTGTGAATGTACGCTGCTGCCCTCTGGTGGTAGGCGGGTTAGAAGACATGCTGCAGCATCAACCTGGACCCAGATGACCAGGTGCCTGAAGACTCAGACCTTAGTCAATGGAAAAAAGAATCAAAGGTATTGGCAGATATTCTTATCTCCTAGCATACTCCTGGCTCCAGCTTGAAAAATTGAATAGACCTGCCTGTGCTTTGCCCTGAATCCACCCCAGAGCTATATTCTGGTAGATTGAAGCTGCCTACTCTCCCAGGGGCCCAGCTGAAGTTGCTGGAATTCACCCTTTTGGCATTTGTTCATCTTCCCTTATACCCTTATCTCTCAGCCACAACCAAATCTCTCATCTACCAGCACAGGGTTCTCCTGGGAAGACTGGGGGACAAGCATCTTTAAACTTACAGCATTCTTGTGGTCTGAATTCCAAATTTTTGCACACTTATATAGCAAGCTTGGCAGCTGTACAGCAGGTACTTTATTGTAAATGACCTAGTCATAAGCCAGGTATCTTGGCCCTGAGAACAAAAAATTATTAATCTGAGCAAGCTCTCAGATAGGAAAATGGAAACTCTACTACCATATTGATGGACTTTGCTATGATTTTTACTACTCTGTCCACTGCATGTATGTATGAACGATAAAGTCTGCATCTTAACACTAGAAGAGAGGATATTAAAAACAAAGAGAATTTATTGAACTTTCTAGAGGCTATTCGACTTATCCTATGAACTGTGGTCCTCCACTGCCAGGTTGCTGACCTGACTCCCCAACAAACACCCCAAACACCTATTTATATTCTGATGACATAACCCAACCTGGTGCCACCTGAGACTCCATTGTAAAGAAGAAATATACAGCTCACATCCACAGGTTGATGGAGGACATCAGAGGCAAAGATCATTCTCACACAAACTACTGGAAAGATTGTTGGTAATTGACCTTCACCAGGCATCTGGGGTCCATGCAACTTTCTGAGTTACTCAGATTAAAGTACATTTCACTTAAACTGGACATCCTGGTTCAAGATTATGCCAGGTTTGTGTTCAAATAAATCTAAAACAGGGAGCCCTTACCTAGGAAGGGTTCCAAATATGAAATAAACACCTCAGCAACTTTAGGGAAACTGACTTCAGCAAGCTCCATCCTGCCAGGGGGTGGAAAACTTTACTTGCTAGGTTTGCAGGTACCTTTTGTTGAGGCCGGCCAGCAGCTCACATGTATGGGTTCAGCAATGCCTCTACAAGAATTATGCCAATTGTCACACCACAATTTGTGACTCTTAGGCTATATTGGGAGCTAGAGGTCACCCTCCTCATCTTTATTGTCTCTATGGCCTGATGAATCAGACCAAAAGCCACAATATATACTGGAATGCTTTTAGAATGAAAATTAGTAGCTGCCATCTGCACACTCTTGGGGGCAGGGATGCACACCTGGTACAGTCAGGCTGAAGGGTGTTGATTGACCTGCTTGAAAAACAAAATCCAGACAGTGAAAGGCAACAGTACACAGTTTCTTTGTGGAAGCCCAGGTACTTTATTCAGTTGCAAATTAGCAACAATCAAGCTCAGGCTCTGGCCTCCAGGTGTGTGGGAGCTGGTAAATCAGTAAAAAGGCCAGAGATTCTCTGGAAGTGGAGGCTGTGCTCTGAATTAACTTTGCTAGATAATCAAGATTTTTAGCTATCTTCAATAGGAATCTCTAATATTGGACTTATTACTAGACCAGTCCAAGACTGAGTTAGAATAACTGGTCACCTTTAAGAAAAGAGAAAAATCATCATGACTATTATATGACTAATCTTTCTAAGTCAGAATATACAGTCTCTGATGTTCATTTTGCCATAAAGTTTTAAAAGCTTGAAGCAAGAGAGTTTCACTAGTCCAAACTGGAAAAATGGCAAGCAAGGATGGGTCGAAAACATGTACCCAATTTAGCTTCCTTGTCACTTCAGTCAGGGCACTGAGCCAACTCACCTGCCAGCTTGTCAAACGAATTAGCCATCATGCTTCTGCAGTGTTCCATGGAGAGAACCTATGTTTTTCAATTCCCTAATAAGGTAGCTGTTTAGGATCAAACCATATGCCAATAAGTAGATCGTTTTAAGATACTATAAAGCATTAAGTTCTTTGACATCTAAATTTCAAAATTCTAAAATAAAAGTATGATTTAAATAATGTGCACAGCAATAAACTAAATAATATGCACAGGGATATAATTTCCCCTTTCTTTGTCTTTTAAGAAGTTAAAGGTTTTTTTTTTTTGTTTTTATCGTAAACTTTTTTTTAATTAGGTATTTTCCTCGTTTACATTTACAATGCTATCCCAGAAGTCACCCATACCCACCCCACCCCCCATTCCCCTACCTACCCACTCCCCCTTTTTGGCCCTGGTGTTCCTCTGTACTGGGGCATATAAAGTTTGCAAGTCCAAAGGGCCTCTATTTCCAGTGATGGCCAACTAGACCATCTTTTGATACATATGCAGCTAGAGACAAGAGCTCCGGGGTACTGGTTAGTTCATATTGTTGTTCCACATATAGGGTTGCAGTTCCCCTTAGCTCCTTGGGTACTTTCTCTAGCTCCTCCATTGGGGGCCATGTGACCCATCCAATAAGTGACTGTGAGCATCTACTTTTGTGTTTGCTAGGCCCTGGCATAGTCTCACAAGAGACAGCTATATCTGGGTCCTTACAGCAAAATCTTGCTAGTATATGCAATGGTGTCAGCGTTTGGAAGCTGATTATTGGATGGATCCCTAGAAATGGCAATCACTAGATGGTCCATCCTTTCGTCACAGCTCCAAATTTTGTCTCTGTAACTCCTTCCATGGGTGTTTTGTTCCCATTTCTAGGAAGCGGCAAAGTGTCCACACTTTGGTCTTCATTCTTAAAGTTAAAGTTTTAAAGTTCCACAATATCTTGTCCTTTAGAATTAATTACTTGTTGACAAAACATCTCAAATACTTGACTGTTATAGTCAGTATTCACGTAACATGGGCAGTGATTAATAGCACTTTGAATTGTTTCTCTTAAAGAGTGGTTGATGTCTGGGATTCCACAGAAAGTTGTCTGCCCAGACCAGAGTGTGGACCACAGAAGCTAACAGCTTCTGGGACAGGCGAGAGCCACAGAGTTCTGAGGCAGCGCTGTTTTCGGGCTCCAGACATCCGGCCATCTCCCCGGCCAGAGGACAGGGTCTGCCCAGCCTGGGAGGCTAGGATTTTGACTCAGGAGCGGCAGGAGCCACCTTGGTTCCTGGACTCAGCAGAAAGCAGCCTGCACAGGTGACAGTGTGGACTACAGAAGCTAACAGATTCTGGGACAGGCAAGAGCCACAAAGCTTTTGAGGCAGCGCCATTTTCGGGCTTCAGATATCCGGCCACCTTCCCGGCCAGAGGTCAGGTGTCTGCCCGGCCGGGGAGGCCCTACCCTCAGGATCCTCGGGAGCCATTTTGGTTCCGGGACTTCACAGAAAGTAGTCTGCACAGATGAGAGTGTGGACTACTGAAATTAACAGCTTCTGGGACAGGTCAAAGCAACACAGCTTCTGGGAAAGGTTCTATTTTGGCCCTTCATCTTCGGCCAGGAGAAGGTCCAAACACCAGATAAGTGTGCACCTTCCCTGTAAGAGGTGAGCTTGCCTGCAGAGAGCGCTCTGACCACTGAAACTCAGAAGAGAGATCTAGTCTCCCAGGTCTGCTGATAGAGGGTAACAGAATCACCAGAGGAACATTCTCTAAATAGAGACAACTATAACAACTAACTCCAGGTATTACCAGATGGCGAAAGGTAAATGTAAGAATCTTACTAAGAGAAACCAAGACCACTCACCATCATCAGAACCCAGCACTCCCACTTTGCCAAGTCCAGGGCAAGCCAACACACCCGAAAAGCTAGACCCGGATTTAAAAGCATATCTCATGATGATGGTAGAGGACATCAAGAAAGACTTTAATAACGCACTTAAAAAATACAGGAGGGGCCACCTTCCTGGTGAGAGCACAGGGGTCCGCCCGGCCCAAGAGGTTTCTGCCACAGGACCGGGCAGCGGGAGCCTCCTTGGCTCCGGGAACCCGCGGAGGGCAGGCTGCATGGGGGAGGGTGTGGAATACAGAGGCCAGCCGTTTCTGGAACAGGCGAGAGCCAGAGAGCTTCTGAGGCGCCGCCATCTTCGGCTCCAGACAACCGGCCACCTTCCTGGCCAAAGCAACACAGCTCCTGGGAAAGATCCTGTTTTGGGCCTTCATCTTCAGCCAGGAGGAGGTCCAAACACCAGATAACTGTGCACCTTCCCTGAAAGAGGAGAGATTGCCTGCAGAGACTGCTCTGACCACTGAAACTCAGAGGAGAGAACTAGTCTCCCAGGTCTACTGATAGAGGGTAACAAAATCAACAGAGGAACAATCTCTAAACAAAGACAACTATAATAACTAAATCCAGAGATTGCCAGATGGTGAAAGGTAAACGTAAGAATCCTACTAACAGAAACCAGGACCACTCACCATCATCAGAACCCAGAACGCCCACTTTGCGCAGTCCAGGGCATCCTAACACACCTGAAAAGGTAGACCTGGATTTAAAAACATATCTCATGATGATGGTAGAGGACATAAAGAAGGAATTTAATAACTCACTTAAAGAAATACAGGAGAACACTCCTAAAGAGTTACAAGTCCTTAAAGAAAAACAGGAAAACACAACCAAACAGGTAGAACTCCTTATAGAAAAACAGGAAAACACATCCAAACAGATGATGGAAATGAACAAAACCATACTAGACCTAAAAAGGGAAGTAGACACAATGAAGAAAACCCAAAGTGAGGCAACGCTGGAGATAGAAACCCTAGGAAAGAAATCTGGAACCATAGATGCCAGCATCAGCAACAGAATACAAGAGATGGAAGAGAGAATCTCAGGTGCAGAAGATTCCATAGAAAACATCTGCACAACAATCAAAGAAAATGGAAAATGCAAAAAGATCCTAACTCAAAACATCCAGGAAATCCAGGACACAATGAGAAGACCAAACCTACACATAATAGGAGTGGATGAGAATGAAGATTTTTAACTCAAAGGACCAGCAAACATCTTCAACAAAATTATTGAAGAAAACTTCCCAAATCTAAAGAAAGAGATTTCCATGAACATACAAGAAGCCTACAGAACTCCAAATAGACTGGACCAGAAAAGAAATTCCTCCCGACACATAATAATCAGAACAACAAATGCACTAAATAAAGATAGAATACTAAAAGCAGTAAGGGAAAAATGTCAAGTAACATATAAAGGCAAGCCTATCAGAATTACACCAGATTTTTCATCAGAGACTATGAAAGCCAGAAGAGCCTGGACAGATGTTATACAGAAACTAAGAGAAAACAAATTCCAGCCCAGGCTACTATACCCAGCCAAACTCTCAATTACCATAGATGGAGAAACCAAAGTATTCCACGACAAAAATAAATTCACCCATTATCTCTCCACGAATCCAGCCCTTCAAAGGATAATAACAGAAAAAAACCAATACAATGACGGGAACCCCGCCCTAGAAAAAACAAGAAGATAATCCCTCAACAAAACTAAAAGAAGACAGCCACAAGAACAGAATGCCAACTTTAACAACAAAAATAACAGGAAGCAACAATCACTTTTCCTTAATATCTCTTAATATCAATGGTCTCAACACCCCAATAAAAAGACATAGACTAACAAACTGGTGACACAAACAAGACCCCACATTTTGCTGCTTACAGGAAACTAATCTCAGAGAAAAGGATAGACACTACCTCAGAATTAAAGGCTGGAAAACAATTTCCAAGCAAATGGTATGAAGAAAGAAGCTGGAGTAGCCATCCTAATATCTGATAAGATTGACTTCCAACCAAAAGTCATCAAAAAAGACAAGGAGGGGCACTTCATACTCATCAAAGGTAAAATCCTCCAAGAGGAACTCTCAATTCTGAATATCTATGCTCCAAATACAAGGGCAGCCACATTCATTAAAGAAACTTTAGTAAAGCTCAAAGCACACATTGCACATGACACAATAATAGTGGGAGACTTCAACACACCACTTTTGCCAATGGACAGATCATGGAAACAAAAACTAAACAGGGACACAGTGAAACTAACAGAAGTCATGAAACAAATGGACTTAACAGATATCTACAGAACATTTTATCCTAAAACAAAAGGATATACCTACTTATCAGCACCTCATGGAACCTTCTCTAAAATTGACCACATAATTGGTCACAAAACAAACCTCAACATATACAAAAATATTGAAATTGTCTCATGCATCCTATCAGACCACCATGGTCTAAGGCTGATCTTCGATAACAAAATAAATAATAGAAAGCCAACATTCACATGGAAACTGAACAACACTCTTCTCAATGATACCTTGGTCAAGGAAGGAATAAAGAAAGAAATTAAGGGCTTTTTGGAGTTTAATGTAAATGAAGCCACAACATACCCAAACTTATGGGACACAATGAAAGCATTCCTAAGAGGAAAACTCATAGCTCAGAGTGCCTACAAAAAGAAACTAGAGAGAGCACACATTAGCAGCTTGACAACACACTTAAAACGTCTAGAAGAAAATGAAGCAAATTCACCCAAGAGGGGTAGAAGGCAGGAAATAATCAAACTCAGGGGTGAAATCAACCAAGTGGAAACAAGAAGAACTGTTCAAAGAATCAACCAATCAAGGAGCTGGTTCTTTGAGAAAATCAACAAGATAGATAAACCCTTAGCCAGACTAACTAGAGGGCACAGGGACAGTATCCCAATTAACAAAATCAGAAATGAAAAGGGAGACATAACAACAGATCCTGAAGAATTCCAAAACACCATCAGATCCTTCTACAAAAGGCTGTACTCAACAAAACTGGAAAACCTGGACGAAATGGACAAATTTCTGGACAGATACCAGGTACCAAAGTTGAATCAGGATCAAGTTGACCATCTAAACAGTCCCATATCCCCTAAAGAAATACAAGTTATTAATAGTCTCCCAGCCAAAAAATGCCCAGGACCAGATGGGTTTAGTGCAGAGTTCTATCAGACCTTCAAAGAAGATCTAATTCCATTTCTTCACAAACTACTCCACAACATAGAAGTAGAAGGTAATCTACCCAACTCATTTTATGAAGCCACTATTACTCTGATACCTAAACCACAAAAAGACCCAACAAAGATAGAGAACTTCAGACCAATTTCCCTTATGAATATCGATGCAAAAATCCTCAATAAAGTTCTTGCTAACCGAATCCAAGAACACATCAAAACAATCATCCATCCTGACCAAGTAGGTTTCATCCCAGGGATGCAGGGATGGTTCAATATACGGAAATCCATCAATGTAATCCAGTATATAAACAAACTCAAAGACAAAAACCACATGATCATCTCCTTAGATACTGAGAAGGCATTTGACAAAATCCAACATCCATTCATGATAAAAGTCTTGGAAAGATCAGGAATTCAAGGCCCATACCTAAACATGATAAAAGCAATCTACAGCAAACCAATAGCCAACATCAAAGTAAACGGTGAGAAGCTGGAAGCAATCCCATTAAAATCAGGGACTAGACAATGCTATCCACTCTCGCCCTACATATTCAACATTGTACTTGAAGTCCTAGCCAGAGCAATTAGACAACAAATGGAGATCAAGGGGATAAAATTGGAAAGGAAGAAGTCAAAATATCACTTTTTGCAGATGATATGATAGTATATATAAGTGACCATAAAAATTCCACCAGAGAACTCCTAAGCCTGATAAACAGCTTTGTTGAAGTAGCTGGATATAAAATTAACTCAAACAAGTCAATGGCCTTTCTGTACACAAAGAATAAACAGGCTGAGAAAGAAATTAGGGAAACAACACCCTTCTCAATAGTCACAAATAACATAAAATACCTTGGCGTGACTCTAAATAAGGAAGTGAAAGATCTGTATGATAATAAATTCAAGTCTCAAAAGAAAGAAATTAAAGAAGATCTCAGAAGATGGAAAGATCTCCCATGCTCATGGATTGGCAGGATCAACATTGTAAAAATGGCCATCTTGCCAAAAGCAATCTACAGATTCAATGCAATCCCCATCAAAATTCCAACTCAATTCTACAACGAATTAGAAAGGGCAATCGGCAGATTCATCTGGAATAACAAAAAACCTAGGATAGCAAAAACTCTTCTCAAGGATAAAAGAACCTCTGGTGGAAACAACATGCCGGACCTAAACCTGCACTACAGAGAAATTGTGATCAAAACTGCATGGTACTGGTATAGTGACAGACAAGTAAACCAATGGAACAGAATTGAAGACCCAGAGATGAATCCACACATCTATGGTCACTTTAACTTTGACAAGGGAGCTAAAAACATCCCGTGGAAAAAAGACAGCATTTTCAACAAATGGTGCTGGCACAACTGGCGGTTATCATGTAGAAGAATGTGAATTGATCCATTTCTATCTCCTTGTACTCAGGTCAAATATAAGTGGATTAAGGAACTCCACATAAAACCAGAGACACTGAAACTTATAGAGGAGAAAGTAGGGAAAAGCCTCGAAGATATTGGCACAGGGGAAAAATTCCTGAGTAGAACAGCAATGGCTTGTGCTGTAAGATCAAGAATCGATACGTGGGACCTCATAAAATTGCAAAGCTTCTGCAAAGCAAAAGACACAGTCAATAAGACAAAAAGCCACCAACAGATTGGGAAAGGATCTTTACCTATCCCAAATCAGATAGGGGACTAATATCCAATATATATAAAGAACTCAAGAAGGTGGACTCCAGAATATCAAATAAGCCCATTAAAAAATGGGGCTCAGAGCTGAACAAAGAATTCTCACCTGAGGAATACCGAATGGAAGAGAAGCACCTGTAAAAATGTTCAAAATCCTTAACCATCAGGGAAATGCAAATCAAAACAACACTGAGATTCCACTTCACTCCAGTCAGAATGGCTAAGATCAAAAAATCAGGTGGCAGCAGATGCTGGCGAGGATGTGGAGAAAGGGGAACACTCCTCCATAGTTGGTGGGATTGCAAGCTTGTACAACCTCTCTGGAAATCAGTCTGGCGGTTCCTCAGAAAATTGGACATATTACTACCGGAGGATCCCACAATACCTCTCCTGGGCATATATCCAGAAGATGTCCCAACCGGTAAGAAGAACACATTCTCCACTATGTTCATAGCAGCCTTATTTATAATAGCCAGAAAGTGGAAATAACACAGATGCCCCTCAACAGAGGAATGGATACAGAAAATGTGGTACATTTACACAATGAAATACTACTCAGCTATTTACAAAAATGAATTTATGAAATTCCTAGGCAAATGGATGGACCTGGAGGGTTTCATCCTGAGTGAAGTAAGCCAATCACAAAGGAACTCGCACAATATGTACTCACTGATAAGTGGATATTAGCCCAGAAACTTAGGATACCCAATATATAAGATACAACTTGCCAAACGCATGAATTTCAAGAAGAACGAAGACCAAAGTGTGGACACTCTACCCTTTCTTTAAAATGGGAACAAAACACCCATAGAAGGAGTTACACAGACAAAATTTGGAGCTGTGACGAAAGGATGGACCATCTAGTGATTTCCATATGCAGGGATCCATCCCATAATCAGCTTCCAAATGCTGACACCATTGCATACACTAGCAAGATTTTGCTGAAAGGACCCAGATATAGCTCTCTCTTGTGAAAGTATGCCGGGGCCTAGCAAACACAGAAGTGGATGATCACAGTCAGCTATTGGATGGGTCACACGGCCCCTTATTGAGAAGCTAGAGAAATTACCCAAGGAGAAAAAGGGAACTGCAACCCTATATGTGGAACAACAATATGAACTAACCAGTACCCGGGAGCTCTTGCCTTTAGCTGCATATGTATCAAAAAATGGCCTAGTCAGTCATCACTGCAAAGAGAGGCCCATTAGACTTGCAAACTTTATATGCCCCAGTACAGGGGAACACCAGGGACAAAAAGGGGCAGTGGGTGGATAGGGGATTGGGGGAGTGGGTATGGGGGACCTTAGGGATAGCATTGAAAATGTAACGAGGAAAATACCTAATTAAAAAAAAAAAAGAAATACAGGAGAACACTGCTATAGAGCTACAAGTCCTTAAAGAAAAACTGGAAAACACAAACCAACAGATAGAAGTCCTTACAGAAAAACAGGAAAACACATCCAAACAGGTGATGGAAATGAACAAAACCACACTAGACCTAAAAAGGGAAGTAGACACAATAAAGAAAACCCAAAGTGAGGTGACGCTGGAGATAGAAAACCTAGGAAAGAAATCTGGAAACATAGATGCGAGAATCAGCAACAGAATACAAGAAATGGAAGACAGAATATCAGGTGCAGAAGATTCCATAGAGAACATAGGCACAACAATCAAAGAAAATGCAAAATGCAAAAAGATCCTAATTCAAAACATCCAGGAAATCCAGGACACAATGAGAAGACCAAACCTATGGATAATAGGAGTGGATGAGAATGAAGATTTTCAATTCAAAGGACTAGCAAATATCATGAACATTATCATAGAAGAAAACTTCCCAAATCTAAAGAAAGAGATGCCCATGAACATACAAGAAGCCTACAGAACTCCAAATAGACTGGACCAGAAAAGAAATTCCTCCCAACACATAATAATCAGAACAACAAATGCACTAAATAAAGATAGAATACTAAAAGCAGTAAGTGAAAAAGGTCAAGTAACATATAAAGGCAAGCCTATCAGAATTACACCAGAATTTTCACCAGAGACTATGAAAGCCAGAAGAGCCTGGACAGATGATATACAGACACTAAGAGAATACAAATTCCAGCCCAGTCTACTATACCCAGCCAAACTCTCAATTACCATAGATGGAGAAACCAAAGTATTCCACAACAAAACCAAATTCATGTATTATCTTTCCACAAATCCAGCCATTCAAAGGATAATAACAGAAAAAACACAAATACAAGGACTGGAACCACGCCCTTGAAAAAACAAGAAGATAATACCTCAACACACCAAAAAGAAGACAGCCACAAGAACAGAATGCCAACTTTAAGAACAAAAATTACAGGAAGCAACAACTACATTTCCTTAATATCTCTTAATATCAATGGACTCAACTCCTCAATAAAAAGACATAGACCAACAAACTGGCTACACAAAGTAGTCCCAACATTTTGCTGCTTACAGGAAACTCATCTCAGAGAAAAAGATACACACTACCTCAGAATGAAGGCTGGAAAACAATTTTCCAAGCAAATGGTATGAAGAAACAAGTTGGAGTAGCCATTCTAATACTGAATAAAATTGACTTCCAACCCAAAGTCATCAAAAAAGACAAGGAGGTGCACTTCATACTCATCTAAGTTAAAATCCTCCAAGAGGAACTCTCAATTCTGAATATCTATGCTCCAAATACAAGGGCAGCCACATTCATTAAAGAAATTTTAGCAAAGCTCAAAAAAACACATTGCACCTCACACAATAATGGTTGGAGACTTCAACTCACCAATTTCACCAATGGACAGATCATGGAAACAGAAACTGAAAAGGGACACAGTGAAACTAACAGAAGTTATGAAACAAATGGATCTGACAGATATCTACAGAATATTTTATCCTAAAACAAAAGGATATATCTTCTTCTCAGCACCTCATGGTACCTTTTCCAAAATTGACCATATAATTGATCACAAAACAAGCCTCAACAGATACAAAAATATTGAAATTGTCCCATGCATCCTATCAGATAACCATGGAATACAGTTGATCTTCAATAACAAAATAAATAATAGAAAGCCAACATTCACGTGGAAACTGAAAAACATTCTTCTCAATGATAACTTGGTCAAAGAAGGAATAAAGAAAGAAATTAAAGACTTTTTAGAGTTCAAAGAAAATGAAGCCACAACATAACCAAACTTATGGGATACAATGAAAGCATTTCTAACAGGAAAACACATAGCTCTGAGTGCCTCCAAAAAGAAACTAGAGAAAGCACACATTAACAGCTTGACAATACACCTAAAAGCTATAGAACAAAATGAAGCAAATTCACCAAAGAGGAGTACATGACAGGAAATAATCAAACTCAGGGGCGAAATCAACAAAGTGGAAACAAGAAGAACTATTCAAAGAATCAACCAAATGTGGAGCATGTTCTTTGAGAAAATCAACAAGATAGACAAACCCTTAGCCAGACTCACTAGAGGGCACAGAAAAAGCATTCAAATAAACAAAATCAGAAATGAAAAGTGAGACACAACAACAGATCCTGAAGAAATCCAAAACTCCATCAGATCCTTCTACAAAAGGCTATACTCAACAAAACTGGAGAACCTGGATGAAATGGAGAAGTTTCTAGACAGACACCAGGCACCAAAGTTGAATCAAGATCCGGTTAATGATCTAAACAGCCCTATATCCCCAAAAGAAATAGAAGCAATCATTAATAGTCTCTGAACCAAAAAAAACCCAGGACCAGATGGGTTTAATGCAGAGTTCTATCAGACCTTCAAAGAAGATCTAATACAGGTTCTTCACAAACTATTCCACAAAATAGAAACAGAAGGTACTCTACCCAACTCATTCTATGAAGCCACAATTATTCTGATACCTAAACAGCAAAAAGACCCAACAAAGATAGAGAACTTCAGACCAATTTCCCTTATGAATATTAATGCAAAATACTCAATTAAGTTCTTGGTAACTGAATCCAAGAACACATCAAAATAATCATCCATCCTGACCAAGTAGGTTTCATCCCAGGGATGCAGGGATGGTTCAATATACGGAAATTCATCAAGGTAATCCATTATATAAACAAACTCAAAGACTAAAACCACATGATCATCTCCTTAGATGCTAAGAAAGCATTTGACAAAATCCAACACCCATTCATGATAAAAGTGTTGGAAAGATCAGGAATTCAAGGCCAAAACCTAAACATGATGAAAGCAATCTACAGCAAACCAGTAGTCAACATCAAAGTAAATGGTGAGAAGCTGGAAGCAATCCCACTAAAATCAGGGACTAGACAAGGCTGACCACTCTCTCCCTACCTATTCAACATTGTACTTGAAGTCCTAGCCAGAGCAATTAGACAACAAAGGGAGATCAAGGGGATACAAATTGGAAAAGAAAAAGTCAAAATATCACTTTTTGCAGATGATATGATAGTATATATAAGTGACCCTAAAAATTTCACCAGAGAACTCCTAAGCCTGATAAAAAGTCAGTGAAGTAGCTGGATATAAAATTAACTCAAACAAGACAATGGCATTTCTGTATACAAAGGATAGACAGGCTGATAAAGAAATTAGGGAAACAACACCCTTCTGAATAGTCACAAATAATATAAAATACCTTGGTGTGACTCTAACTAAGGAAGTGAAAGATCTATATGATAAGAACTTCATGTCTCTGAAGAAAGAAATTAAAGAAGATCTCAGAAGATAGAAAGATCTCCCATGCTCATGGATTGGCAGGATCAATATAGTAAAAATGGCCATCTTGCCAAAAGCAATCTACAGATTCAATGCAATCCCCATCCAAATTCCAACTCAATTCTTCAACGAATTAGAAAGGGCAATCGGAAGATTCATCTGGAATAACAAAAAACCTAGGATAGCAAAAACTCTTCTTAAGGATAAAAGAACCTGTGTTGGAATCACCATGCCCGACCTAAAGCTGTACTACAGAGCAACTGTGATAAAAACTGCATGGTACTGGTATAGTGACAGACAAGTAGACCAATGGGACAGAATTGAAGACCCAGAGATGAAACCACACACGTATGGTCACATGAACTTTGACAAGAGAGCTAAAACCATCCAGTGGAAAAAAGACAGCATTTTCAACAAATGGTGCTGGCACAACTGGCTGTTATCATGTAGAAGAATGCGAATTGATCAATTCCTATCTCCTTGTACTAACGTCAAATCTAAGTGGATTAAGGAACTCCACATAAATCCAGAGACACTGAAACTTATAGAGGAGAAAGTAGGGAAAAGCCTCAAAGATATGGGTACAGCAGAAAAATTCCTGAATAGAACAACAATGGCTTGTGCTGTAAGAGTGAGAATCAATAAATGGTACCTCATAAAATTGCAGAGCTTTTGCAAGGCAAAAGACACCGTCAATAAGACAAAAAGACCACCAACAGATTGGGAAAGGACCTTTACCTATCCCAAATCAGATAGGGGACTAATATCTAATATATTTATGAATTCAAGAAGTTAGACTCCATAAAATCAAATAACCCCATTAAAAATGGGGCTCAGAACTGAAAAAAGAATTCTCACCTGAGAAATACAATTGGCAGAGAAGCACCTGAAAAAAATGTTCATCATCCTTAATCAAAAGGGAAATTCAAATCAAAACAACCCTGAGATTTCACATCACACCAATCAGAATGGCTAAGATGAAAAATTCAGGTTACAGCAGATGCTGGCGAGGATGAGGAGAAAGAGGAACACTCCTCCATTGTTGGTGGGATTGCAAGCTTGTATAACCACTCTGGAAATCTGTCTGTTGATTCCTCAGAAAATTGGACATAGTACTACCAGAGGATCCTGCAATAACTCTCCTGGGCATATATCCAGAAGATGTCCTAACCGGTAAGAAGGACACATGCTCCACTATGTTCATAGCAGCCTTATTTATAATAGCCAGAAGCTGGAAAGAACCCAGATGCCCCTCAACAGAGGAATGGATACAGAAAATGTTGTACATTTACACAATGGAGTACTACTCATCAATTAAAAGGAATGAATTTATGAAATTCCTAGGCAAATGGTTGGACCTTGAGGGCATCATCCTGAGTGAGGTAACCCTATCCAAAGGAACTCACAGATCATGTACTCACTGATAAGTGGATATTAGCCCAGAAACTTAGGATACCCAAGATATAAGATATAATTTGCTAAATGCATGAAACTCAAGAAGAACGAAGACCAAAGTGTGGACACGTTGCCCCTTCTTAGAATTAGGAACAAAACACCCATGGAGGGAGTTACAGAGACAAACTTAGGGGCAGTGATGAAAGGATGGACCACCTTGTGATTGCCATATCCAGGGATCCATCCCATAATCAGCTTCCAAACGCTGGCACCATTGCATTCACTAGCAAGATTTTGCTGAAAGGACCCAGATATAGCTGTCGCTTGTGAGACTATGCCATGTCCTAGCAAACACAGAAGTCGATGCTCACAGTCAGCTATTGGATGGATCACAGTGCCTCCAATGGAGGAGCTAGAGAAAGTACCCAAGGAGCTGAAGGGAACTGCAACCATATATGTGGAAGAACAATATGAACTAACCAGTACCCCGGAGCTCTTGTCTTTAGCTGCATATGTATCAAAAGATGGCCTAGTCGGCCATCACTGCAAAGAGAGGCGCATTGGACTTGCAAACTTTATATGCCCCAGTACAGGGGAATACCAGAGCCAAAAAGTGGGAGTGGGTGGATAGGCAAGTCGTGGGGGGAGGGTATGGGAGACTTTTGTGATAGCATTGGAAATGTAAATGAGGAAAATACCTAATAAAAATAATTAATGACAATTGTAAAAGCTTTCATTATTTTCTGCAAAGCCTTCTGTAGTAAACTAAAACCCTAAGTAATAAAAAGTTATTGCCTCTGAATCTTTTCAGGAGCAACAGCTACTCCCCAGAACTTAAAAGCTCCTTGTGTGAGAGCAAGGATTTAAAGTAAATTTCCCTTGAGAGGCATTAGCTAATAAAATGTTTCTACTTAATAAACAATATACCCTGGAAGATTCAAACTTTTGGCTTCTTGAATAGAAGCAGAAAAGATAAAAATTTCTCACATAATGTAGATCAATATTTAGCCATATCTAGAGGCAAAATATTCCAGTTATTATAAACTTACTTGAAGCAAAACCTTTACAATCATTAAGATGCAAAGGAGAGAGAGAAAAAAGAAACACACTCTTATATCTATAATAACTATATAAAATGTAGGCAAGCCAGATTATAATGCCTTTATAAATTTTACAGTCTGATTGACCCTTTATGAACTATGGATGTGAACTTTATTAAAACAGCATCTGACTAGATCTGTAAAGGTGCTCTTTTAGCTAAAAGGAATTTCCCCTAGAGGCAAATCTCCAGAGCTTCCCTAGGCACTGTTTGCAAGACAAAGGAAAGTCACACAAACCAAGCAAAAGCTGCTCTGAGCTTAGTTCCTCTTGCCATGAGGATGATATTAGAATTACTAAGTTTCTTTTGCAACATTAGATTATAACTATAATTTTGGGAAAGCAAAACCCAATTTCAAAACAATTTATCACTTTAAGAATCAACATTAAAACTTCACTACTACATTGCAAAATTTGGCTGCCAATTTATATCTATGAATGCATGACAATGTAAGATTTAACGCTTCATTAAAGAGACATTGCTTTAAATTTTATCTTAATCTTACTTTCTAGGATAACAATCACAATTAAATATTATCTCAGTTAAAAGTATCTTAGGAGGCCCAGTTTTTTGGCCTGCTCTGCCACATGTTTGAAAAGACTCCTGAGTTGCCAATTTAAGGCTAACCTTCTGTTACCAATATAACAATTATTTAATCTTAACCAATAACTTATGAGCTGATTGTGAAGACACGCAGAGCATATTACTAGTTAAAAAAAAGAAGAAAAAGGAGCTATACCAGCACTTTTCTAAATTTCACATAGTTCTAAACACATACAAAAAACACACAAAGCAGAAACCAACAGCTCCAGACACGTGGAACCCCTAGTTATCCTCAACGAGCAGGCAAAAGAATTAGAAGGGTAAGCTTCCATTTCATAAACAAAACTTGGTCCATCTTGACCGATCTCTGGAGAACACCAGGTGACTCTTGCTCTCCCAGTTCCCAGGGTGTCCCCTGGTAAGGTGACGGTCTTCCTAGCACATCTGCTGACCACAGCCTGAAGGGACAGCTGCAAATACCAAGCACACATTTCATAAAATCCCATTGTCTATAAACACCAGAGAAAACAGACTCAGGTGGATCTAAACTCAGACTTCACCATGTTTCAGAGTCACGAGACTAAACACAGACAACAAACCAATACAACAAACACATGTTCAATTCCAGAAACATAAGACAGATACTTAGAATGAAGACACTAGCTGGCACACACACAAGAGGGGGATTCCCCAATTTTCTCTCTGTCCCTGTGAGAGATTCAATATCCACTTTCCTCCCGCCTAATGCAGTTTCCAACTGCGGCCATCTGCCTGATTATTAAATCCCTTTTATTAAGCCCTAATATTTCTCTCTCCAAATAAAGCAGCTTCTAGAAGCTGCGGCCAACTGCCTGCCTGTTGAGTTCCTAGTTCCCGATAGCTCACTGCTAAACCTAAGTGAATCCAGTGTGCGGGTTTAGCACTGATCCATCTTAGAACATACCAACCTTCTGTGGTACGAATTTTAATTCTTTTCTTCTTGCATGGAGCTACAAATCAGCAGTGTTTCTTCCAAATGTCCTCTGCCTTTCTCAGGTCCTGCATTGGTTTGCCAAATTGTTGAGGCCAGCCAGCGGCTCACATGTCCAGGTTCGAGCCTGGAAGGCATCTTGGAATCTGGAAGAAAAAAGGGAATCTAGGCTATGAGAGAAAGGAAGGAACCAAGACAATAGTCTGATCAAGGTTCAATTTTAATATTGGGGAAAACGTGCTTATAAAGAGGGGGGCCCATTCCCGCCGAATCATCCTTGGAGTCCAGTTGCATGTGACCACGTGTAGGCTCTGGAACAGCTAGGCAGCAGGTAGCAGCAGCAGCAGTGGTAGAATAATAGGGTGGCAGGCTCCACTCCAGGTGATCTCCTAGTGACAAGTCAAGCCTGCTCAGCCTGTTTTCAGGCTGTGGGGGGGAAGTTACACCTTTTCCAGGTGGGTTGAAGCATTCATCTGGAATAAACATGCTCAGATAGTAGCTTAAAATCTCCTCCAGGAACTGGTCTCCTGATTATCTTCTAGCAATGGCATCTGACAGTGACCCAGCATTCATAGCCATAACTTCACAATTAACAAAAGATTTGCACACATATTGAAAACATTATTATGCATATAATCCTCAGAATTTGGGCAGGTTAAAATAAAAGAGGACATTAAGAGAAACTTTAGCAAAGCTCTCATTAGAGTCCAGCAAATGTTGAATAGACCTTCCTTTGCTTTGGGCTTCTGTACCCCATATAGATAATAAATTAGTCCCTATGAGATTACATTTGAAAGATTTCCCCCACTGCTTCCCAAGCTCAGAGGCCAGCAGTTGATAGATCTCTCTAATGTTCATTATCAAGCTACTACAAGATCTCTAGTTCCCCATAAAGAGTATTTATCAGGATATCTGAGAGATTCAGCCTACATCTAAAGCCATCACCAGTTTCTGCTTGTTCAAATCTGGAGATAAAGTATGGGTCAAACAGGTAGCCATAGGGGCACTGAAAACAGCTGGAACCAGCTTGGAAGGGATGCTACATGGTGATTTTCTCCATGAGAAATATGATTATGAAGGTAGCTGCTGACATTACGCCATGGATCCACCCTTTCCAGATCAAGAAATTAGAAGCCATGGATGTTCCTGCCAAATGGAATATATCTTGGAGTATGGGTACATCTCATTAGTCCCAAGATTCTTCCACTCCCTGGTCTTCTATTCTTATGTTTTGCCCTATTGGTATGAGGATAGGGTAATCATCCAAACCCATGGCACTCAGGACTGGACTTGGAAACTAAGGAAGACAAATGCAGGGAAGGTATTAGCTAGCATGACTATAGACCAGAAACCCATATTTTTCTTGACTTTTGTCATTGATATCTACTTTATATGTCTGGTTGCACTGGAAAAAGGAAAGATGTTGGAATTTAGTTTTTTGGGGATTGGAATACAGAGTTTACAGTTCTATGCAAGCCCTGTAGCTGCCCCCAGAAACAGAGAATCCATTTCAAAAATTCGGGTTGTAAAATAGAGGCTTCCTAAAAATACACAGAAAAATATATAGAAAGTCCCTTCCCCCCAAAAAATACACCATAGAAAAATATAATTCAATGGTCATAAAATAAAAACATCTAAAATTTTTGGTGAAAAAAAATCTTGCATTTGGAGAACAAGGAAAACCTGGAGAAACAAGATTCTGTTCCAAGGGATGGGATCTGAGGAATGAAATTGATTATTATCCGCCAGAAATGTGCCAAGAATGCTGGCTATGCTTAGATATCAAGCCATTCCCTAATTAACTAGTCTGTCAGTCCACTAACCTACAAAACTTATTGTGACTGGGGCAGCCCAAATTAACATTAGAGGATTTATAAGGGGATGAGACTTGTCTAATATCCAACACCTTTTACTTAGGCATTTCTCCTTACTCTGATGCCTATTATTCTGCTGTAGCCTCCCCTCCCCCAGCCTGAAACCTGCTTGCTCAAGGGTGGAGCTTCCCGCTCATTCTTTCTGCCACGCCCACTGATGGAATCTGCTGCTTTGCTGTTCGGAACCACACACGTGCTCACCTTTCTTTTTTTTTTTTTCCTTCTTGAATCCTTTTCCATTTTTTATTAGGTATTTAGCTCATTTACATTTCCAATGCTATACCAAAAGTCCCCCATATCCACCCACCCCCACTCCCCTGCCCACCCACTCCCCCTTTTTGGCCCTGGTGTTCCCCTGTATTGGGGCATATAAAGTTTGCAAGTCCAAAGGGCCTCTCTTTCCAGTGATGGCCGACTAGGCCATCTTTTGATATATATGCAGCTAGAGTCAAGAGCTCCGGGGTACTGGTTAGTTCATAATGTTGTTCCACCTATAGGGTTGCAGATCGCTTTAGCTCCTTGGCTACTTTCTCTAGCTCCTCCATTGGGAGCCCTATGATCCATCCATTAGCTGACTGTGAGCATCCACTTCTGTGTTTGCTAGGCCCCGGCATAGTCTCACAAGAGACAGCTACATCTGGGTCCTTTCAATAAAATCTTGCTAGTGTATGCAATGGTGTCATCGTTTGGATGCTGATTATGGGGTGGATCCCTGGATATGGCAGTCTCTACATGGTCCATCCTTTCATCTCAGCTCCAAACTTTGTCTCTGTAACTCCTTCCATGGGTGTTTTGTTCCCAAATCTAAGGAGGGGAATAGTGTCCACACTTCAGTCTTCATTCTTCTTGAGTTTCATGTGTTTAGCAAATTATATCTTATATCTTGGGTATCCTAGGTTTGGGGCTAATATCCACTTATCAGTGAGTACATATTGTGTGAGTTTCTTTGTGAATGTGTTACCTCACTCAGGATGATGCCCTCCAGGTCCATCCATTTGGCTAGGAATTTTATAAATTCATTCTTTTTAATAGCTGAGTAGTACTCCATTGTGTAGATGTACCACATTTTCTGTATCCATTCCTCTGTTGAGGGGCATCTAGGTTCTTTCCATCTTCTGGCTATTATAAATAAGGCTGCTATGAACATAGTGGAGCATGTGTCCTTCTTACCAGTTGGGGCATCTTCTGGATATATGCCCAGGAGAGGTATTGCTGGATCCTCCGGTAGTACTATGTCCAGTTTTCTGAGGAACCGCCAGACTGATTTCCAGAGTGGTTGTACAAGCCTGCACTCCCACCAACAATGGAGGAGTGTTCCTCTTTCTCCACATCCACGCCAGCATCTGCTGTCACCTGAATTTTTGATCTTAGCCATTCTGACTGGTGTGAGGTGGAATCTCAGGGTTGTTTTGATTTGCATTTCCCTGTTGATTAAGGATGTTGAACATTTTTTCAGGTGCTTCTCTGCCATTCGATATTGCTCAGGTGAGAATTCTTTGTTCAGTTCTGAGCCCCATTTTTTAATGGAGTTATTTGATTTTCTGAAGTCCACCTTCTTGAGTTCTTTATATATGTTGGATATTAGTCCCCTATCTGATTTAGGATAGGTAAAGATCCTTTCCCAATCTGTTGGTGGTCTTTTTGTCTTATTGACGGTGTCTTTTGCCTTGCAGAAACTTTGGAGTTTCATTAGGTCCCATTTGTCAATTCTCGATCTTACAGCACAAGCCATTGCTGTTCTGTTCAGGAATTTTTCCCCTGTGCCCATATCTTCAAGGCTTTTCCCCACTTTCTCCTCTATAAGTTTCAGTGTCTCTGGTTTTATGTGAAGTTCCTTGATCCACTTAGATTTGACCTTAGTACAAGGAGATAAGTATGGATCGATTCGCATTCTTCTACACGATAACAACCAGTTGTGCCAGCACCAATTGTTGAAAATGCTGTCTTTCTTCCACTGGATGGTTTTAGCTCCCTTGTCGAAGATAACATGACCATAGGTGTGTGGGTTCATTTCTGGGTCTTCAATTCTATTCCATTGGTCTACATGTCTGTCTCTATACCAGTACCATGCAGTTTTTATCACAATTGCTCTGTAGTAAAGCTTTAGGTCTGGCATGGTGATTCCGCCAGAAGTTCTTTTATCCTTGAGAAGACTTTTTGCTATCCTAGGTTTTTTGCACAGTGGTCTGCACTTCCCTTTCCCTCCTTGCTCTAAGCCAGAATTCTTAGTGACCACACCTTCCGCTGTGTCTTTAAATCCATTTCATAAGGGGAATTGACCTCCTTTCCCTGAGAAACAGCTTGGCACTCACAAAAGACCAGCGGGGGAGGGGAGCCACTGCCTGCCTTTTCCACCACCTGACCCGCAGCTGCCACAGAACCCACAAAATTTAAAATAAGTGAACTGTGCCACTTCCACACGCCTTATAGTCCAGGCTTCCACGCTCCCATTTTACTGGTTCGCTAAAAATTCCCACGCAGACACCAGTATACCATCAGTAGGGCTCATCAGTGGGGAAGGGCCTCCACTTCCCCGAACAGAGCCTGGCCAGTTCTGCCTGAGAACTAAGGGGCTAGCGTTCCAGCTGACATAGAAGCAGACATTGCCCATCTGGATCCTGTTCTCCTGAAAGTTGCTCTCTCTCCTCAGGGCTCTAGCTGCTGGCTGAAATCCCTTGCCAGGGTGGAGCACTTTCCACAGTAAGTCCAGGGCTTACTGGGTAGCCACTAGAGGTCCTCGTGAGGACTTGTGCACTCTAGCCTGGTTGATTTCCTTTTTGGTTTCTGAGCTGTTCACAGAATGCTGGTATGAACACCAGGAACCTCCAGAATACGGGCAACAACGTGTCTTCAAACGTATCATCAGATACACCACTGGGATGTCTCCTAGGAAATCTTAAGTCTTTGAAGCTGACGCCTCCTTTAAAGGCATCAAAATTAAAAGAATCTTTATACATACTGCCAGCAAACTGGTAAATGAGAAGAGGTTATCTATGTAAAATCTTTCATTCATCTCCGTTCCAATCATGCTATGTTTTCTTCTTGCTCTCCAAATCAACTTCTGTTACCATAAATCCTGAACAACTCCCACTAAATGATACTACGATACTGGACCCAACATATGAACCACCTCCTCTTCGCAGTAGGCCAGCTTCTGTGAAATTTATAACCCAAACTGCTGCCTTGGTTTCCCCCCTTCTGAGACTCCCCAGGGCCTGCCACCCCCAGCTCTCCTCCTTCTACACTATCTACAGGTCCCACCCAATGTTCTACCTTAGCACCTACTTTCACACCACCTATCACTCACTCTAAGGCCACGACCAAAACCCCAAGCTCTCCACCCCTAAAGGAATCCAACCCAGCAACTGTCCTTCTCTTAAGGGAGGTTGCAGGGGTAGATGCAATGTTCAGACGGTCAGAGTACACGTTCCCTTCTCACTGAGCAAACTTTCTTGGATAGAGAAGAGATTGGGCTCCTATACTTCTAATTCTTCTGTGTTTATCAAAGAATTTCAGTTTATCACTCAGATGTACAGTTTGACTTCTCATGGTATACACATGATACTTACAAACAATTTGCTTCCCAAGGAACGTGGGCGACTTTGGGAACTAGCGAGAGAACATGCAGATGAGATTCATCAAAAGATAGAGCATATCTAATGAGAGCAGAGACAGTACCTGGTCCAGATGATCAGTGGAATTATAATTCCCCAGGTGTTATTCTAGCAAAGGACAGGTTATTTACATGTCTTTTGGCGGGTCTGAGAAAAGCAGCTTTATTATTTTTTTATTATTAGGTATTATTTCATTTATATTTCCAATGCTATCCCAAAAGTCCCCTCTCAGCTCCAAATTTGTCTCTGTAACTCCATTCCATGGGTGTTTTGTTCCCAATTCTAAGAAGGGGCAAAGTATCCACACTTTGTTCTTCATTCTTCTCGCGTTTCTTGTGTTTCGCAAATTGTATCTTATATCTTGTGTATCCTAAGTTTCTGTGATAATATACACTTATCAGTGAGTACATATGATGTGAGTTCTATTGTGATTGTGTTACCTCACTCAGGATGATGCCCACCAGTTCCATCCATTTGCCTAGGAATTTCATAAATTCATTCTTTTTAATAGCCGAGTAGTACTCCATTTTGTAAATGTGCCACATTTTCTATATTCTTTCCTCTGTTGAGGGGCATCTGGGTATAAATAAGACTGCTATGAACATAGTGGAGCATGTGTCCTTCTTACCAGTTGGGACATCTTCTGGATATATGCCCAGGAGAGGTATTGCGGGATCCTCTAGTAGTACTATGTCCAATTTTCTGAGGAACCGCCAGACTGATTTCCAGAGTGGTTGTACAAGCTTGCACTCCCCCCAACAATGGAGGAGTGTTCCTCTTTTTCCACATCCTCACCAGCATCTGCTATCACCTGAATTTTTGATCTTAGCCATTCTGAATGGTGTGAGGTAGAATCTCAGGGTTGTTTTGATTTGCATTTCCCTGATGATTAAGGATGCTGAACATTTTTTTTTTCAGGTGCTTCTCAGCCATTCAGTATTCCTCGGGTGAGAATTCTTTGTTTAGCTCTGAGCCCCATTTTTAATGGGGATATTTGATGGATAGTTCAATGCATCTTAGAAGCTGGGAACAAAAGAGCAATGGAAGTAGTTACAGAGACAAAATGTGGAATGGAGACTGAAGAAATGACCATCCAGAGACTTATTTACCTGGGGATCCATCTGTGATGGTTTGTATATTCTTGGACCAGGGAGTAGCACCATTTGGAGGTGTGGCCTTGTTGGAATAGGTGTGGCCTGGTTGGTGTAGGTGTGTCACTGTGGGTGTGGGCATAAGATCCTCACCCTAGATTCCTGGAAGTCAGTCTTCCACTAGTAGCCTTTGAATGAAGATGTAGAACTCTCAGCTCCTCCTGCACCATGCCTGCCTGAATGCTGCCATGCTCCCACCTTTATGGTAATGAATTGAACCTCTGAATCTATAAGCCAGCCCCAATTAAATGTTGTTTTTTATAAGACTTGCCTTGGTCATGGTTTATGTTCACAGCCATAAAACCCTAACTAATATACCATCTCATATACAATCACCAAACCCAGACACTGTTGTGGATGCCAACAACTGCTTACTGACAGGAGCCTTATATAGCTCTCTCCTGACAGGCTCTGCCAGAACCTTACAAATACATAAGTGGATCCTCACAGCCATGCACATAGGGTCCCCATTTAAGAGGCTAGAGAAAGGACCTAAGGAGTTGAAGAGTTTGAAGACCCATAAGAGGAACAACAGTATGAACTAGCCAGTATCCCCAGAGCTCCCAGGCACTAAACCACCAACCAAAGAGCACATATGGTGGGACTCGTGGTTTCAGCTGCATATACAGAACAGGATGGCCTAGTTAGACATCAATGTGGGGAGAGGCCCTTTGTCCTATGAATGTTCTATGACTCAATGTGGGGGGAATGCCAGGGCCAGGAAGCTGGAGTGGCTGGGTTGGTAAGCAAGGGGAGGGAGGATAAGGGGAAGGTGTTTTTCAGAGAGGGAACCAGGAAAGGGGATAACATTTGAAATGTATATAAAGAAAATATCCAATAAAATATTAGAGAAATTTCATATTAGCACTTTAAAAGAACACCCAAAAGCTCTAGAACAAAAAGAAAAAAATGACACCCAAAAGAAATGGTGGCAGGAAATAGTAAAACTTGGGGTGGAAATCAATAGAATAGAAAGAGAAAAAATATTTTTAAAATCCATGAAATAAGTATAGGTTCTTTGACAAGATCACTAAGATGAAAAACACTTATCCAAATTAACGAAAAGACAAAGAAATAATATCCAAATTATTAAAACCAAAAATCAAGAGAAGGACATAACAGACACCTGATAGTTTGGAAAGATTCCCAAAATGCTTTCATCTTACCATAAGGATACTTGCTCAACCATGTTAATTGCTGCTGTATTCATAATAGTCTGTAACTGGAAACAATCTGCATGTCCATAAGCTGAAGAGTTGGTAAAAATGTGGTATATCTAAACAATGGAATATTACTCACCTGTTATGAAAAAATTGACATAAGGAATCTGCAGGCAAATGCATGGAAATAGAAAAAAAATCTTCCTGAGTAAAATAACCTAGTCCAAGGAAGATAAATATGCTATGTATTGATTTATATGTTGATATTGACTGGGCTGTATTGTTTTTGTCAATTTGCCACAATGTAAAGTATTCTGAGAGAAGGAAACCTCTTTTGATAAAATGTCCATAAGATTAGGCTGTTCAGGCAAGACTGCAGGGCATTTTCTTAATTAGTGATTGATGGGGAGGGATCCTGCCCATTGTTGTTACTGCCATCAATGTGCTTGTGGTTTTGAGTTATCTATGAGAAAGCAGACAGAGCAAATCATGTGGAACCAGCCACTAAGAAGTACCCATCCATGACCTTTGTATCAGTTCCAGCCTCCAGGTTCCTGGCCCATTTCAGTTCCTGTTCTGTATGTCTTCAATGATGAACAACAATGAAGAAGTGTAAGCCAAATAAGTCCTACCCTCCCCAACTTGTCATAGTGTTTTGTGACAGCAATAGAAACACTAAGACATTCAACATTACATAAGTGATGACCAGTCTATAATTGGTAGATCCACCGAAGTTAGATATAGAGGAAGGGACTGGCACAAACACATGGATGCCCATGGTATGGGGAAATAGAATGGTTTTATTAGTGGACCAAGGTGGACAAGAAAGAGATCAGGTGACATGGTGAAGGGAGATGGGGTTGAGGAAGGGAATGCAGGGAGAGATAGTTGAAAGAGAGGGGAATTTGATGAATGATGACAGAAAGGAAGTAGATTTGGAAGGGAGGGGAAGTAGAAAAAGAACTGTGGGGAGAAAAATTTGTGGGGACAGTAAGCAGGGTAATATTACTTGAGAATTTACTTTACTTTAAATTTTACTACAAAGAAAAATAAATTAAACATGGCAGAGGGGCTCTCAGGACTGTACATTTTACCTCTGAACTATTGGGCTTTGATGGATTCTTGGTAAGGTAAACCATATGAAAATTGAAGTGTACACATTCCATGGGTAACAGGGGCAATCGATGATATCATGTACATTTGGGAATAAGAGTTTACATAATCCTTTAAGTCTGTTTTTACAACACAGTATTGGGACTGTATAGATAGATAAGTGGTAATTGCAGCCATGCTAACTAATCTGTGTTTTATCCTCAAAATGTGTATGGTAGAAGGAAAGACAAGACATTATGACATGTACTTCTAAATTCCATATGTATGTTATAAAACCTGAAGCAACATACTAGATAGATAGATGTTTGGTGCTATGCAAAAGGAACAGCAAAACCATTAGAACGTATGGAATGTTGCCCCGCAGTTAGCCCAAGCAAGGTGTGCCTGAGAGAGGCAGAACACCGAGGACTGTGTCCTGAGGACTTCATGCTGTTGTGGGTTTTGTTCTGCTTGCTATGATCACCATCACATTCCTTATAATCTATTAGTTGTATAAAAACTCTAAGGGGGAGGCGGTTCCAACCCCTTACTGGCCAATGTCATTGTCACCCAAAGTGTCAGTTTGATTGAACATTTTCAAGCATTGCTGCTGGAGCAGATTAATAATTAAATCATTACACTTGGAAAGAATTACTGTGAAAAAACATGCTTTGTTTTTTTTTTTTTTTTTTTTTTTTTTTTGCAAAATCTGAGATGGTGATCAGGTGATGATTAATTCCTTACCCACTTTTTCCCCTCAGTTTCCTGATATGATTTAATAAAAACATGGTTAATGAATACATGTGCACTCTGAGGATTCAAAGTAGAAAGAGCTGATTTTTTTTTGTATAAAAGTTTAGTTCTGTGGTTCTATTAAGATTTTTATAGCACCCTTCCAGTCCCGTCAGCACCAGGGTAGCATGGGCATTGAGTCGGCTGACACCCGCAAGCTACCCACAAGACCCACCAAGGGACCTTAAGACCTCTGGTGATTGGAACACAGTGTCTGCTCCAATCCACTCACAAGGAACCTGAAACTGCATTAATTAGGGAAGCAGAAAATCTGACCTGATCAGGGGTACAAGTCACTTCCATTCCTCGCCAGCACTGGGGTAGCTAGGGCCCAGAGTAGGCTGACACCCGTAAGGTATACACAGGACCCTCCACGGGATCTTAAGACCTCTGTGAGTAGATCACAACTTCTGCCAGGAGGCAGGTTTGAACACCAGATATCTGGGAAATTTCCCTGCTAGAGGAGAGCCTACCTACAGAGAGTATTCTGAAATCTGAAACTCAGGAGAGATCTAGTCTCCAAGGTCTGCTGATAGGGGCTAACATAAATACCTGAGGAACAGGATCAAACCAGAGACAACTACAACAACTAACTCCAGAGATTACCAGATGGTAAAAGGCAAACATCAGAATCTTCCTAACAGAAACCAAGACTACTCACCATCATCAGAACGCATCACTCACACCCCACCCAGTCCTGTGCATCCCAACACACCCAAAACACTAGACCTGGATTTTATAAGCATATCTCATGATGATGGTAGAGGACATCAAGAAGAACTTTAATAACTCACTTAAAGAAATACTTGAGAACACTGCTAAACAAATAGAAGATCTTAAAGAGGAAGCACAAAAAACCCTTGAAGTATTGCAAGAAAACATGACCAAACAGGTGATAGAATTGAATAAAACCATCCAAGACCTAAAAAGGGAAGTAGACACAATAAATAAAACACAAAGTGAGGCAGCACTGGAGATAGAAACCCTAGGAAAGAAATCTGGAACTGTAGATACAAGCATCAGCCACAGAATACAAGAGATAGAAGAGAGAATCTCAGGTACAGAAGATTCCATAGAGAACATTGGCACAACAATCAAAGAAAATACAAAATGCAAAAAGATCCTAACTCAAAACATCCAGGAAATCCAGGACACAATGAGAAGACCAAACCTATGGATAATAGGAATAGATGAGAATGAATATTTTCAACTTAAAGGGCCAGCAAATATTTTCAACAAAATTATCGAAGAAAATTCCCAAACCTAAAGAAAGAGATGCTCATGAACATACAAGAAGCCTACAGAACTCCAAATAGACTTGACCAGAAAAGAAATTCCTCTTGACACATAAAAATCAGAACAACAAATGCACTAAATGAAGAGAGAATATTAGAAGCAGTAAGGAATTAAGGTCAAGTAACATATAAAGGCAGGCCTATCAGAATTATACCAGAATTTTCACCAGAGACTATGAAAGCCAGAAGATCCTGGACAGATGTTATACAGAACCTAAGAGAACACAAATGCCAGCGCAGGCTACTATACCCAGCCAAACTGTCAATTACCATAGATCGAGAAACCAAAGTTTTGCACAACAAAACCAAATTCACACATTATCTTTCCACGAATCCAGCCCTCCAAAGGACAACAACAGGAAAAGCAAAAAAAAAAAACAAAAAACAAAAAACAAAAAAAAAAAACAAAAAACAAAAAAAAAACCAACAACAACAAATCAATACAAGGACTGAAACCATGCCCTAGAAAAAGCAAGAAAGTAACCCCTCAACAAACCAAAAAGAAGACAGCCACAAAAACAGAATGCCAACTCTAAAAACAAAAATAATAGGAAGCAACAATTACTTTTCCTTAATATCTCTTAATATCAATGGACTCAATTCCCCCAATAAAAAGACATAGACTAACAGACTGGCTACACAAACAGAACCCAACATTCTGCTGCTTACAGGAAACACATCTCAGGGAAAAAGACAGAGACTACCTCAGAGTGAAAGAGTGGAAAACAATTTTCCAAGCAAATGGTCTGAAGAAACAAGCTGGACTAGCCATTCAAATATCAGATAAAATCGACTTCAAACCTAAAGTTATCAAAAAAGACAAGGAGGGACACTTCATACTCATCAAAGGTAAAATCCTCCAAGAAGAACTCTCAATTCTGAATATCTATGCTCCAAATGCAAGGGCAGAAACATTCATTAAAGAAACTTTAGTAAAGCTCAAAGCACATATTGCACCTCACACAATAATAGTGGGAGATATAAACACAGCACTTTCATCAATGGACAGATCGTGGAAACAGAAACTAAACAGGGACACAGTGAAACTAACAGAAGAGATGAAACAAATGGACTTAACAGATATCTACAAAACATTTTATTCTAAAACAAAAGGATATACCTTCTTCTCAACACCTCATGGTACCTTCTCTAAAATTGACCACAAAATTGGTCAAAAAACAGGCCTCAACAGATACAAAAATATTGAAATCGTCCCATGCATCCTTTCAGACTACCATGGACTAAGGCTGATCTTCAATAACAACATAAATGATGGAAAGCCAACATTCACATGGAAACTGAACAACACTCTTCTCAATGATACCTTGGTCAAGGAAGAATAAGGAAAGAAATTAAAGACATTTTAGAGTTTAATGAAAATGAAGCTACAAAATACCCAAACTTATGGGACACTATGAAAGCATTTCTAAGAGGGAAACTCATAGCTCTGAGTGCCTCCAAAAAGAAACTAGAGAGAGCACACACTAGCAGCTTGACCACACACTTAAAAGCTCTAGAAAAAACAAGGCAAATTCACCCAAGAGCGGTAGACGGCAGGAAATAATCAAACTCAGTGGCAAAATCAACCAAGTGGAAACAAGAACTATTCAAAGAATTACCCAAACCTGATAAACAGCTTCAGTGAAGTACATGGATATAAAATTAACTCAAACAAGTCAATGGCCTTTCTCTACACAAAGAATAAACAGGCTGAGAAAGAAATTAGGGAAACAACACCCTTCTCAATAGTCACAAATAATATAAAATACCTTGGCGTGACTCTAACTAGGGAAGTGAAAGATCTGTATGATAAGAACTTCAAGTTTCTGAAGAAAGAAATAAAAGAAGATCTCAGAAAATGGAAAGATCCCCCATGCTCATGGATTGTCAGGATCAACATTGTAAAAATGGCTATTTTGCCAAAAGCAATCTACAGATTCAATGCAATCCCCATCAAAATTCCAACTCAATTCTTCAATGAATTAGAAAGAAAAATCTGCAAATTCACCTAGAATAACAAAAAACCTAGGATAGCAAAAACTCTTCCCAAGGATAAAAGAACCTCTGGTGGACTAACCATGCCTGACCTAAAGTTTTACTACAGGGTAATTGTGATAAAAAAAACTTCATGGTACTGGTATAATGATAGAAAAGTAGAACAATGGAATAGAATTGAAGACCCAGAAATGAACCCACACACCTATGCTCACTTGATCTTCCACAAGGGAGCCAAAACCATCCAGTGGAGAAAAGACAGCATTTTCATTAAGTGGTGCTGGCACAACTGGTGGTAATCATGTAGAAGAATGGGAATTGATCCATTCCTATCTCCTTTTACTAAGTTTAAATCTAAGTGGATCAAGGAGCTCCACATAAAACCAGAGACACTGAAACATATAGAGGAGAAAGTGGGGAAAAGCCTCGAAGATATTGGCACAGGGGAAAAATTCCTGAATAGAACAGCAATGGCTTGTGCTGTAAGATTGAGAATTGACAAATGGGACCTCATGAACTTGCAAAGCTTCTGTAAGGCAAAAGACACTGTCAATAAGACAAAAAGGCCACCAACAGATTGGGAAAGGATCTTTACCTATCCTAAATCAGATAGAGGACTAATATCCAATATATATAAAGAACTCAAGAAGGTAGACTCCAGAAAAACAAATAACCCCATTAAAAAATGGGGCTCAGAGCTAAACAAAGAATTCTCACCTGAGGAATACCGAATGCCTGAGAAACACCTAAAAAAAATGTTCATTATTCTTAATCATCAGGGAAATGCAAATCAAAACAACCCTGAGATTCCATCTAACACCAGTCAGAATGGCTAAGGTAAAAAATTCAGGTGACAGCAGATGCTGGTGAGGATTTGGAGAAAGAGTAACAGTCCTCCACTGTTGGTGGGATTGCAAGCTTGTACAACCACTCTGGAAATCTGTCTGGAGGATTCTCAGAAAACTGGACATGGTACTATCGGAGGATCCCTCATTACCTCTCCTGGGAATATATGCAGAAGATGTTCCAACTAGTAAGAAAGAAACATGCTCCACTATGTTCATAGCAGCCTTATTTATAATAGCCAGAAGCTGGAAATAACCCAGATGCCCCTCAAAAGAGGGATGTATACAAAAATTGCGGTACATTTTCACAATAGAGTACTACTCAGCTATTAAAAAGAATGAATTTATGAAATTCTTAGGCAAATTGTTGGACCTGGAGGGCATTAGCCTGAGTGAGGTAACCCAATCACAAAAGAACTCAAATGATATGTACTCACTGATAAGTGAATATTAGCCCAGAAACTTAGAATACTGAAGATATAAGTTACAATTGCCAAACACATGAAACTCAAGAAGAACTAAGACCAAAGTGTGGACACTTTGCTCCTTCTTAGAATTGGGAACAAAACACCCATAAAAGGAGATACAGAGACAAAGTTTGGAACAGAGACAAAAGAATGGACCATCTAGAGACTGCCATATCCAGGGATCCATCCCATAATCAGCCTCCAAACGCTGACACCATTGTATACACTAGCAAGATTTTGCTGATAGGACCCTGATATAGCTATCTCTAGGGAGACTATCCTGGGGCCTAGCAAACACATAAGTGGATGCTCACAGTCAGCTATTGGATGGATCACAGTGCCCCCAATGGAGGAGCTAGAGAAAATACCCAAGGAACTAAAGGGATCTGCAACCCTATAGGTGGAACAACATTATGAAGTAACCAGTACCCCAGAGCTCTTGACTCCTGCTGCATATGTATCAAAAGATGACCTAGTCGGCCATCACTGGAAAGAGAGGCCCATTGGACTTGCAAACTCTATATGCCCCAGTACAGGGGAACGCCAGGGCCAAAAAGGGTGGATAGGGGAGTGGGGGGGAGGGTATGGGGCACTTTGGGATAGCATTGGATATGTAAAGAGAAAAATGCCTAATTTAGAAAAAGATTTTTATAGCATTAATTTTTGAGATAAATAATAAAGTAATTGACCCTTTCTTTATAAAAGCAAATAGCAGGCTACCAGTAAGAGTAACTGGCTGAAAAAAAAAAAGTTACCTTGCTTGCTTACACATGGTTAATCTATAACGAGATGCTTAGATATAAATATATGTGGATTCTAGGAGAAAATTTGTTTTTTTTTATCCATAATGTATAAACAGATCATTGTTGGAGTATATTTGGAAGATGCTTTTCCTTACATATACTCATAAGTATTCACGAGAAGAAAACAAAAAGTAATCACCTTTCATTTTATACTATCTGAAACATTTTACACAGATAAGTAAGCAGTGTGAGAAAAGTAAAGTTGGAGCTGTGTTCCATATCAAATATGACTATATATGTAAAGTGGTTGACGCTTTGCTCTATCCATCAAAATATACATGTAAAATTGCTTGTAATTCTTAAAGCTTGCTTTTTTCAACAAGTGTGTAAATATGTCAGAAATAATATCATGGGCACTGAAAACAGGGTTATAGTTGCATTATGCTTCATTAGGGGATTACAACATCCAGAACTGGACATTGGCCTGGTACCCTCAGCTATCAGGATGACAACCAAGTATAAGGAAAACCCCAAAAGAGTCATTCTTACCAGCATTGTGGTAACACCATGGTGTTGATGTAAATCTCCTCCCAAATATGCCCCAGCAATGAAAACACAACTCAGTTAATATGGTTACATGCTGTGCACCAAGATTGGACAGATCTACCACTATGCTACCATCTTCCACAGCTTATGAGACCCCTTAGAACTTGCAGTTTCCCCAGGCGATGGGCTTCTGCTCTGCTTTTCTTTGTTTTCCTCCACCTCTGCATCCTCTCCCTCTTCCATTTTCTCCTTCTTCTCTCTCCCACCTTCCACTCCACCTTCCTTTTACATGCCCAATCATCAGCTTTCCTTTATTTTACAAATTAAGGTGGGAAGCCGGTTTTTAGGAAATCACCTGAGTGCTGACTACCTCCTTGTTTGCAGCCACTCACAGGAGAATGGAATTAATATCAAATATAATTATCCCCATGGCTACCCACAACATTTCCCCCTTTCTGTCCAATTAAAAGACTATTTTATCTCAGATACAATTGAACATAACTATTACTATTTTGTTATTGATAAATTACAAGAGACCTAACACCCAGTTCATTATGGTTGTTAATTAATTAGAACCTCTGTCATCTATCCTTACATAAAGCCAGGTTCTGCGCCTGGCTATCACTGGGCTTTAGATACAATGCCATCTGAAAAACATCCTCTCAAATCTGTTCCTCTTAAAGTAAAAAGCCTCAGTTCTCTAGGAGACTGTGTAGTTTTTCAACCCCATCAGAAATTCAAGAACCACTGATATTAACTGAAAATATATAGGAAGCCTAAAACAGCTTCCAAAACTTAGCCAATTTATAGAGACAACTGATCACCTGGATAGTCCCTTACTTCAACACATTGGAGCATCGGTATTCAGCCTACTGGCCAGGGTCATCTGACAGACTTTCAGATACATTAATATTAAGGACTACCCTACTCTGTCTCATCAGAATCAAGCTGTCCTAACCTGTAATTGTATCCTTTCTTTGAACTGTATTATGTCTGTAGATGAAATGAGGCAATTCTTGCCTAGTGGTTATTTTGTCACAAATGGAGTACCTCAAAGATACTCAGTTTCTTCTTTGAATCAAAGATTGGAAAGCCTTCAGGAGTAGACTTGTCTTAACAACATGTGAATAAATAATATTAAAGCTCACATTCTGTGGACTTCTGAAGTTTTGAAAACCAGCTATCTATGTGAAGTAATCTAGACTGTTGTCTGTTAACTACTCTCAGCCATTTCTAATTAAAATAACTGAAAACACCCAAACAATTATCTCATAGCCATGAATTTCCTATTTGGCCCTTAACTCACCTGCTTAAACATCTCAGATCTGATTATAATAGCAGCAACAGAAGGACTGGGTCTAAGCCCTGAACTTCAAAAATTTTAGTATCTAAGAAAACCTATAATAACCACCCCCAACCCTGAAGCTTAGGGAACTTGGATGACAACTCTTCATGACTTCTTCAAGCTGAATATGGGTGTTGAGATACGTTTGAAGGTAGGGGGAAGAGTAGGGAAATGTGAGAGTTAGTTGGCCTTATGAAGGCCATACCAATGATTGTATTCATCTCTGATGTCTGTGTCCTGACTGGATCCAGATGAAAATCCAAGACAACAGGGGTTCAGGGAGGTCAGTTCAGCATGTCTGATGATGAAATTCACCAAGGCTGTATATTCTGTAATATATACATCATAAAACAAAATTTTAGTATCATCAAGATAAACTTTGTGCTGGCTAGTTTTGTGTCAACTTGACACAGCTGGAGTTATCACAGAGAAAGGAGCTTCAGTTGGGGAAATGCCTCCATGAGATACAAGTGTAAGGCATTTTCTCAATTAGTGATCAAGGGGGAAATGCCCCTTGTCGGTGGGACCATTTCTGGGCTGTTAGTCTTGGGTTCTATAAGAGAGCAGGCTGAGCAAGCCAGGGGAAGCAAGCCAGTAAAGAACATCCCTCCATGGCCTCTGCATCAGCTCCTGCTTCCTGACCTGCTTGAGTTCAAGTCCTGACTTCCTTGGTGATAAACAGCAGTATGGAATTTTAAGCTGAATAAACCTTTTCCTCCCCAACTTGCTTCTTTGTCATAAGGATTGTGCACGAATAGAAACCCTGACTAAGACAAACTTGTTATTTGATTCTCTGGAATCTAATTTTTAAGTGTCTCCCTCTACCAAATCTGATCCATATAACTTGGAAGGTTTAAGTACTTTAATCACCTTTTCCAAAAACAGATGACAAAACCTGTTCCACAAATTAGCATATCCTTCAGCTGGTAACCAGGAAAACCTTTTGGTTGCCCTCTGTCCCATAGGAATTATAAAACAACCACAATACACAAAACCACACACATTTTAGCCTATTTAGGTCTTTCTAATTTGTCATGTCAGGATATTATCCCAAAATTCCCATGGAGTCCACATTAGACAGAATATGACTCTTCTGCAAACTTTATTATACTATCTTTAAAACAAGTGATTCACACTTCTATTTTCCTTTCCTTTTCCTTTCCTCTTTCCTTTTCTTTCTTTTCCCCTTTCCTTTCTCCTTTCCTTTCATTTCCTCTTTCCTATCCTTTTCATTGTCCTTTCCTCTTCCCTTTCTTTCCTTTCTTTCCCTTTCCCTTTCCCTTTTTCCCTTTCCCTTTTTCCCTTTTCCCTTTTCCCTTTTCCGTTTTCCCTTTCCCTTTTCCCTTTTCCCTTTTCCCTTTTCCTTTCCTTTCTATATTTGTTAATAAGCAGTAGCTTTTCAAATCAGGATTTAACCCCAAAATTCCCTAGAAGCCCACGTTAGACAGAATATGAGTACCCTGTAATACTTATTAGAGCAATATATCTTTATACCATCTTTAAAGGAATTAATTCAACCTTCCACTAATACCTGTTATACCAGCTATCTGTTATGCTCTCTACCTGGAGCCACAGACTTCTATTAAATAATACCTGTTCATAGCAGGTGATTATCACTGCTCTATTGGAGTCAGTGACTAATATTCCTTATCTAGTTCTGAACCACAGGTGAAATTTCCCATGAATAATACACTTTCCTTCTAGAGCAGCTATCTTTTCTGTTTTCTGTTGTGCTCTATACCAAGAGCTACAGATATTTATTTAAGCCTTCTATTTGTTGTGCTCTCTACCAGGAGCCACAGACATCTATTTAATTAATACCTATTATAATATCAATTATGCTCTTTACCTAGAGACACAGACTTTATTATTAATACCTATTCATAGCAGGTGATTATAACTGTTCTCACTACTTGGAGTCAGTGACTAATACTCCCTAGCTAGTTCCAAACCACAGGTGAAATTTCCCATCTTTAAGTGCTACACCAGCTTATAAGAGGCAGCCTGTCAAACAAGTATTTAAACCCAAAGTTCCTGTGGCACCCACGTTAGACAAAATATGAGTATCCTGTAAGAATTATTAGAGGAGAATATCTTTATGCCATCTTTAAGTATCAAGAGGTTATATTTCTCTCTTTATATCAATGAATTACCTGGTCTGGAGACCTTTGTACCTTTGTCTCCCAATTCTTTATTCACAGGGAGAAGCTGAGTGTAAAAAGACCTGTGTTGTCTGTGTCCCTCTTTGGAGGTGGGAGAGGCAAGGAGGGAAAGGAAGGATACAGGCAAGCAAACACAGAAAGGTTCTCTTGAGTATAGATACCTCTCTTTGTTTCAGATTGGGCTTCAAATCAAGAAAATAATATTTGTTGGTTGCTCTTAGAACTTTTGTGAAACTATTATACAAGTATATCTGGCAGACACTTTTCTATTAAAGGTTAAAACTTTTGTAGCTGGATTGATATTTACCTTCCTCCTTTGGTAGCTTGAGGAGTGCCATCCAGTACCATCAGCACTAGTCATTTTGGGTGGTCTCTATTTAAGCACCAGCTTGATTTCTCTTGGTTCAATGGTTTATGTAGGCATTATTGTCACCAATAGGGAATTACCGTTGGTTTGTGGAAAACAAATATACAGCATTTTCAATAGCCTGGATTCTTTGTTTGTGGGTTTGTGTGTGTCCCTTTTGGCCAAAAACTCACTTATATGTTACCCATTCTAACCACTGGGGTTTCATTTAGTACTGCGTGGTGTCCAGTTGGTTTATTTTATTCTTTATTTGGTGATTCCATTTACATTTCCTACATATGCATATATTTTAAGAAGATTCATGTGTCCCAACAAATGGCCCTTAGTTATAACTCTCCCTCTCCATAGGCATTTATCTGCCCTTCCTCTTCTTTCTCCATCTCTATTTAGTCTTTACATCCATTACCTACATACACCCACCCACAAATAGTCCTTAGTTATAATTCTCCCTCGCCATAGGCACTTGTCTGCACTTCCTGTTCCTTCCCCATCTTTATTTAGTCTTCACTTCCAATCCCCATATATCCCCACCCATAAGTCTATAATTCTATTTTTCCTCCTTTGAATATTCTTCCCTGTACTTTAGTTCCATACTCTTTACCTAATCTCTGTGGTTATATGGGTTGTGACTTATCAAAGACTTAAATGCTAGCATCTGTATTTAAACAAATGCATACCATACATGTCATTTTAGTGCTTGAATGGAGATATATACATCATATGGATATGGGAAAATATATATCATATATACAGTGGATAAATGTATCATAAATGGTATTCTGATATTTATGGAGAATGTAATGTTAACTTTCTTCTTTATGCTTGACTTATTTAGAACACTTAGCTCTCTCCTGCTCATGTGCTGTTATTAACAAACTTATTCCAGGTTTTCAAGAGATTTCATCCTGCTGGTCATGATGGTACAGGGAGATCTTTGGATGTAGGGGTGTGAGGATCAGAAATTAAAGGCTAACTGTGAGTGCATGGTATGTCTGAGAGACTGGAGAGATCACTGGGTAAGTAAAGAGTGATTGCTGCTCTTCTAGAGGACCAGAATTCAGTCCCACACACCCATATTGGGCAGCTCATAACTGCCCATAGCTCCAATGGGTCTGACACCCTCTTTTAGTCACCATGGAGAGCTGTACACATGTGACGCTTATATAAACAATAACACACATATACACATGAATAAAAATAAATCTTTAGAAAAAAATAATGATTCTGAGTAACTCCTAGTCTATGTGATATCCTACTTTAAAAAAAATAAGAAGGAAGGAAGGAAGGAATGAATGAAGGAAGGAAGGAAGAGAAAAAGAGATTTTAAAAAATTTGATTCCTGCTTTCATCTGGGTTGCTTTAGTTTATTTTAAAATTTGTGAGACTTTAAAAAAAATTTTATATATAAATGCTTAGCTCACATATATGCATGGGTCCTACACTTGTGCCTTGTGCCTGCAGAGCTCAGAAGCCAGCATTAGTTTCCCTGAAACTGGAGTTAAAGACAGTTGTTAGCTGCAATGTGGGTGCTGGGAATTCACTGTGAGTCCTCTAGAAAAAGAAATAGTGCTTTCAACAGCTGAGCCATCTCTCCAGCTCCTTTAGTTTTATTTAAAAGTGATGTTAACCTTCACTTTCTTTTCTGTTCAGATCCATGTATTTTCTCTATCAGTTGTATTGATGATGATTGGCAGGAAGCAAATTCAAGGGTGTGTGCAGAGTAGTGAAAGAAATCCTTAACAAAAGAGACGTTGCTTCCTCCCCAATACATCCCTGCCTAACCTCCAGCACTTACCTCCGAAGATCTTCCCACAGGATTCTCCAGGATTTAGAGGACCATGGTCTACCTGCCTTAAAGGGAATTGCAAAGTTGTTTTTGCTAAAGGCTCAATTCCATCACATATCTATCCACTGGAAGGCCACGATGTGCATTATCCTTGTGATTTGCTACAACTATTTGCTACTATCTCATATTGTTCAAGCCATATTTGGGACCACATCATATACTTGTTCCTCTCAAGGGTTGGCTTCAGAAATCTCTACAAATAACAAAGTCCCCAGGTGCTCAAGTCCCCTCTGTAATACCACAGTATTTGCCTGTAACCTGCACAATCCTCCCACATACTCTAAACTACCTCTTGGAGATTTATAATACATAATACAATGTACATTCTATATAAATGGTTGTATCATATTATTTAGGGAATGAAAGAAAAAAGTCAAGAAATGTTCAATATAGATGACTTATTTTCTTACAGATATTTCCTGTGTGTAATTGGTTAAATATGTGTGAAACTCACATACTGAGGGCCAGTGTGTCTCAAAAGCCATGTTTCCCAATGTATATAGCATTGAAATTGGGGTAAAATAGGAAAACCCATACCCATGAACCCTGATAGTGTAGCTGGAGGGAATGTGCCCAAGCTTGACATTGTTGGGGAGCAAACAAACAACTTCCTTGCAAGTGTTATTTGGAAAATATATATAAAGAACAAAAGATGTTAGACTCCAGAGAACCAAATAACCCTAGTTAAAATTAATGAACAAAGCTAAACAGATTTCTCAACTGAGGAAACATGAATGGCCAAGTAGCACCTAAAGAAATATCTGTAGTCATTAGAGAAATGCAAATCAAAACAACCCTGAGACTCCACCTCATACCAGTGGGAATGGCTAAGATCAAAAACTGTCATCCTGCCCCACTATCTTCTACCTGAACCCGCCAGAGGCTGCCAAGGGCCCTAGAGTACTCTCCACACCACAGGAACTCAGGAATACCTTGGGATCATGGGTGAGTAAAATGCACCATCAGCTCCAAAGAATCACAGAGGGTCTTGTGCCAGCAGGAACAGGGACAAAGGAACAACACCTGAACAGAGACTGGGATCCATTCAGGTCAGGCTAGCCCTGTCATCTTCCGACTGAACCTACCAGAGGGCACCAAGAGCCCCAGAGGACTCTCCATGCCACAGGACCCCTAGCACACCTGGGACCTCTGGATAACAGGTGAGTGGAACACAACATCAGCTCCAAAGTGTTGAAAAGGGTCTTTTGCCAGCAGGAACAGGGACAAAGGAAACCTGCCCAACAAGAGGCTGGGATTCTTTCCAGTCGGGGCCAGCCCCACCATCATCTGCGTTAACACGGCCAAGGGTGTTGAGGGCCCCAGAGAACTCTCCACTCTGAAGGACCTCTAGCACACCCAAGACCTCTTGAGCACTGGAGGGCATGTGGGCAACAGAAGCAACAGAGCTTATTAGACAGGGTCCCTTCGGGCCTTCATCCTAAGCCAGGAGGCCGAGCTGAGACCCTGACACCTGGGCAACTTCCTTGTCAGAGGAGAGTCTGCTTACAGGGAGGGCTCTGACACCTGGATTCTGGAGGTGGATGAGAGCTCCAGACTTCTGGACACCTGCCTGCAAGAGGAGAACTTGCCTGCAGAGAGTAATCTGAGACTGGGACTCAGGTGAGAGTTGGATTCTCAGGATTGCTGACAGAGGCTAACAGAATCACAGGAGGACCAAGCTCCAGCCAGAGACAGCTTGAACATTAACACCAGAGATTACCTAATGGCGAGAGGCAATGGTAAAAATCTTACTAACATAAACCAAGAACAATGGGCATCATCAGAATCCAGTAAGCCCACCACAGAAAGTCCTGGATACCCCAACACACCCGACAAGCAAGACTCGGATTTAAAATCATATCTCTTGATGGTGGTAGAAGATTTTAGGATGTGCATTAATAACTTACTTAAAGAAATACAGGAGAACACGGCTAAACAGGTAGAAGCCCTTAAAGAGGAAGCACAGCAATCCCTCAAGGAATTACAGGAGAACACTGCTAAACCAGTAGAAGCCCATAAAGAGGAAGCACAGAAATCCCTCAAGGAATTACAGGAGAACACTGCTAAACAAGTACAAGTCTTTAAAGAACTACAGGTAAACACTGCTAAGCTGGTAGAAGAAACACAAAAATCCCGTAAAGAATTACAGGAAAACACAACCAAACAGATGATGGAATTGAATAAAAAAAAATCCAAGATGTAAAAATAGAAGTAGAAACAATGAAGAAAACCTAAAGGGAAACAACTCTGGAGATAAAAATCCTAGGAAAGATATCAGGAAACATAGATGTGAGCATCATCAAGAGAATACAAGAGATAGAAGAGAGAATCTCAGATGCAGAAGATTCCATAGGTAACATGAACACAACAATCAAAGAAAATGGAAAATGCAAAAAGATCCCAACTCAAAATATTCAGGAAATCCAGGACACAATGAGAAGACCAAACCTATGGATAATAGTAGATGAGAATGAAGATTCTCAACTTAAAAGGCCAGCAAATATCTTCAACAAAGTTATAGAAGAAAACTTCCAATACCTAAAGAAAGAAATTCCCATGAACATATAAGAAGCCCAGAGAATTCCAAATAGGCTGGACCAGAAAAGAAATTTCTCCTGACATGTAATATTCAGAACAACAAATGCACTAAATAAAGATAGAATATTAAAATCAGTAAGGGAAAATACTCAAGTAACATATAAAGTCAGACCTATTAGAATTACACCAGACTTATCTGCAGAGTCTATGAAAGCCAGAAGATCCTGGACTGATGTTATACATAAGAGAACACAAATGCCATCCCAGGCTAATATACACCAGCAAAAATCTCAATTACAATAGATGGAGAAACCAAAGAATTCCATGATAAAAACAAATGCACACAATATCTTTCCATGAATCTAGCCCTTCAAAGGATAATAAAGGGAAAACACCAACACATAGATGGAAACTGCACCTGAGAAAAAAACAAGAAAGTAATCCTTCAACAAACCTAAAATAAGACAGCCACAAGAACAGAATCCCAACTTTAACAACAAAAATAACAGGAAGCAACAACTACTTTTCTTTAATTTCTCTTAACATCAATAGACTAAATTCCCCAATTAAAAAACATAGACTAATAGACTGACTACACAAACTGAACCCAGCATTTTGCTACTTGCAGATGACCCACTCCGAGAAGAAAGACAGATTCTACATCAGAGTAAAAGGCTGAAAAACAATTTTCTAAGCAAATGGTCTGAAGAAACAAGCTGGACTAGCCATTCAAATATCGAATAAAATTGACGTCCAACCCAAAGATATCAAAAAAGACAAGGAGGGGTGCTTCATACTCATAAAGGTAAAATCCTCCAAAAGGAACTATCAGTTCTAAATATCTATGCTCCAAATGCAAGGGCAGCCACATTCATTAAAGAAACTTTAGTAAAGCTCAAAGCACACATTGTACCTCACACAAAAATAGTGGGAGACTTCAACACCTCACTCTCACCAATGGACAGATCCTAGAAACATAAACTAAACAGAGACTCATGGACACTAACAGAAGTTATGATACAAATGAATTTAACAGACATCTACAAAACATTTTTTTCCTAAAACAAAAGGATATAACTTCTTCTCAGCACCTCATGGTACCTCCTCCAAAATTGACCATATAATGGGTCACAAAACAGGCTTCAATAGATACAAAAGGTCACGATGGACTAAGGCTGAACTTCAATAACAACATAAATAAGAGAACACCAACATTCATGTGGAGACTGAACAACACTCTACTCAATGATATCTTGGTCAAGGAAGAAATAAAGAAAGAGATTAAAGACTTTTTAACATTTAATGAAAATGACACCACAACATACCCACATTTATGGGACATAATGAAAGCAGACCTAAGAGGAAAATTCACAGCCCTGAGTGCCTCCAAAAAGAAACTAGAGGGAGCACACACTAGCAGCCTGACAACAGACCTAGAAGCTCTAGAACTAAAGGAAGCAAATTCTCCCAAGGGGAGTAGACAGTAGGAAATAATCAAACTTAGAGCAGAAATCAACCAAGTGGAAACAAAAAGATCTATTCAAGGATTCAACCAAACCAGGAGCTGGTTCTTTGAGAAAATCAACAAGTTAGATAAACCCTTAACCAGACTAAGGAGAGGGCACAGGGAAAGAATCCTAATTAACAAAATCAAAAATTAAAAGGGAGATATAACAACAGAACCTAAAGAAATCCAAAACATCATCAGATCCTACTACAAAAGGCTATATTCAACAAAACTAGAAAACCTGGATGAAATGGACAATTTCTAAGACAGATACCAGGTGACAAAGTTAAATCAGGATCAGATTAAAATCTGAACAGTCCCATTTTCCCTAAAGAAATAGAAGCACTCATTAATAGTCTCCCAACCAAAAAAACAAAAAAAAGCCCAGGACCAGATGCGGTTAGGTTCTATCAGACCTTCAAAGAAGAACTAATTCCAACTCTCCTCATACTAGTCCACAAAATAGAAACAGAAGTTACTCTACCCAATTCATTATATGAAGCCACAAATACTCTAATACCTAAACCACACAAAGATCCATCTAAGAAAGAAAACTTCAGATCAATTTTCCTTATGGATATCGATGAAAATATTCTCAATAAAATCCTCGAAAACCAAATCCAAGAACACATCAAAACGATCATCCATCAAGACCAAGAAGGCTACATCCCAGGGATGCAGGGATGGTTTAATATACGGAAAGCTATCAATGTAATCTGAAAAATATTCTAACAATTGTTCTTCAATCCCTACTCCTCTAGCCTGAAGCAGCTCTTGAAGATTGCAGACAAATGCCTGTTTAGAATTTACTAATCCCATTTTCCTCTGTCAACACCTAGTGGAATCAGTGCCAGGTCAACCCTATTGCAATTTAGCCCGTATCATATCACTCCTACAGCAACACTTTAAAAAATAATCCACTACATAAACAATCTCAAGAACAAAAATCAAATGATAATATCATTAGGTGCTGAGAAAGCATTTGACAAAATCCAACAACCCTTCATGATAAAAGGCATAGAAAGTTCAGGAATTGAAGGCCCATACCTAAACATGATAAAAGAAATATACAGCAAACCAGTAGCCGATATCAAACCAAATGGAGTGAAACTGGAAGCAATCCCACTAAAATCAGGGAATAGACAAGGCTGCCCACTTTCTACCTACCTATTCAATATAGTACTTGAAGTCCTAGCCAGAGCAATACTACAACAAAATGAGATCAAGGGGATAAAAATTGGAAAGAAGTCAAAATATCACTATTTGCAGATGATATGATTGTATATATAAGTGACCCTAAAAATTCCACCAGAGAATTCCTGAACCTGATAAATGGCTTCAGTACAGTATCTGGATATAAAATTAACTCAAACAAATCAGTGGCCTTTCTCTACTCAAAGGCTAAACAGGCTGAGAAAGAAATTAGTGAAACAACACCCTTCACAATAGTTACAAAAAATATAAACTACCTTGGTGTGATTCTAAGGAAGTGAAAGATCTGTATGACAAGAATTTCAAGTCCCTGACAAAAGAAATTGAAGATCTCAGAAGGAAAAATATCCCATGTTCATGGATTGGCAGGATTAATATAGAAAAATGGCTATCCTGCCAACAGAAATCTACAGATTCAATGCAATTCCCATCAAAAATCCAAATCAATTCTTCACTGAGTTAGAAAGGTCAATTTGCATATTCATCTGGATGACAAGAAAGCTAAGAGAGCAAAAACTATTCTCAAAAATAAAAGAAACTCTGGTGGAATTACCATGCCTGATCTCAAGCTGTACTACAGAGCAATTTTGATAAAAACTGCATGGTACTAGTACAGCGAGAGAGGGAGATCAATGTAATAGAATTGAAGACCCAGCAATGAACTCACACACGTGTGTTCACTTGAACTTTGACAAGGGAGCTAAAACCATCCATTGGAAAAAAAGCATTTTCAACAAATGGTGCTGGCACAATGGGAGGTTATCATTTAGAAGAATGCAAATTGATCCATTCTTATCTTCTTGTACAAGGTTCAAGTCAAAGTACATCAAAGAACTCCACATAAAACCAGACTGAAATTTATAGAAGACAAAGTGGGTAAAAGCCTCGAAGTTATAGGCAAAAAGGAACAATTCCTGAACAGAACAGCAATGGCTTGTGCAGTAAGATCAAGAATTGACAAATGGACCTCATAAAATTGCAAAATTTCTGTAAGGCAAAAGACACTGTCAATAAGACAAAAAAGGCCACCAACAGATTGGGAAAGGATTTTTTTCTAATCCTAAATCTGATAGGAAACTAATATCCAATATATATATATATATATATATATATATATATATATATATATATATATATATATATATATATATATGGAGCTCAAGAAGCTGGACCACAGAAATTCAAGTAACCCCATTAAAAATGTGGTACAGAGCTAAACAATGAATTCCCAAGTGAGGAATACTGAAGGGCTGACAAGCACCTGAAAAAATGTTCAACATCCTTAATCATCAGGGAAATGCAAATCAAAACAACCCTGAGATTCCACCTCACACCAGTCAGAATGGCTAAGTTTGAAAATTCCGGTGACAGCAGATGCTGGCAAGGATGTGAATAAAGAGGAACACTCCTCCATTGCTGGTGGCATTGCAAGCTTGTACAACCACTCTGGAAATCAGTCTGGCGGTTCCTGAGAACATTGGACATTGTATTACTTGAAGATGCAGCAATACCACTCCTGGGCATATACCCAGAAGTTGTTCCAACTGGTAAAGAGGACACATGCTCCACTATGTTCATAGCAGTCTTATTTATAATAGTCAAAAGCTGGAAACAACCCAGATGTCCCTCAACAGAGGAATGGATACAGAAAATGTGGTACATTTACACAAGGGAATACTACTCAGCTCCTGCTCCTTCGCCTGCTTGCTACGTGAGACTGAGTAACTGCTAGATCCTTGGACTTCCATTCACAGCTGCGACTGAACCATTGTTGGGAATTGGGCTGCCGACTGTAAGTCATCAATAAATTCCTTTACTATCTAGAGACTGTCCATAAGTTCTGTGACTCTAGAGAACCCTGACTAATACAGAAGTGAAGATGTTGTGAAGGCTGTTGTTTCACTAATTTCTTTATCAGCCTGTTTAGCCTTTGAGTAGAGAAAGGCCACTAATTTGTTTGAGTTAATTTTATATCCAGGTACTGTACTGAAGCCATTTATCAGGTTCAGGAATTCTCTGGTGGAATTTTTAGGGTCACCTTTCCCTTCATCTCTTCTCCATTTTTGTACTTTTACACAGGAACAATTCTGGGTCAGAAATTTTAACTTTGTTTTGGTAACCGCATTCCACTATCTGAAGCCCTGTCTATCTACTGGAGGTGGATGCTATTTAAGTTCCCTTTCCCCACTGTTGAGCATATCAATAATTCCTGAGAGTCTTAACTCCAAGGTCCATGGTACTTTCTAGAGGTCCATGGTACCTCAACCCCACCCTGAAACCTGCATATTTCCACTCATTCTTCTACCACTCTGGGCTTCTTTCCTGTCCCAACTAACTGATCCTCTTCCCATTTCTGTTCCATCTCCCCACTCACACCCAGGTTCCTCCTTCCCCCTGACTCCTATGATTATTTTCTTCACCCTCAAATGTTACTGAAGTATCCTCACTTGTGCCTTTCTGTTGTTAAACCTCTTAAGTTCAGTAGGTTGTATCCTAGGTATTCTGTACTTTTTGGCTAATATCCACTTACTCGTGAGCACATACTATGAATGTCCTTTTGTGTCTGAGATACTTAACTCATGATGATAATTTCCAGTTCTAACCATTTGCCTGAAAAACTCATGATTTCCTCATTCTTAATAGCTGAATAATATTCCATTATGTAAAGAAACCACATTTTCTGTCTCTACTCTTCTATTGAGGGACATCTGGGTTGTTTCCAGTTATTACATGTAAGGCTACTATGAACATAGTGGAGCACATGGACCTTTGTAATGTTGGGGCATATTTTGGATATATGCCCAAATTAGTCGAGCTGATTCTTCAGGTAGAACTATATTCCAATTTTCTGAAGAATAGCCAGATTGTTTCCCATAGTGGTTGTACCAACCTGCAATCCCACCAGCAGTAAGGGAGTGTTCCTCGGGTTCTACATACTCACCAGCATGTGCTGTCACATGAGCTCTTGTTCTTAGGCATTCTGTTTGGTTTAGGGTGGAATCTTAGGGTTGTTTTGATTTGCAGTCCCATATAACTAAGAACTTTGAACATTTCTTTAAGTGCAACTTTGACTCCATTCAGAAATACATCAAGACTATCATCCATGATGATCAAGTAGGCTTCATCCCAGGGATGTGGGGATGGCTCAATATATGAAAACCAATCCACATAATCCACCATATCAACAAATTGAAAGAAAATATTCACATGATCATCTCATAATATGATGAAAAGGCTTTCAAAAAAATTCACCACCCCTTCATGTCAAAAGTTTGAGATCAGGGATATAAGGCACATACATAAACATAATCAAAGCAGTATATGGAAAGCCAATCAACAACATAAAATTAAATGTAGAGAAACTTAAAACAGTTCGACTAAATTGGAGACAAGTGAATGCACCCCACTCTCTCACAATTTATTTAATATAGTATTAAACGTTCTACCCAGAGCAATAAGTTAACTGATGGAGTTCACAGAGATACAAAGTAGAAAGGAAGAGGTCAATGTATCACTATTTGCAGATGATATTATAGTAAACATAAGCAAGCTGATAAACACCTCCAGCAAAACAGCTGAATATAAAGTTATTTAGAAAATAATACATAGCCTGCCCTCCTTTGATAAATGATAAATGGGCCAACAAATAAATTAGGAAATCAACTCTTTACAATAGACACGAACAATATAAAATATCTTTGTGTAACTCTAATCAAGCATGTATAAGGACTTAAATGAGAAGAACTTCAATTCTCTGAAGAAAGAAACTGATGAACATATCAGAAATGGAAAGATCTTCAATGCTCATGGGGCAGTAGGACTAACATATTGAAAATGATCATCTGACCAAAAGCAATTTATAGATTTAATGCAATCCTTATCAAAATTCTAACACAATTCTTTCCAGACATTGAAAGAACAATTCTAAGATTCATACAGATAAAAAACAAAAAAAAAAAAAAAAAAACAGGATAGCTAAAACAATCTTAACCAATAAAAGAACTTCCAGAGGTACCACCATACCTGTCCTTGATTTATAATACAGAGAAATAATATTCAAAGCTGCATTCTATTACTATAGGAACAAACTGGTGGATCAATTAAATTGAATGGACGATCCTGAGATGGCCCCACAAACGTATGGACATTTTCTTTTTGACAAAGAAGATAAAACAATACATGGAAAAAGGAGGCATCTTCAACAAGTATTGCTGGTCTAACTGGATGTTTGCATATAGAAGAATGCAAATAGATCCACATCTATCATGCACACACCTGAAGTCCAAATGGACCAAAGACCTCAACATAAATCATATACACTAAATTTCATAGAAGAGATAGTAGGAAATAGGTTCAACACATTGGTACAGGAAACAAGTTCCTGAACAGAACACTAATACTTCATGCTCTAAGATCAAAAACTGATAAATGGGACCTCATGAAACTGGAAAGCTTCTGTAAACCAAAGGACATAGCCCATAGTACAAATCAGCAACCTACACATTATGAAAATTTTTCACTTAACGGACATCCCATAGAGGACTAATGTACAAAATTTATCAAAAACTCAAGAAGTTAACCTCTAAAACACCAAATAACCTAGGTGAAAAATTAGGTACAGATAATTCACAGCAGAAGAATCTTGAATGGACAAGAAGCACTTAAAGGAATGTTCAATGTGCTTTGTCATTAGGGAAATGCAAATCAAAACATCTCTTAGATTCTGTCATACTATAGTCATATTGGCTAACATCACAAATTTAAGTGGTAATGCATGTTAGTTAGGATGTGGATCAAGGGGAACAAACCTCAATTGCTGGTGGAACTGCAAACTTCTGCATCAATTTTGGAAATCTATTTGGTGTTTCGTAGAAAACTGTAAATATTCTATTTAAGTTCTATTCAAGAGCCAGCTATACCACTCCTGTGCATATACCCAAAAGATATTCCACTGTCCCGAAAAGGACACTTGCTCAACCATGTCCATAGCTTTATTCATAATAGCCAGAAACTGGAAACAGCCTAGATGTCCTTCAACTGACAGATGGATAAAGAAAATGTGACACATCTACACAGTGGAGTACTATAGAGCTATTAAAAACAAACACATCATGGATTTTGTAGGAAAATAGATGGAATGGAGAATATCATCCTGAGCTAGTTAACCCAGACCCCAAAGGACATGTATGGCATGTAGTCACTTATAAGTTGAAATTAGTCTTAAAATACAGGATAAACTTGCTGTGCTCCACAGACCCAAGGAAGCTAAACAAGAAGAAAGGACAATGTGAGGATGCTTGAATCTCACTTTAAAAAATCATGGGCAGCAGATTGGCAAAATTAAGTGAGTGAGAGAAAGAATGGGTAATGACATGGCAGTGTTCAGAATCCAGTGTGGGTAGGGGCAGGGTAGATGTCTAGATGACCATGAGAAATAAGGAAAACTGAAATTTGCAGGGGTATAGAGTGTAGGGCTGTGGCATGTTGAGGATGAGACTGAGACCAGGGAAAGGGAAGGCACTCAAATATCAATGTCGATGATCTTAACTGTGACTTACAATATTGTGCTATGGAATCTGAATGGTCCACATCTTGTGTCTATGTAGGAACTCCAGTGAAGCTATCGTCACACCAACACATCTTCAAACTTTGGACTTAAATTTTATTCTGTCTATGAGAAATACATTGACAAAGGATAGAAAAAAACACTAATGCAATGGCAAATCAATAACTGGCCAAACTAGTGACCCATCCCATGGGCAACAAACAATCCCTGACAGCATTAATGATACAGTGATAGGACTGCAGACAGAAGCATGTTGACCTCTAGGAGGCTCTACTCAGCAGCTGACTCAGACAGACACAGACATTCACAGCCAAATATTGAATGGAGCTTGGGTCTCTTATGGTAGAGTTGGGGAGAAAATTGAGTAAGGGAAAAAGGTCAAGTAACATATAAAGGCAAGCCTATCAGAATTACACCAGATTTTTCACCAGAGACTATGAAAGCCAGAAGAGCCTGGACAGATGTTATACAGACACTAAGAGAACACAAACTGCAGCCCAGGCTACTATACCCAGCCAAACTCTCAATTATCATAGAGGGAGAAACCAAAGTATTCCACGACAAAACCAAATTCACGCATTATCTCTCCACAAATCCAGCCCTTCAAAGGATAATAACAGAAAAAAACCAATACAAGAACGGGAACAACGCCCTAGAAAAAACAAGAAGGTAATCCCTCAACAAACCTAAAAGAAGACAGCCACAAGAACAGAATGCCACCTTTAACAACTAAAATAACAGGAAGCAACAATTACTTTTCCTTAATATCTCTTAACATCAATGGTCTCAACTCGCCAATAAAAAGACATAGACTAACAAACTGGCTACACAAACAAGACCCAACATTTTGCTGCTTACAGGAAACTCATCTCAGAGAAAAAGATAGACACTACCTCAGAATGAAAGGCTGGAAAACAATTTTCCAAGCAAATGGTATGAAGAAACAAGCAGGAGTAGCCATCCTAATATCTGATAAGATTGACTTCCAACCCAAAGTCATCAAAAAAGACAAGGAGGGACACTTCATTCTCATCAAAGGTAAAATCCTCCAAGAGGAACTCTCAATTCTGAATATCTATGCTCCAAATACAAGAGCAGCCACATTCACTAAAGAAACTTTAGTAAAGCTCAAAGCACACATTGCGCCTCACACAATAATAGTGGGAGACTTCAACACACCACTTTCACCAATAGACAGATCATGGAAACAGAAACTAAACAGGGACACACTGAAACTAACAGAAGTGATGAAACAAATGGATCTGACAGATATCTACAGAACATTTTATCCTAAAACAAAAGGATATACCTTCTTCTCAGCACCTCATGGTACCTTCTCCAAAATTGACCACATAATAGGTCACAAATCAGGCCTCAACAGATTCAAAAATATTGAAATTGTCCCATGTATCCTATCAGATCACCATGCACTAAGGCTGATCTTCAATAACAAAATAAATAACAGAAAGCCAACATTCACATGGAAACTGAACAACACTCTTCTCAATGATACCTTGGTCAAGGAAGGAATAAAGAAAGAAATTAAAGACTTTTTAGAGTTTAATGAAAATGAAGCCACAACGTACCCAAACCTTTGGGACACAATGAAAGCATTTCTAAGAGGGAAACTCATAGCTATGAGTGCCTTCAAGAAAAAACGGGAGAGAGCACATACTAGCAGCTTGACAACACATCTAAAAGCTCTAGAAAAAAAGGAAGCAAATTCACCCAAGAGGAGTAGACGGCAGGAAATAATCAAACTCAGGGGTGAAATCAACCAAGTGGAAACAAGAAGAACTATTCAAAGAATTAACCAAACGAGGAGTTGGTTCTTTGAGAAAATCAACAAGATAGATAAACCCTTAGCTACACTCACTAAAGGGCACAGGGACAAAATCCTAATTAACAAAATCAGAAATGAAAAGGGAGACATAACAACAGATCCTGAAGAAATCCAAAACACCATCAGATCCTTCTACAAAAGGCTATACTCAACAAAACTGGAAAACCTGGACGAAATGGACAAATTTCTGGACAGATACCAGGTACCAAAGTTGAATCAGGATCAAGTTGACCTTCTAAACAGTCCCATATCCCCTAAAGAAATAGAAGCAGTTATTAATAGTCTCCCAGCCAAAAAAAGCCCAGGACCAGACGGGTTTAGTGCAGAGTTCTATCAGACCTTCAAAGAAGATCTAACTCCAGTTCTGCACAAACTTTTTCACAAGATAGAAGTAGAAGGTATTCTACCCAACTCATTTTATGAAGCCACTATTACTCTGATACCTAAACCACAGAAAGATCCAACAAAGATAGAGAACTTCAGACCAATTTCTCTTATGAACATCGATGCAAAAATCCTTAATAAAATTCTCGCTAACCGAATCCAAGAACACATTAAAGCAATCATCCATCCTGACCAAGTAGGTTTTATTCCAGGGATGCAGGGATGGTTTAATATACGAAAATCCATCAATGTAATCCATTATATAAACAAACTCAAAGACAAAAACCACATGATCATCTCGTTAGATGCAGAAAAAGCATTTGACAAGATCCAACACCCATTCATGATAAAAGTTCTGGAAAGATCAGGAATTCAAGGCCAATACCTAAACATGATAAAAGCAATCTACAGCAAACCAGTAGCCAACATCAAAGTAAATGGAGAGAAGCTGGAAGCAATCCCACTAAAATCAGGGACTAGACAAGGCTGCCCACTTTCTCCCTACCTTTTCAACATAGTACTTGAAGTATTAGCCAGAGCAATTCGACAACAAAAGGAGATCAAGGGGATACAAATTGGAAAAGAGGAAGTCAAAATATCACTTTTTGCTGATGATATGATAGTATATATAAGTGACCCTAAAAATTCCAACAGAGAACTCCTAAACCTGATAAACAGCTTCGGTGAAGTAGCTGGATATAAAATTAACTCAAACAAGTCAATGGCCTTTCTCTACACAAAGAATAAACAGGCTGAGAAAGAAATTAGGGAAACAACACCCTTCTCAATAGCCACAAATAATATAAAATATCTCGGCGTGACTCTAACGAAGGAAGTGAAAGATCTGTATGATAAAAACTTCAAGTCCCTGAAGAAAGAAATTAAAGAAGATCTCAGAAGATGGAAAGATCTCCCATGCTCATGGATTGGCAGGACCAACATTGTAAAAATGGCTATCTTGCCAAAAGCAATCTACAGATTCAATGCAATCCCCATTAAAATTCCAACTCAATTCTTCAACGAATTAGAAGGAGCAATTTGCAAATTCATCTGGAATAACAAAAAACCGAGGATAGCAAAAACTCTTCTCAAGGATAAAAGAACCTCTGGTGGAATCACCATGCCTGACCTAAAGCTTTACTACAGAGCAATTGTGATAAAAACTGCATGGTACTGGTATAGAGACAGACAAGTGGACCAATGGAATAGAATTGAAGACCCAGAAATGAACCCACACACCTATGGTCACTTTTTTGCTGGTAAAATCAAGTATTATTAATATTAGTATAGCTTTCCATTGTAAGTAGGAACACACACATATCTGAGGTGGAAGTCAGAACACTCCACATGAAGTAGGTAGCAGTACTGTCCATGAACTTCAAGATAGATTCTTCTGGCAGTAGGGCTCACAGACATCACCAAGCTCTTGAGAGCAAAAACTGACTAGGGATATCAACATGGTTAACAAAGGCAGCAGGATTAAGTGACATCAAGATATTTTCCTATGCAACTGAGATCAATGATATAATCAATAGGGTCCAAACTGACAGCAAGAATCCCTCATCTTCTTGTGGCTAATGGCAGCCATCATCTGAGATGAACCATGTTGTTTGTTGCCAGGAGGTATCATTGGCATGTACACAGTTTCAGAGGACATATAAGACCATAGACAGTAATGTCCACTCTAGTGGGAGGATAGACCTTTGACATCAAATTGGTTAGAGCTGGCAGTACACATCATATACATAACATGGTGTCAGTTGGCAGAAGTGTGGATTGATGATATCAGTATATATTTTGGTGGCATTTGGAGTAGCTTGTATTAATGTTCCAAGTGGCAGCAGAGAACATGGACATCCTGGATGATCCTGGATGATCCTGGTATCAAGGATTGTGGATATACAACAATGGTATCTTTTCCCAAATTATATCAATGAAATCAATATAACATATCTTAGAACACTTCACAACATGACCTCAAGCAGCAGTATTGACCTTAAAGTTCAGAATAGACTCTGGTGGCCACAGGGCTCCTTGATATAAACAATTCCATCAGAAGCAACACAGACCATACATTTCAATATAGATGCTTGTTCCATCATTGGTTATGGATATCAAAATACTTTCTGACAGCACTTTGAATTATTGATTATAATATGGTACTCATTTGCAACAGGGGTCACTGAAATCAAGGTTGCCTGTGGTAGCATAGATCTTGGGGGAAATAAAAAATGGTTACTGTTTCCAGGTGTATCTTTGACATTAGCATAGATTCAGAACCTGGGAATAGTATTAACATAAGTGTCTTCTCCATTGCCAGGACGGATCAATGATACTGTGATCAGTTCTTCTGGTTGCAGTAAAGAGCGTATAAATTATTAAAAAAACCAGGAGGGGCTATATGCATAAATCATTGACATTTCATAGATTCCTGTGCCCCATAATATCTTGAGAGGAACAATAATCACTGTCGTGATTACTGATGTCAGTAGGCAGTCAGGTCACAGGCATGAAAATCATAACTGATTGTAACACAGTACACTTAAGTAAACATGACTTAGGCAAGAGTATTTACCAAAAATTTCAAGACAGAGTCTTCTAGCAGTAGGGATAATAGATTTTAGCAAGATCTTCAGAGGCAGCACTGTCTATAGATATGAACAGAGTTACATGCAGCAATATGGATGGCTATCATCATAATTTTACTATAGGTAGTTGGGAATCACTGATATCATCATGGTCCAAAGTGGCAGCACAAATCTCTAATATGATGTTTGCTATTGGGGGTAAGAATTGTAGATATAGTATGGTATCTGCTGACAAGTGTATCACTGATATTGAAAAGATTCAATTATGGACATAAATCTTTTCTCTGGTGGCAGGAGGGATCAATTACATCAAATATCTTCTTGCAGCAGCAAGGATATTACCCACAACAAGTTCTACAAAAGAAAATACATTCATGTATCAGATATATCAGCACAGTTTTCAGCAGCAGGTAAGCTCTCAGACATCAAGCTTATCCCCAATGCCAGCTCAGAACATTCACCTCAATGTATAACTTTGTACATCAATATGAACCTTGGAATTCAGTCTGTTCTCATGCAGCAAAACAGATCATTGACATCAATAGGTTCTTCCAAGGAATAGAAACTATGGATACAATCATGTTTCCTGGGTTCAGCATATAGCAGTGACAGCAACATAGGTTCAGGTTGTAAGTCACATCAGAGGCTTAAAACAAGTTTCCTATAGGAAAACACACTACTAACCTCATTGGGATCTTGGGCAGAAGTTCTGACCATGCATTTCATAATTGATGCTTTTGTCCACAGTGATCATAGACATTACCAAGATCATCAGAGTCAGCACAAGTGGTTACAAATGGTACAATGGGAGAGTAAAATCAACATATTTATCTTAGCAAATAGGACAATTGGTATCACAATCTGGTCCAAACTGTCAGTAGGTATCATTAACATCCTGGTTGCCTGTGGCATCAAAGTTCTTGGATATACCATGGCGTCTATTGCCAGGAAGAATCAGAACATCGTGATTCTTTCAGAGAGCAGGGAGAACCATGAACAGAAATCACATCTATAGTGTCAGAATGGAGCATTGACTTCAAAATTATCACAGCTAAGAGTATATATATATCTCATAAAAGCCATTCCCACAGGTGAGAGAAGCATATATCACTGACATCAGTATAGATTCCAATGACAGTTGGAATCACTCATATTAATGTGGCCCTAAATGGGAGAAAGGATCAATGACAACATTGTTGCTTGTGGTATCAAAGAGTATAGACATAGAACGATTTGTCTTCCCATGATGTATATATTAGTGAACTCATGGTCCAGAGCAGGGGCTACATGCATATATCAGGGATATCAACAGAATTTCCTGTGGCCAATAGGATCTCAGATATCAATGTGATCTCCATTGCACCTCAGATCCTGTACCTCAATATGATATCCAGTGTCAGTATGGACCATAAAATATGGAATTACCTTAAACAGCAGCAGAGATCATCCTTATGATCATGGTCTCCATCACCTTCAGTAATAGAAACAATGGAATCCATCATGATTGCTGGTCAAACCATTCATTACCCAAATCAACATAGTTTCAGGTTTCAAATACCATTCCAGGTGTCAAAAGTATCTCCAGTAGCAGCACACAGCACTTACCTCATTATGACATTAGGCAGCAATAGTGATCATGAACTTTACAATCGACTCTTTGACTAAAGGATCATAAACAGTACAGAATTCAAAGTCAGACTCTTCAAAGTATAGACTATCTATGAATCTCAACATGTTTACCAGATGCTTTATCGATAAGTAATGTCAATACTTTTAACTTGGCAATTGGGAAGTTGGGATCTCTGATGTCATTACCTGTTCCAAAGAGGCAGTAAGAATTCCTCAGTACCTGGTTGCCAGTGGCAGCTTAGAACTGGTATATACCACCTTGTTTGATGTCAGGAAGTAGCAAGGCCATCAAAATATTTAAGAGGGCATGAATAACTATGTACAGAATCTTCTTCTCTGATGGCAGGATGGATCTTTGATGTAAAAATTGTTGCAGCTGAAAGCATACTTCTCATAAATAACAGCAGAAAAATTTGGATAACTGATATCAGTAGAGATTCTATAGGCAGTTGGAGACGCTTATATTTATGTTGCCCCATAAGTTAGCAGAGATTATTGTGATCACTGCTGCTTGAGGCCTGAAATGTCATGAATATAAAAATGGTATCTTTTGTCATTATGTGTCCTCAGTGTAACAGAATATGAAACTGAACAAGACATGGAGGAACAGTATGACCTAAATTTTCACCTTATGTTCAGATGGTCTCATAGATCCTGGACATTAACAATCTCATAAGAAGCATCATGGACTGTGGGTTTAATCAAGGCCACTGATGGCAGCATAATGGATATCATCATATTTTCTGTAGGCACTTTGAGTGAGTGACATTAATATAGTTCTCAGTGGTAGCAGAGATCACTAATGACAAGGTGGCCAATGACAGCAAGTAACAAAGGCCATACCATGGAATCTATTGCCATTTATATGTCAATGGCATTAGCATAGATTAAAAGGGAAGAAAAATTATGATCATAAACCTCTTATCAGGTGGCAATATTTATCTTGACAGCGCAATTCCATGGGCAGTAACAACCATGTACATTACATGGTTGATAGCAGGCAGGAAGATCAACAGAATTTCTTATGGAAGATAGAATCTCAGACATCAATCTGATCTACTGTGTCACCTCAGAACACTTACCTCAATATGACCTCTACCATTAACATGAACCTTGTAAGTCAGAACGTTCTCAAACGACAGGAGAGATCATGGCCATCACCAGGTTTTTCATCAGCAATAGAAAAATAAATGGACTCCATCATTATTGCTGGTCACAGCATGCAGCACTCACATCAAGGTATTTTCAGGTTTCAGTTAGGATTACAGGCATCAAAATAGTCTCCAGTAACAGCGAACAGCACTTACCTCATTATGAACTTAGGCAGCAATAATTACCATGGACTTTACAACAGATTCTTATGGTTGATTTATCATAGACATCATGTAGCTTTTCAATGACCACACAGACTATGGGTGTCAAAATAGTTACCAGTGACAGCATGAATCAGTAATGCCAATATATTTTCCTTGGTAGTCAGGATCACAGATATCTTCAATATTGTCCAAAGTGGGAGTAGAAAACACTCCTAATCTGTTTGTCTATGGCAGCAGGGATCTCTGATATAACATAGTATCCATTGCCAGTAAGTACAAGGGACATAAAAATACTTTCAGAGGGTTTCATGCAAACAAATCTCTTTTCCAATTGCCAGGTGCATTGTTACATCAAATTGCTTATGGATGGCAAGATATTTCTGAGATTTTATACAGAAGAATAGATAACAGTCATCAGTAGTAATTCCATTTTCAGTTAATGAAAGTTATAATTTGTGCAGAAGAGTCATCAGGGACCACTGACATATTTTCTGCTAGAGGCCTGAAGTATCATGGACATACAGTGGTATCTGATGCCACTACACACACACACACACACACACACACACACACACACATATATATATATATATATATATATATATATATATATATATATATATATATATATATATCATCATCATATCATACCTCAGAACATGTAACTCCACATGACCTAAGATAGCATTATTGACTGAACTTCATTGAAGATTCTGACGGTCTCAGGGATTTTTCACATTTACAATCCCTTCAGGAGCAACACAGACAATGGATTTCAACATGGCTACTAGAGGCAGGATGCATGATTCACATCATCCACATTTCTGTGGCACCTGTGCATTAGTGAAGTCAACATGGTTCCAGTGTCAACTAGGATCACTGACAATAATTTTGCCATTGCCCACAATATTCTCAGACAATAACATGGGGTCTGTTGCCAGGTATATATTAGTGACATCAGCATTGATTCAGAGGGCATAAAAAAATTAGGGTCATAAAACGCTTTTCCAGGAACAAGATAGATCACTGACATCACTACCTCTTTTGGTGGTAGTAAGAATATTGTACATTTCATGGATGATAGCAGGTGCTCCATGAAAGTATCAGGGACATCAACAAAATTACCTGTGGCAGGTTGGATCTCAGGCGTCAATCTGATCTCCAGTGCTACATAAGAGCACTTACCTCAACATGACACCAAGTGTCAGTATGAATTTTGGAATTCAGTATGTTCTCTAGAAAAAGCACAGATCATAGACATCACCAAGGTTTCCATAAGCAATAAGAATTGAGTTCATCATGATTTCTGGTTGCAGAATACAACAATGACCTCAACATAGCTTCAGGTTGCAAATATGTTCAGTGGCATCAAACATGTGTCCAGTAGCAGCACACAGCACTTATATCATTATTACCTTAGGCACCAGTACTGACAATGAACTTCAGAACACATTATTCTTGTTGATTTATCATAGACATCACGACATCTTCAAAGACACTGACTGAGGATCTCAACATGGTTACCAGTGGCAGCATGGATGAGTGACATCAATTTCCCAATTCCCTTGGCCAGTTTCCCTAGCATTTGGGATCACTGATATCAATTTGTTCCAAAGTGTTAGTAGTGATCACTCACTGCCTGGTTGCCTGTGTGAGTAGGAATCTGAAATATACCATTGTATCAGTTTCCAGGGATATCAAGAGAGTTTCAAATGTAGATATGAACATGTAAAGAAACTCCCCTAGTGGCACTTTGAATCATGATATCAAAATGTTTACAGGTAGCAGGATACTTGACATAAATTTGACAGAAGCATTGATAACAGACATCAACAATGATTCAATTGGCAGTAGGAGACAGTGATATTAATGTGGTCCCATAAGGCAGAAGGTATCACCGCCATGGATGATGGATGCTTGAAGTATATGTAACAAGCAACAGTGTCCATTGCCACACTATATGTGACCTCCACATAATATATCTCTGAACATGTAATTCAACATGATGTGACACAGCAGAATTTATCTAAAATTTCACCTAAGTCTCTGCTAGCTTCAGGGATCCTTGACATTAACAATAATCCAAGAAGCATCATGAACTTTGGGTTTAAACATGGCTACTTGAGGCAGAATGGATGATTGATATCACCATAGTTTCTACAGGAACTATGTAATAGTGATATTAACATGGTAACCAGGGACAGCAGGGATCACTGGCAACCAGGTTGCGAATGGTAGCATGGACCTAGCGGCAATCCCATAGGGTGTGTAGACAGTTATATATTAATGATATCAACCTCAAATCACAGAGAAGAATAAATCATTATCATAATTGCCTCATTTAGTTGCAGGATAAATCACTGATATCCACATTATTTCAGGTGGCAGTAAGGATCTTGCACATTACTTAGTCAACATCATGCAATGTATTCATGTATCAGTGAAATCAACAGAATTTGTTGTGGCTGTTAGGATCTTAGATATCAATCTGATCTCCATTATTGAGAACACTTACCTCAATATAACCTATCATTTCACTATGGGCCTTTGAATTCATCAGGATCTCAAGAAACAACACAGATCATAGCCATCACCAGGGTCTCAATTAGCAACAGGAATAAAAGACCCCATCATGATTGCTGGTCATAGCTGCATCACTGACTTCAAAATAGCTTCAGGTATCCAGCAGGATCACAAGTATCAATATTTATCACATGTTAGATATTGTGAGCTACACATACATGAGAAATACCAATTGATGATCCTGTTGCAGGTAGGTTTCCAGATTTTAATCTGATCTCCAGAACCAGATAAGAATACTTCCCTCAAAATAAACTTGGGCATTATTGTGGACCTTGAGGTTCATTATATTTTCAAGCAGTAGCACAGATCATAGCCACCACTAGGGTTTCCATTAGCAATAGGAATAAAATCAAACTTGGACTCCATCAAAATTGCTGGTATCAACATAGTTTTTTTTTTTTTTTTTTTTTTTTTTTGGTAACAGGTAGTATCATAATAATGAAAATACCATACATGTTTCACATCAGGAGCTACATGAATGCATCAGGGACATCAACAGAACTTCCTGTGGTGGGTAGGATTTCAGACATCAATTTTCTATCCAGTGTCAGATAACAACACTTACCTCAATATGGCATTATGTATCAGCATTTACCTTGGAATTCAGCAGTTTCTCCAGAAGCAACACTGCTCATAACCATTACCAGGGACTCCATTAGTAATAGGAAATTTATGTAATAGATTCTATTATGCTTGCTTATCACAGCAAACAGCAATGATATCAGCATAGCTTCAGCATTCAGATGTGATCACTGACATCAAAGGGAACTTCAATAACAGTACACAGCTCTTTTGTCATTATAAACTTAGGCAGCAGTACTGACAATGATGTTCACAATAGACATTTATGATTGGGCATCTCAGATGTCATGGACCTCTTCAAAGATAACACATGTTGCTACACCATTCCTGCTACAAACTCTGACTATAAATCTCAACATGGTTACCAGTGACATCATGGATGAATGACTATATGGCCTTTGGGATCTCTGATGTCATTAATTAGTCCAAAGTAAGAGCAAGCTTCAATTTGCTTTGGGGTCTCTGGTGTCATTAATTAGTCTAAAGTGGGAGCCAGATTCACTTTGCTTTGAGGTCTCTGATGTCATTAATTAGTCTAAAGTGGGAGTAAGATTCACCCCTGACCTGGATGCCTATGACAACAGGCATCTGGCATACAAAGTGAAGTTTGTTGCCAAGAAGAATCAGAGACATCAAGGTAATTCAAGAGGCAGGATGCATAGTGACATCACAATTGTTATAGATGGTAAGAATCTTCGCACAAATTGAGCAGAAAAATGGATAACATACATCTGTAATAATTCCATTGACTGTTGGACACCCTCATATCAATATTGTCCCAAATGGCATCAGGTATTACTGGCATGAATGCTGGAGGCCTGAAGTAACATGAACATATACCGATGTCTGGTACCACAATTGATATGTTTTCAACATAACATATGCTAGAATATGTAATTCAACATGACAATAGGCAACACTATTGTACTTGAACTTCACATTTTTCTGATGGTCTCAGGGACCCTTAGCATTAACAATACCTCCAGAAGCAACATAGGTTATATGTTTCAAGAAAGCTACTGGTGGCCCTGCTGGTCTACTCCAGCACTGGGGTTCCTTGCCCACAGAGTCTCTGGACACGTGCAAGGACTCCCACAGGATCCCCCACGGGATCTTAAGACCTGTGATGAGGGGAACAAACCATCTACTCCAATCCAATCACGTGGGACCTGTGACTGCCTTAATTAGGGAAGCAGAAAAACCAGCCTCATCAGGGTCACAATTCCCTTCTTGTCCATACCAGCACCGGGGTACCTTGCTCACAGTGTCTCCGGACACCCGCAAGGACCCCCACAGTGTCCCCCACGGGATCTTAAGTCCTCTGGTGAGTGGAACACAGCATCTGCTCCAATCCAATCGTGCGGGATCTGAGACTGCCTTAATTAGGGAAGCAGAAAAACTGGCAAATCACGGTCACAAGTCCCTTCTGGTCCACACCAGCACTGGGGTTTCTTGTGCGCAGAGTATCTGGAGACCCCCAAGGTCCACACAGGACCCTACAAGGGATCTTAAGACCTCTGGTGAGTAGATAACAACTTCTGTCAGGAGGCATGTTCGAACACCAGATATCTGGGCACTTTCCCTGCAAGAAGAGAGCTTGCCTGCAGAGAATACTCTAACCACTGAAACTGAGGAGAGAGCTAGCCTTCCAGGTCTGCTGATAGAGGCTAACAGAGTCACCTGAGGAACAAGCTCTAAACAGAGACAACTATAACAGCTAGCCTCAGAGGTTACCAGATGGAGAAAGGCAAACGTAAGAATCCTACTAACAGAAATCAAGACCACTCACCATCATCAGAACGCAGCACTCCCACCCCACCTAGTCCTGGGCACCACAACACAACTGAAAATCTAGACCCAGATTTAAAAGCATATGTCATGATGATGGTAGAGGACATCAAGAAGGACTTTAATAACTCACTTAAAGAAATACAGCAGAGCACTGCTAAAGAGTTACAAGTCCTTAAAGAAAAACAGGAAAACACAAACAAACAGGAAGACGTCCTTATAGAAAAACAGGAAAACACATCCAAAAAGGTGATAGAAATGAATAAAACCATACTAGACCTAAAAAGGGAAGTAGACACAATAAAGAAAACCCAAAGTGACTCAACGCTGGAGATAGAAACCCTAGGAAAGAAATCTGGAAACATAGATGTGAGCATCAGCAACAGAATACAAGAGATGGAAGAGAGAATCTCAGGTGCAGAAGATTCCATAGAGAACATCGACACAACAATCAAAGAAAATACAAAATGCAAAGGGATCCTAACTCAAAACATCCAGGAAATACAGGACACAATGAGAAGACCAATCCTATGGATAATAGGAGTTGATGAGAACAAAGATTTTCAACTTAAAGGGCCAGCAAATATCTTCAAGAAAATAATAGAAGAAAACTTCCCAAACCTTAAGAAAGAGATGCCCATGATCATACAAGAAGCCTACAGAACACCAAGTAGACTGGACCAGAAAAGAAATTCCTCCCCACACATAATAATCAGAACAACAAATGCACTAAATAAAGATAGAATATTAAAAGCAGTAAGCGAGAAAGGTCAAATAACATATAAAGCAGGCCTATCAGAATTACACCATACTTTTCACCAGAGTCTATGAAAGCCAGAAGGGCGTGGACAGATGTTATATAGACACTAAGAGAACACAAATGCCAGCCAAGGCTACTATACGTGGCCAAACTCTCAATTACCATAGATGGAGAAACCAAACTATTCCAGGACAAAACCAAATTCATACATTATCTTTCCACGAATCCAGCACTTCAAAGAATAAAAACAGAAAACAACAACAACAACAACAACAAAAATACAAGGACAGAAATCAGACCCTAGAAAAAGCAAGAAATTAATCCCTCAACAAACCAAAAAGAAGACTGCCACAGGAACAGAATGTCAACTCTAACAACAAAAGTAAAAGGAAGCAACAATTACTTTTCCTTAATATCTCTTAATATCAATGGACTTAATTCCCCAATAAAAAGACATAGACTAACAGACTGGCTACACAAACAGGACCCAACATTCTTCTCCTTACAGGAAACCCATCTCAGGGAAAAAGACAGACACTACCTCAGAGTGAAAGGCTGTAAAACAATTTTGCAAGCAAATGGCCTGAAGAAACAAGCTGGAGTAGCCATTCTGGTATCGAATAAAATCTACTTCCAACCAAAAGTTATCAAAAAAGACAAGGAGGGACACATCATACTCACCAAAGTTAAAATCCTCCAAGAAGAACTCTCAATTCTGAATATCTATGCTCCAAATGCAAGGGCAGCCACATTCATTAAAGACACTTTAGTAAAGCTCAAAGCACACATTGCACCTCACACAGTAATTGTGGGAGACTTCAACACACCACTTTCATCAATGGACAGATCGTGGAAACAGAAACTAAACAGGGACACAGTGAAAATAATAGAAGTTATGAAACAAATGGACTTAACAGATATCTACAGAACATTTTATTCTAAAACAAAAGGATATATCTTCTTCTCAGCACCTCACGGGACCTTCTCCAAAATTGACCATATAATTGGTCATAAAAGAGGCCTCAACAGATACAAAAATATTGAAAATGTGCCATGCATCCTATCAGACCACCATGGACTAAGGCTGATCTTCAGTAACAACATAAATAATGGAAAGCCAACATTCACGTGGAAACTGAATAACACACTTCTCAATGATACCTAGGTCAAGGAAGGAATAAAGAAATAAATTAAAGACTTTTTAGAGTTCAATGAAAATGAAGCCACAACATACCCAAACCTATGAGACACAATGAAAGCATTTCTAAGAGGGAAACTCATAGCTCTAAGTGCCTCCAAAAATAAATTGGAGAGAGCACACACTGGCAGCTTGACAACACATCTAAAAGCTCTAGAAAAAAAGAAAGTAAATTTACCCAAGAGTAGTAGACAGCAGGAAGTATCAAACTCAGGGGCTAAATCAACCAAGTGGAAACAAGAAGAACTATTAAAAGAATTAACCAAACAAGGAGTTGGTTCTTTGAGAAAATCAACAAGATACATAAACCCTTAGCAAGTCTCACTAGAGGGCAGAGGGACATCATCCTAATTATCAAAATCAGAAATGAAAAGAAAGACATAACAACTAATCCTGAAGAAATCCAAAACACCATCAGATCCTTCTACAAAAGGCTATACTCAACAAAACTGGAAAACCTGGATGAAATGGACAAATTTCTAGACAGATACCAGGTACCAAAGTTAAATCAGGATCAATTTTATGATCTAAACAGTCCTATATCCCCTAAAGAAATCGAAGCCGTCATTAATAGTCTCCCAGCCAAAAAACAAAAAAAACAAAAAAACAAAAAAAAAAAACAAAAACAAAAAAAAAAGCCCAAGACCAGATGGGTTTAGTGCAGAGTTCTACCAGACCTTCAAAGAAGATCTAATTCCAGTTCTGCACAAACTATTCCACAAAATAGAAGTAGAAGGAACTTTACCCAACTCATTCTATGAAGCCACATTTACTCTGATACCTAAACCACAGAAAGATCCAACAAAGATAGAGAACTTCAGACCAATTCGCTTTATGAATATCGATGCAACAATACTCAATAAAATTCTTGCTAACCGAATCCAAGAACATATTAAAGCAATCATCCATCCTGACCAAGTAGGTTTTATTCCAGGGATGCAGGGATGGTTTAATTTACGGAAATCCATCAATGTAATCCATTATATAAACAAACTCGAAGACAAAAAAACACATGATAATCTCCTTAGATTTGGAAAAAACATTCGACAAGATTCAACACCCATTCATGATAAAAGCCTTGGAAAGGTCAGGAATTCAAGGCCCATACCTAACCATGAGAAGAGCAATCTAGCAAACCAGTAGCCATCATCAAAGTAAATGGTGAGAAGCTTGAACCAATCCCACTAAAATAAGGAACTAGACAAGGCTGTCCACTCTCCCCATACCTATTCAACATGGTACTTTTAGTCCTAGCCAGAGCAATTCGACAGCAAAAGGAGATCAAGGGGATACAAATTGGAAAAGATGAAGTCAAAATGTCACTTTTTGAAGATGATAGGATAGTATATATAAGTGACCCTAAAAATTCCACCAGAGAACTTCTAAATCTGAAAAACGGCTTCGGTGAAGTAGCTGGATATAAAATTAACTCAAACAAGTAAATGGCCTTTCTCTACACAAAGAATAAACAGTCTGAGGAAGAAATTAGGGAAACAATACCCTTCTGAATAGTCACAAATAATATAAAATACCTTGGCGTGACTCTAAATAAGGAAGTGAAAGATCTGTATGATAAGAACTTCAAGTCTCTGAAGAAAGAAATTAAAGAAGATCTCAGAAGTGGGAAGATCTCCCATGCTCTGGGACTGGCAGGATCAACATTGTAAAAGTGGCTATCTTGCCAAAAGCAATCTACAGATTCAATGCAACCCCCATCAAAATTCCAACTCAATTCTTCAACGAATTAGAAAGAGCAATCTGCAAATTCATCTGGAATAACAAAAAACCTAGGATAGCAAAAACTTTTCTCAAGGATAAAAGAACCTCTGGTGGAATCACCATGCCTGACTTAAAGCTGCACTACAGAGCAATTGTGATAAAAACTGCATGGTACTGGTATAGTGACAGTCAAGTAGACCAATGGAATAGAATTGAAGACCCAGAAATGAACCCACAAACCTATTGTCACTTGATCTTCAACAAGGGAGCTAAAACCATCCAGTGGAGAAAAGACAGCATTCTCAACAAAGGGTGCTGGCACAACTGGTGGTTATCATGTAGAAGAATGTGAATTGATCGATTCCTATCTCCTTATACTAAGGTCAAATCTAAGTGGATCAAGGAACTCCACATAAAACCAGAGACACTGAAACTTATAGAGGAGAAAGTGGGGAAAAGCCTCGAAGATATGGGCACAGGGGAAAAATTACTGAGAAAAACAGCAATGGATTGTGCTGTAAGATTGAGAATTGACAAATGGGACCTCATAAAACTGCAAAGGTTCTGCAAGGAAAAAGACACCTTCAAAAAGACAAAAAGGCCACCAACAGATTAGGAAAGGATCTTTGTCTATCCTAAATCAGATAGGGGACTAATATCCAATATATATAAAGAACTCAAGAAGGTGGACTTCAGAAAATCAAATAACCCCATTAAAAAATGGGGCTCAGAGCTAAACAAAGAATTCTCACCTGAGGAATACCGAATGGCTGAGAAGCACCTGAAAAAATGTTCAGCATCCTTAATCATCAGAGAAATGCAAATCAAAACAACCCTGAGATTCCATCTCACACCAGTCAGAATGGCTAAGATCAAAAATTCAGGTGACAGCAGATGCTGGCAAGGATGTGGAGAAAGAGGAACAGTCCTCCATTGTTGGTGGGATTGCAAGCTTGTACAACCACTCTGGAAATCAGTCTGGTGGTTCCTCAGAAAATTGGACATATTACTACCAGAGAATCCTGCAATACCTCTTCTGGACATATATCCAGAAGATGTTCCAACCGGTGAGAAGGACACATGCTCCCCTATGTTCATAGCAGGATTATTTATAATACCCAGAAGCTGGAAAGGACCCAGATGTCCCTCAATAGAGGAATGGATAAAAAAATTTGGTACATTTACATAATGGAGTACTACTAAGCTATTAAAAGGAATGAATTTATGAAATTGGTAGGCAAATGGTTGGAACTGGAGGGCATTATCCTGAGTGAGGTAACACAATCACAAAAGAACTCACATGATATGTACTCACTGATAAGTGGATATTAGCCCAGAAACTTAGTATAGCCTAGATGTGAGAGACAATTTGCAAAACACATGAAACTGAAGAAGAATGAAGACCAAAGTGTGGACACTTTGCTCCTTCTTAGAATTGGGAATAATCGCCCATGGAAGGAGTTACAGAGACAAAGTTTGGAGCAGAGACAAAAGGATGGACCATCTAGAGACTGCCATATCCAGGGATCCACCCCATAATGTGCCTCCAAACGATGACACCAATGCATACACTAGTAAGCATTTGCTGAAAGGAACCTGATATAGCTGTCTCTTGTGAGACTAGGCTGCGGCCTAGCAAACACAGAAGTGGATGCTCACAGTCAGCTATTGGATGGATCACAGGGCCCCCAATGGAGGAGCTAGAGAAAGTATTCAAGGAGCTATAGAGATCTGCAACCCTGTAGGTGCAACAACATTATGAACTAAGTAGTTCCCTGTAGCTCTTGACTCTAGCTGCATATGTATCAAAAGATGGCCTAGTCGGCCGTCACTGGAAAGTCCCATTGGACATGCAAACTTTATATTCCCTAGGACAGGGGAACGCCAGGGCCAAAAACTGGGAATGGGTGAGTAGGGGAGTGGGAGGAGGGTATGGGGAACTTTTGGGATAGCATTGGAAATGTAATTGAGGAAAATACTTAATAAAAAAATGAAAAAAAAAGAAAGCTACTGCTAAAAAGGATGATAAACATTATCCACGTTTCTTCAGACACTTTGGTTTACTGATCTTAACATGGGTCCCAGTGGCAGCATGGATCACTGACCACAATGTTGACAAAGGAAGTATGTATTATGGGCAATAAATACCATGGTGTCTATTGCCAGGTATATACATGTGACATCAGCATAAATTTGGTGAAAACAAATTTATGGGCATAAACTTCTTCTCCAGTGGCAGGATTGGTAGTAGACATCACTACTAATTCTGGGGGCAGTGGCGATTTTATATACTACATGATCAACAGCAGAAAGTACATGCATGCATCAGGAACATCAACTGAATTTCCTGTTAAAGATAGGATGTGACATCAATCTGATCTCCATTGCCAGCTAAGAACACTTACCTCAGTATGCCTTCAGCATTAATTAGTAGGGACCTTGGAATTTTTCAGATTCTCAAGTAGCAACACAGATCATAGCCATCACCAGGATCTCCCTCACCAACAGGAATAATGGACTTCTGCACAGTTGCTGGCCAGAGAATGCACCACTGACATCAGCAAGGCTTCTTGTTACACGTATAATCATAGGCATCAAAATAAATTATATGTTTGACTTTGGTGACTATATGCATGGATAAGGAACATCAACAGAATTCCCTTTGACACTTTGGATCTCCAGTGCTAGTTCTTAATACTTACCTCAATATGACCTCTTGTGTCAGTACAGACCTTGGAATTCAGCATGTTATCCAAAATCAAGATAAATCATAGCCTTTACCAGGGTCTCCATCACTAATAAGAACAGTGTATCCATCATGATTGCTGATCACAGCTCCAGCACTTTCATAAGAATAGCTTCATGTTTTCGGTAGGGTCACAGGCATCAAATTTCTCTCCAGTAGCAGCACACAGCACTTATGTCATTGTGATTTAGACAGCACTACTGAGCATGAATTACAGAAAAGACTCCTCTGGTTCAAAGATCTCACATATCAAGGAGCTCTTCCAGGACAACACTGACTTTGGTTCTCTACATGGAGACCAGTAGCCTCACTGATGAGTGACACAAATATATTTCCCTTTGCAGTTGGGATCTAGTCCAAAGTGGCAGTAAGGTCCAAAGTGGCAGTAAGGGTCACTCATGACCTTGGTGCCTATGGCAGAATTTATCTGGGTATACCATCTTGTCTTTGCCAGGAAATATCATGCACATTCAGACATTTTCAGATACCTAGTAGGACCTTGTAGAGAAACCTCTTTTCTAGTGGTAGGATGCATCATGACATCAAAATGGTTAGGCTGGGAGTACACTTCATCTAAAATAGACAGGAACATGGATAATTGATGTAAGTAAATTTCCATTGATATTCAGAGACACTCATATTATTATGGTCCCACATGGGAGCAGGGATAACTGACATCATACCTGCTGGAAACCTGAAGTCTAATGGATATACAATGGTGATAGTTGCCACTATATATGTTACTCAAAATAACATCTCAGACCCCAAAAATAAAAATATTCTGAGAAAACTGTATTGTTAAATTATCTGTGGACGTTGCTGGCCTCAGGGATCCTTGACATTAACAATCTCCCCAGAATCATCATGTACTATGGGTTTAAATGGGGTTTCTGAATGATGATTGACATCAACATAGTTTCTGTAGGCACTTTGGATTACTGTTATTAACATGGCTCTCAGTAGCACAGTGATCACTGACAAAGTTGTTGCCAATGACATCGTGTCATGGTATCTGTTGCCAGGTATACAACACTATGTTTAATATCCATTAAGAGTGCAGAAGATATTATGGCCATGCACATCCAGTGGCAGGATAGTGTTTTTTTTTTTTGTTTTTTGTTTTTGTTTTGTTTTGTTTTTGTTTTTATTTTGTTTTGTTTCCTTTCTTTTTTGACATCTCTGTTTCTTTTGGTAGTAGTATAGATCTTATAAATTACATGGTTAACTATGGGCCAACATGAATGTAGTAGAGTCTCCAACAGAATTTCCTCTGGATTGTTTGATCTCAAACATCAATTGGATTGCAAGTGCTAGCTCAGAGATACTTACCTCAATATCACCTTGAGAATCAGGATGGACTGTCAAATTCACCAGATCGCACCAACACAGATCACCGCCATAGATTAGGTCTCCATCATCAATGGGAATAGATTCCATCATTATTGCCATTCCTATCATGCCACTCTGACTTTAATATAGCTTCAGGTTTCAGGTAGTAACATAGGCATCACAGTACATTTCATTTTTAACATCTGGGGCTATATCCATTCATCAGTAAACATAAAGAGAATTTCCTGTATCGGGTATTATCTCAGACATCAGTCTGATCTTCAGTGCCATGTAGGAAAATTTACCTCAATATGAATTCAAGCATCAGTAAGGACTTTGGAATTTATCAGATTCTCAAGCAGCAACACAGATCATAGCCATCATCAGCATCTCCATCAGCAATAGATATAATGGACTCCTGCCCAATTTCTGTTCCCAAAATGTATCACTGACATCAGTATAGCTGCTTCTCACAGGTAGGACCACAAACATCAAAATACATTGTTTGCTTGAAATTGAGGTTGAAATTGATAAATCAAGAACATCAACAGGATTCCTTATGATATGTAGAATCTCAGCCACTGATCTGTTATCCAGTGCTAGCTCAGAATACTTACCTCATAATGATCTTGGGTATCAGTATGGACCATAGAATTCAGCAGTTTCTCCAGAAGCAGTACAGATCATAGTCATCACCATTATCTCCATCAGAAATATTAAAAATAGACTCTATCTTGTTACTGGTGACAGCATCCAGCTGGTATGACCATGACTGAAACCTCTTATCTAGTGACAGAATGAAAATGGACATAAAAATGTTTATAAATGGCAGAACACTTATCATGAATGTGGCAGAATTATACATAATTGACATCAGTAATTATTCTAATGCAGTACAAGACTGTCATATTAATGTGGTCCCATAATGCAGCAGGGATCACTGACATGATTGCTGCTAAAGGCCTAAAGTATCATGGCCATACATTGTCTGTTGCCAGTATATATGTGACCTCAACAAAACATATATCAGAACATTTAACTCAACATGACCTGAGGGAACAGTACTGACTGTGAAGTTCACTGTAAATTCTGATGGTTTCTGGGATCCTTGACATTAACAATATCTTCAGAAGCAACATGAAATGTGGGTTTCAATATGGCTACTGATGGCAGCATGGATAATTGTGATTGTCATAATTTCTGGAGACACTTTGGAGAGTCAGGTTATAATGAGAAAGATTAATGTAGAAGGAATAGGGAAGAAGGTAAGATAAACTAAGGATATCTGCAAAAGTCATAATAAATCTCACTACTAACTTCATAAAAACCTATACCTCACATAAGCTATAAGTGAATGAGCATGTACAGTTTAATTAGAACTTTACAGTTTCAATTTACTTATTAAACCAATGTATGCAATTGTTTATGTATCTTTTATTTCAAATTATATAACATTTTCTATTTATATATATTTTGCTCAAATAATAAAATTAGGTTCATATTACTGCTAAATATTACCCAAATATGCATGATGGTTTTTATGTGGGGATTTATTGATACTGTATACATATAGCTAAAAATAATAACAATAGGTTCTCCCCTATGTCCTATCACACCCTGAGCTATTGCTTTTTGGTCAATTTTGCATTAATGAGCACGGTTCCTCTCCTGTGTAGTGAGCCTTGAATCTAATAAGAAGCCCAATATCTATTGACTAAAGTCACTTAATTTTCTTATTCTAAGGTCAAGGGTGTTTAGGATCCACTCCCTGTTTTATCCATTCTATTCCTTCCATATCCCTGTAGGAGTAAATGTCTCCTTCATATTTTATCTGTTCTTTCTGTTAAACCCAAGTATTAGCTCCTTTCCAGCTGCTATGATAAAATAACATGACCAAGGCACCTTACAGAAGGAATAGATTTTGACCATAAACTTTCAGATAGAAAAGACTTGATGATGGTAGGATTGTATGTCAGCAAGTGTCAGGAATAGAATGAGGAGGAAACACTGAGCCCTCTTCTTTAACAAGCACAAAGAAGGGGACTAAATTGGAAATCCAGCAGTGTTAAGTATTCTCAATGCCTGCCTCCAATTACACACTTCTTCAGGCATCACCATAAATAACTGCACCTCCGTAAATACCAGCACCAAAGTAGGATAAAGTATTCAAATGCCTAAGCCTATAGGAGACATTTCTCATTTAACCCACCATATTGAGGTTCTTCTGTCATTAGGTGCATACTTCATATCCTGAAAAAAAAAAAAAAAAGCTAACTTCCATCTCCCAATTGTGACCAGAAAAATAAAAAGTGGTTAAAATTCCTTAGCTAGCAGTGGGATGTTCTAAAGATCTCACCCCTAAATGCTGGGCTTTGTCTGGCTTGATGTTGAATTTGTCTTCTACATATAATTATAGTCACTATCATTTCACATGTACAAATGCCTTATTGTTTCTGGAAAACAGACTTTCTTTGTAATCATTCACTACCTTTGGTTCTTGCAATCTTTCAACTATCTTCTCCATGGTGACCTCTGAACCTTGAGAGAAGAAGGTAGTGTTGTGATTTAAGTAAGAAATATTTCCCATAATCTTTAGAATTTATACAATTGGTCCCAAATGGTTAATATTGCTTGCAGGTTTAGAATAGGGGTTAGGAAGGAGTACATTATTGCAGGCTGAATATCAGGGCAATTACCATCTCACTACCACGAATTAATTCTCTCTGCTTTCTGCTTTCAGTTCATGATGTGAGCTCTCACTATCCTGATCTAACATGTAAAAGCAAATGAACCTAAGAAGCAACTTGGTTTATCCATTCTAATATCAGAGAGAGAGAGAGAGAGAGAGAGAGAGAGAGAGAGAGAGAGAGAGAGAGAGAGAGAGAGAGATTTCAAACCAAAATAAATTAATGCAAACACAAAAAGACACTTCATATTCATCAAAAGAAAAAGTTTCACCAAGGTAATCTTTTAATTTTTAGCATCTATGCCATAAATGGAAGGGTACTGGCATTTGTAAACAAAATGAACAGCATTAAAGCTTAAATTATACAAATTCTTATCAGACTGCTAAAGGACTGATAATGCCAATACTACTGGAATCCATTCACAAAATATAAACAGACAGAATATTTCCAAGTTCATTTTATGAGGCAACATTTATCCTGACACCTAAACCACACAAATATTTAACAAAAAAAGTATATCACAGAACAATTTCCCTCATGAACATTAATGCAAATATACTCATAATAAAATACTCACAAAACAAAAAGACATTATATCACACACCATGATAAGGTACATCTCCTCCCAAAGATGCAGAGGTGGTTCAACATACAACAATCAGAAATGTAATCCATCATATAAAATACTGAAACTGTCATGGTTCCCTGTGAAGCAGAAAAGATTCTGTAAGGCAGAGAAAAACACCGAGTGGCAAAACAGTAACCCACAGAATGGGAAAATATTTTCATCAAGCCCAAATCTGACTGAGAGCTAATATATAAGAAACTCAAGGAACCAGATATTAAGAAACCTAATAATACAATTAAAAATGGGTTACCTTATCTAAAATGAGAATTCTCAAGAGGATATCAAGTGTCCAAGAAACACTTAAAAATTCTCAATATCTATAGCCGTCAGGAAAATGCAATTTAGAACTACTTTGTGATTCCATCTTACACCTATCAGAATGCCTAAGTTCAAACCACAAGGAATAGCAGATGGTGGCAATCAGTTGGAACAAGGGGAATATGTCTCTATTGCTGATGGAAGAGCAAACTAGAGAGCCAGAGAACCGGACAGCTTCTGGGACAGGCGGAAGCACAGAGCCGCTGAGGCAGCACCCTTGGCGGGCCACAGACAGCCGGCCACCGTCCGGACCAGAGGACAGGTGTCTGCCTGGCTCGGGAGGCAGCCTCAGCCTCAGGAGCAGCGGTTGCCATCTTGGTTCCAGGACTCCCTGGAACTTAGGAATTTAGTCTGCACAGGTGAGAGTCTGCACCACAGAAGCTGACAGCTTCTGGGAACTGCCAAAGCAACACAGCTTCTGAGAAAGGCCCTGTTTTGGGCCTTCTTCTTCGACCAGGAGGAGGTCCAAAAACAAGATATCTGCGCACCTTCCCTGTAAGAGAGCTTGCCAGCAGAGAGAGCTCTGAACACTGAAACTCAGAGGAGAGAATCTGTCTCCCAGGTCTGCTGATAGACGGTAACAGAATCACCAGAAGAACAATCTCTAAACAGAGTCAACTATAACTACTAACTCCAGAGATTACCAGATGGCGAAAGGTAAATGTAGGAATCCTACTAACAGGAACCAAGACCACTCACCATAATAAGAACCCAGCACTCCCACGTTGCCCAGTCCAGGGCACCCCAACACACCCGAAAACCTAGACCTAGATTTAAAAGCATATCTCATGATGATGGTAGAGGACATCAAGAAGGACTTTAATAAATCACTTAAAGAAATACAGGAGAACACTGCTAAAGAGTTACAAGTCCTTAAAGAAAAACAGGAAAACACAATCAAACAGGTAGAAGTCCTTACAGAAAAAGAGGAAAAAACATACAAACAGGTGATGGAAATGAACAAAACCATACTAGACCTAAAAAGGGAAGTAGACACAATAAAGAAAACTCAAAGTGAGGCAACACTGGAGATAGAAACCCTCGGAAAGAAATCTGGAACCATAGATTTGAGCATCAGCAACAGAATACAAGAGATGGAAGAGAGAATCTCAGGTGCAGAATATTCCATAGAGAACATTGGCACAACAATCAAAGAAAATGGAAAATGCAAAAAGATCCTAACTCAAAATATCCAGGAAATCCAGGACACAATGAGAAGACCAAACCTCCAGATAATAGGAGTGGATGAGAATGAAGATTTTCAACTCAAAGGACCAGCAAACATCTTCAACAAAATTATTGAAGAAAACTTCCCAAATATAAAGAAGAGATACCTATGAACATACAAGAAGCCTACATAACTCCAAATAGACTGGACCAGAAAAGAAATTCCTCCCGACACATAATAATCAAAACAACAAATGCACTAAATAAAGATAGAATACTAAAAGCAGTAAGGGAAAAAGGTCAAGTAACATACAAAGGCAAACCTATCAGAATTACACCAGATTTTTCACCAGAGACTATGAAAGCTAGAAGAGCCTGGACAGATGTTATACAGACACTAAGAGAACACAAACTGCAGCCCAGGCTACTATACCCAGCCAAACTCTCAATTATCATAGAGGGAGAAACCAAAGTATTCCACGACAAAACCAAATTCACGCATTATCTCTCCACAAATCCAGCCCTTCAAAGGATAATAACAGAAAAAAAATACAAGAATGGGAACAATGCCCTAAAAAAAAAAAGAAGGTAATTCCTCAACAAACCTAAAAGAAGACAGCCACAAGAACAGAATGCCAACTTTAAAGACAAAAATAACAGGAAGCAACAATTACTTTTCCTTAATATCTTTTAACATCAATGGTCTCAACTCCCCAATAAAAAGACATAGACTAACAAACTGGCTACACAAACAAGACCCAACATTTTGCTGCTTACAGGAGACACATCTCAGAGAAAAAGATAGACACTACCTCACAATAAAAGGCTGGAAAACAATTTTCCAAGCAAATGGTATGAATAAACAAGCCAGAGTAGCCATCCTAATATCTGATAAGATTGACTTCCAACCCAAAGTCATCAAAAAAGACAAGGACGGGCACTTCATTCTCATCAAAGGTAAAATCCTCCAAGAGGAACTCTCAATTCTGAATATCTATGCTCCAAATACAAGGGCAGCCACATTCATTAAAGAAAATTTAGTAAATCTCAAAGCACACATTGCACCTCACACAATAATAGTGGGAGACTTCAACACACTACTTTCACCAATGGACAGATCATGGAAACAGAAACTAAACAGGGTCAAGTTGACATTCTAAACAGTCCCATATCCCCTAAAGAAATAGAAGCAGTTATAAATAGTCTCCCAGCCAAAAAAACCCAGTACCAGACGGGTTTAGTGCAGAGTTCTATCAGACCTTCAAAGAAGATCTAATTCCAGTTCTGCACAAACTTTTTCACAAGATAGAAGTAGAAGGTACTCTACCCAACTCATTTTATGAAGCCACTATTACTCTAATACCTAAACCACAGAAAGATCCAACAAAGATAGAGAACTTCAGACCAATATCTCTTATGAATATTGATGGAAAAATCCTCAATAAAATTTTCGCTAACCGAATCCAAGAACACATTAAAGCAATCATCCATCCTGACCAAGTAGGTTTTATTCCAGGGATGCAGGGATGGTTTAATATATGAAAATCCATCAATGTAATCCATTATATAAACAAACTCAAAGACAAAAACCACATGATCATCTCGATAGATGCAGAAAAAGCATTTGACACCCATTCATGATAAAAGTTCTGGAAAGATCAGGAATTCAAGGCCCATACCTAAACATGATACAAACAATCTACTGCAAACCAGTAGCCAACATCAAAGTAAATGGAGAGAAGCTGGAAGCAATCCCACTAAAATCAGGGACTAGACAAGGCTTCCCACTTTCTCCCTACCTTTTCAACATAGTACTTGAAGTATTAGCCAGAGCAATTCGACAACAAAAGGAGATCAAGGGGATACAAATTGGAAAGGAGGAAGTCAAAAATATCACTTTTTGCAGATGATATGATAGTATATATAAGTGCCCCTAAAAATTCCACCAGAGAACTCCTAAACCTGATAAACAGCTTCGGTGAAGTAGCTGGATATAAAATTAACTCAAACAAGTCAATGGCCTTTCTCTACACAAAGAATAAACAGGCTGAGAAAGAAATTAGGGAAACAACACCCTTCTCAATAGTCACAAATAATATAAAATATCTTGGTGTGACTCTAACAAAGGAAGTGAAAGATCTGTATGATAAAAACTTCAAGTCTCTGAAGAAAGAAATTAAAGAAAATCTCAGAAGATGGAAAGATCTCCCATGCTCATGGATTGGCAGGATGAACATTGTAAAAATGGCTATCTTGCCAAAAGCAATCTACAGATTCAATGCAATCCCCATCAAATTTCCAACTCGATTTTTCAATGAATTAGAAGGAGCAATTTGCAAATTCATCTGGAATAACAAAAAACCTAGGATAGCAAAAACTCTTCTTAAGGATAAAAGAACCTCTGGTGGAATCACCATGCCTAACCTGAAGCTTTACTACAGAGCAATTGTGGTAAAAACTGCATGGTACTGGTATAGTGACAGACAAGTAGACCAATGGAATAGAATTGAAGACCCAGAAATGAACCCACACACCTATGGTCACTTGATCTTCGACAAGGGAGCTAAAACCATCCAGTGGAAGAAAGACAGCATTTTCAACAATTGGTGCTGGCACAACTGTTTGTTATCATGTGGAAGAATGCGAATCGATCCATACTTATCTCCTTGTACTAAGGTCAAATCTAAATGGATCAAAGTACTTCACATAAAACCAGAGACACTGAAACTTATAGAGGAGAAAGTCGGGAAAAGCCTTGAAGATATGGGCACAGGGGAAAAATTCCTGAACAGAACAGCAATGGCTTGTGCTGTAAGATCGAGATTTGACAAATGGGAACTAATGAAATTCCAAAGATTCTGCAAGACAAAAGACACCGTCAATAAGACAAAAAGACCACCAACAGATTGGGAAAGGATCTTTACCTATCCTAAAACAGATAGGGGACTAATATCCAATATATATAAAGAACTCAAGAAGGTGGACTTTAGAAAATCAAATAACCCCATTAAAAAATGGGGCTCTGAAATGAACAAAGAATTCTCACCTGAGGAATACCGAATGGCAGAGAAGCACCTGAAAAAATGTTCAACATCCTTAATCATCAAGGAAATGCAAATCAAAACAACCCTGAGATTCAACCTCACACCAGTCAGAATGGCTAAGATCAAAATTTCAGGTGACAGCCGATGCTGGCGAGGATGTGGAGAAAGAGGAACACTCCTCCATTGTTGGTGGCTTGTACAACCACTCTGGAAATCTGTCTGGCGGTTCCTCAGAAAATTGGACATAGTACTACCGGAGGATCCAGCAATACCTCTCCTGGGCATATATCCAGAAAATGCCCCAACTGGTAAGAAGGACACATGCTCCACTATGTTCATAGCAGCCTTATTTATAATAGCCAGAAGCTGAAAAGAACCCAGATGCCCCTCAACAGAGGAATGGATATAGAAAATGTGGTACATCTACACAATGGAGTACTACTCAGCTATTAAAAAGAATGAATTTATGAAATTCCTAGCCAAATGGATGGACCTGGAGGGCATCATCCTGAGTGAGGTAACACATTCACAAAGGAACTCACACAATATGTACTCACTGATAAGTGGATATTAGCCCAAAACCTAGGATACCCAAGATATAAGACACAATTTTCTAAACACATGAAACTCAAGAAAAATGAAGACTGAAGTGTGGACACTATGCCCCTCCTTAGAAGTGGGAACAAAACACCCTTGGAAGGAGTTACAGAGACAAAGTTTGGAGCTGAGATGAAAGGATGGAACATGTAGAGACTGCCATATCCAGGGATCCACCCCATAATCAGCATCTAAACACTGACACCATTGCATACACTAGCAAGATTTTATCGAAAGGACCCAGATATAGCTGTCTCTTGTGAGACTATGCCGGGGCCTAGCAAACACAGAAGTGGATGCTCACAGTCAGCTAATGGATGGATCACAGGGCTCCCAATGGAGGAGCTAGAGAAAGTACCCAAGGAGCTAAAGGGATCTGCAATCCTATAGGTGGAACAACATTATGAACTAACCAGTACCCCGGAGCTCTTGACTCTAGCTACATATGTATCAAAAGATGGCCTAGTCGGCCATCACTGGAAAGAGAGACCCATTGGACACGCAAACTTTATATGCCCCAGTACAGGGGAACGCCAGGGCCAAAAAGGGGGAGTGGGTGGGTAGGGGAGTGGGGGTGGGTGGATATGGGAGACTTTTGGTATAGCTTTGGAAATGTAAATGAGCTAAATACCTAATAAAAAAAATGGAAAAAAAAGAGCAAACTAGTACAGCCACTATGAAAATCCACATCATGGTTCCTCAGACTATTGGAAATTGTTTTGTCTCAAGATCCAGATATACCTATCTTGAGCATACACCCAGAATACTCTCCATATTACCACAAGGACACTTCCTTAATCATCTTCATTGCAGCTATACTCATAGTGGCCAGAAATTGTAAACAACCTAGATGTCCCTCAACTGAATAGTAAATAAAGAAAAAGTGGTGAATATACACAATGGAACACTATTCTGTGAGGAAAAAAAAAGATACCATCCTTAAATTTGAAGACAAATGGATGGAACTAGAAAAAATTATACTGAATGAGGTAACCCAGACACAGGAAAACACACATGGAATGTACTCATTTATATTTGAACATTCGTTTTTCTTTAAAGGAAAATAATACTACAATCCTCAGATACAGCGAGCCTAAGCAAAACATGAAGAGCTCAAGGAGGGGGAACTTATTGATCTCCTTAGGAAGGGAAACAAATTTTGTAGGTAGATTTGAGTCAGGTGCGGATGAAAACAGGAGGAATGAGTGAGTGCATGAGAAAGATGGAGGAACAGAGTACTAGGAGAGAAACTGATAAAAATACAAGAAAAATGAACACCATTGAAATCATTTGACAGTAACAAAAAATGAAATGTCATTAAGGTACTTTGAAAACCAAAGGATACTTAATACTACTCTTACACTAATAAGCACTGATGGGAAAACAATTGAAGTAATATTTATCTAAATTTAATTTTTAATAAAGATTTGTATCTTAAGGTAGCAGGTTCCACGAATAAATAATAAAGCTTATATTGATAAAACCAAACCAACATAGCATATATTATTATATTCAACATGTACATTAAAACCATGAAAAGAACTTCATTGGTAAATAAAATATAAAAGTTTATATAATAAAGGAGTGGGGGTAGGGGAAGAATTGGCACAGTTACACAAAAATGGGCAATTTAAACATCAGAGAGTAACTCTAAAGGGAGGGTGTTTGTCTTGGTGGGCAGGACATCTGGCTAAGCTCAAACCATATCAGCAGGTGGTCCACTACTCATCTTGAGCTTGTCTGGGGGATTATCCTTGCATGCCTTTCTTACCTCAAAGGCTAGTTGGTTCCTGGGATGACTTTACATCCTTTGTTCTTTGCTCTAAGCCCAAAAAGCCCTCCTAACTAGCAAGCTGCATGAGACATGGACCTTGAATAAACTTTCTGGGTAGGGCTTTAAAGTCTTGAATTTAGTTTTCTTTGTTTCAATAGGAACCAAATTTGAGATATTAACATAGTCTTTCCTTTTATGGTTACATTATAATTGGCTATAAAGGAGTCTCCATTGTTCTGCACAACCTTGATAAAACATTTTACCATGAACAAATGTAACAATTTTTTTTAAAATTACAATTATAAAAGAAGCAACAAATATATATATATATATATATATATATATATATATATATATATATATATGTTTGTTTGGGGTGACCACAACATAAGGAACAGTATTAAAGGATTGCCAGCATTAGGAAGGTTGAGGACAACTGCTATAAATGGTACAAATAAGCTACCAGATGCAAGGTAATAACAAGTGAGTTTATAGTAATAGTCCTCTGAAAATACTACAGGCCTTGATACAATGGTCAAGATATGATTAGATATTTCCTAATAAACAGACTTGTTTTATCTAGTTGAAGTAAGACTACACACACTAACATTTTCTGTACCTTGCTTTTTGTCTTGTTGAGAGTGTCCTTTGCCTTACAGAAGTTTTGCAGTTCCATGAGGTCCCATTTATGGATTGTTGGTCTTAGAGTCTCATCTATTGGTGTGTTATATTCAGGAAATGTCTCACTATGCCATTATATTCGAGTTTACTTTCCACTTTCTCTTCTATTAAATTCAGTGTATCTCGTTTCATGTTGAGGTCCTTGATCCACTTGAATGTTAGCTTTGTGCATGGTGATAAATATGAATCAGTTTGCATTCTTCTACAGGCAGACTGCCAGTTAGACAAGCACCATTTGTTGATGCCTTATTTTTTTCCACTGTATGGTTTTAGCTTTTTTGTCAAAGATCAAGTGTCCATAGGTGTATGTGTTTATTCCTGGGTTTTCGTTTTTTATCTCATTGATCAACCTGTCTGTCTCTGTACCAACTCCATGTGGGTTATTATTATTATTATTTTTTTATTATTAATTTTTCTTAAGTGATTCTTCTAGATATTCTTTTATTGTTCAGAATTGTTTTGGCTATCCTGGTTTTTTGTTTTCCCATATGAAGTTGAAAATTGTTCTTTCCAAGTCTGTGAGGAATTATATTGGAATAGTGATGGAAATTGTATTGAGTCTATACATTTTCAACCTAAAATTGTTCCTATGTAAAAGAAATGCGGGGGAAAATGAAGTAATAACTAAAGGAATGGCAGACCAGTGACCAGCCCAACTTGGGATCTATCTCATGGGCAGGTACCAAACCCTGACAGTATTACTGATGCTCTGTTGTACTTTCAGAGAGGAACCTAGCAGAGAGGAACCTGATCTCTGATATGCTATACCAACAACTGAATGAGACAGATGTAGATGCATATATCCAACTACTAGACTGAGGTCAGAGACATGTATGGAAGATTTAGGGGGAGGAATGAAAAAACTGAAGGGGTTGGCAACATGGAAGACCAACAGTGTCAACTAATGTGTACCACTGGGAGCTCCCAAAGACTAGGTCACCAATCAAAGAGGAAATAAGTCTGGTCTGAGGCCACCAATATATATGTAGCATTGGACTGCCTTGACTGGCCTTAGTGGGAGAGGTTCTGCCTAATCCTGTAAAGAGTTGCAGACCCAGGGAAGGGGGATGCCTATGGTGATACCCATCTCAGACGCAAAGTGAGAGGGAATAAGGTGAAGAACTGTGCAAGGGGGTGCAGGAGCAGGACAGTATTTGAGATGTAAATAAAACAATGATAATGGTAAGAATATGCTCTTTAAATAAAGATGAAAAATAACATTTTTCTGACTTCACTGGATCTCAGAACAAAGGAAAAAAAGGACCAATGAAAAAAGAATATGAAAATATTATGGAAACATAGAAAGACAGACTATGTGTGAAAGAGAACTTGGTTGGCACAGCTGGAGACATTGAAGTCTCAGTATATTTCTACTGTGTCTTACATGATCATTTCTGGGGGAATCTAATCTTCACCTTTATCCAACAGAGTCCTTTGAAAATATAAAAATTATGCCTTTTTTAATAATAATAATCACATAACATATATGCACAGTGTGTGTATAAATAGAACCAATTGATATGAAATAATGATTATTAATTTTTAGGCAGATAAGGTAATAAAAGACCAAACAGTTAAAATAGTGTGTTCCTGGAGACATTAAAGCCTGAGTATCATTGGTCTTAGGAGGATTGCATTATAATACATTGTGACTGGTGCAAAAGCTAGAAGGGGAATTGGGGTTGGTATAAAATAAAAATAGAAGATAAAAAGATAGTAGGGGATAAAGACTGAGTATCCAAATACCACTCATGCATTTTGCTTACTGAGAGATTAGACCATGATTGATAGAGATTACAAATGGATTGTCAATCTTTTCCAATTGTTAAAAAGCACCACAGAAAGACATAGGAATCAGTGGACTACTCATTGATAACTTGTGAGTTTGGAGATTTGATGGAATTCACTTTGGGAGTTGAATGTGTAGTGTGCACATGCTAAGTGTATAGTTCCATGAGAGAGATAAACAAATAATGCAAGAATAAAGCCAAAGCTCCTGAACAACAAACTATATTAACTATTCTGCTTCTAAGTAACTAACAAAATACACAGGCTGGATCTAGGCCTCTCAGCTTAAAGGTAATAGATGTACAGCTTGGTCGTCACGCGGGTCCTGAAGAACTAGAATGGGGGTTATCTCAAAAGAAACAACAATTTGACAATTCATTGGGAATAACAAAAAACCTAGGATAGTGAAAACTATTCTCAACAATAAAAGAACTTCTGGTGGAACCACATTCCCTGACCTCAAGTTGTATTACAGAGCAATTGTAATTAAAAAAAAAAAAAAACTGCATGGTATTGGTACAGAGACAGGCATGTAGACCAGTGGAATGGGATTGAAGAACTAGAAATGAGTCAACACACATATGTTCACGTGTTCTTTGACAAGGGAGCTAAAAATAATCCAGTAGAAAAAAGACAGAATTTTCAACAGATGGTGCTGTTTCAAGTAGAAGTTAGCTTGTAGAAAAATGCAAATTGATCCATTCTTGCCTCCTCGTACAAAGCTCAATTCCAAATGGATCAAGAACCTCCTCATAAAACCAGATACATTGAAACTAATAGAAAAGTAAGTGGGGAAGAGACTTGGGCACATGGGCACAGGGGAAAATTTCCTGAACAACAAGAGTTAACAAATGGGACCTCATAAAATTGCAAAGCTTCTGTAAGGCAAAGGACACTGTCAATAAGAAAAAATGGAAACCAACAGAATGGGAAAAAAATTTTAACAATCCTACATCAAATAGAAACCTAAAATCCAGTATATACAAAGAACTCAAAAAGTTAGATGGCAGAGAAAAAATGACCCTATTAAAAATGGGGTACAGAGCTAAACAAAGAATTCTCAACTAGGGAATATCTAGTGGCTGAGAAGCACCTAAAGAAATGTTCAACATCCTTAGTCATCAAGAAAATGGAAATCAAAACAACCCTGATATTCCACCTCACACCATTCAGAATGGCTAAGATCAAAAACTCAGATGACAGCAGATGCTGGCAAGGATGTGGAGAAAGAGGAATACTCTTCCATTGCTGGTGGGGCTGCAAGCTGGTACAACCATTCTGGGAATCATTTTGGTGGTTCCTCAGAAAATTGGACACAGTACTACCTAAGGACCCAGCTATACCACTCCTAGGCATGAACCCAGAAGATGTTCCAATTTGTAATAAGGTCACATGCTCCACTATGTTCATAGCTGTCTTATTTATAATAGCCAGAAACTGGAAAGAACCCAGATGTCCTTCAACAGAGGAGTGGATAAAGAAAATGTGGTATATTTATACAATAGAATACTACTCAACTATTAAAAATTAATTTATTAAATTCTTAGGCAAATGGATGTCTCTGGAGGATAACATCTTGAGGGAGGTAACCCAATCACAAAACACATGATATGCACTCATTGATGAGTAGACATTAGCCCAGAAGTTCTGAATGCTCATGAAAAAATTCACAGACCACATAGGTGTAGATGAGAATGAAGAATTTCAACATAAAGGTACAGGAAATATCATCAAAAAATATATAAGAAAACTTCCCATACCTTAAGAAAGAGATGGCCATGACCATACAAGAAGCATACACAACTCCAAATAGACTAGACCAGAAAAGAAATTCCTCCTGACACATAATAATCAGAACAACAAATGCACTAAATAAAGAAAGAATATCAAAAGCAGTAAGGGGAAAAGCTCGAGTAACATATACAGGCAGAACTATTAGAATTACTCCAGACTTCTCACCAGAGACTGTGAGAGCCAGAAGATCATGGACAGATGTTATACAGACATAAGAGAACACAAATTTTAGCCTAGGCTACTGTACCCAGCAAAACAATCAATTACCATAGATGGATTAACCCAAGTATTCCATGACAAAAACAATTTCACACAATATCTTTCCACAAATCTAGTCCTTCAAAGGATATTAATGGGAAAACACCAACACAAAGATGGAAACTACATCCTAGAAAAAGCAAGAAAGTAATCCTTCAACAAACCTAAAAGAAGACAGCAGCAAGAACAAAATCGCAACTTTAACAACAATAATAACAGGAAGCAACAATTACTTTTCTTTAATTTCTCTTAGCATCAATAGACTCTCTTCCCCAATAAAAGACATAGACTAATAGACTGGCTACAAAAACAGGACCCAACATTTTGCTGCTTGCAGTAAACCCACCTCAGGGAAAAAGACAGACAGTAATTCAGAGTAAAAGGCTGGAAAATAATTTTCTAAGCAAATGGTCCCAAGAAACAAGATGGAGTAGCCATTCTAATATGGAATAATATTGACTTCCAACCCAAAGTTATCAAAAAAGACAAGGTGGTGGGAATCATACTCATAAAAGATAAAATCTACCAAGATGAAATCTCAATTTTAAACTTCTATGCTCCAAATGCAAAGGCATCCACATTCATAAAAGATATTTTAGTAAAGCTCAAAACACACATTGCACTGCACACTATAATAGTGGAAGACTTCAACAACCCTCTCTCATTAATGGGCAGATTTTGGAAACAAAACCTAAACAGACACACAATAAAAGTAACAGAAATTATGAAACAAATGGATTTAGTTGATGTCTATAGAATATTGTATCCTAAACCAAAAGGATATCCCTTCTTCTCAGCACCTCATGATGCCTTCTCCAAAATTGACCATATAATCAATAACAAAACATGCATCAATAGATATAAAAATATTGAAATAATCTCATGCATCCTATCAGATCACCACAGACTAAGGCTGATCTTCAATAAAAATATAAATAATAGAAAACTCACATACACGTGGAAGGTGAACAACAATCTACTCTATGATAACTCTGTCAAGTAAGAAATAAAGAAAGAAATTAAAGACATTTTAGAGTTTAATGAAAATGAACCTACAACATACCCAAACTTATGGGAAACAATGAAAGCAGTCCTAAGAGGAGAACTCATAGCTTTGAATGCCTCTAAAAAGAAACTGGATAGTGGATACAGGAGCAGCTTGACAGAACAACTAAAAGTTCTAGAACCAAAGGAAGCAAATTCTCCCAAGAGGAATAGAAGGCAGGAAACAATCAAACTCAGGACTGAAATCAACCAAGAAGAACAAAAAGAACTATAAAAAGAATCAACCAAACCAGGAGCTGGTTGTTTGAGAAAATCAACATGATAGACAAACCCTTTGCTAGACTAACTACAGGGCACAGGGACAGTATCCAAATTATCAAAACCAGAAATGAAAAGGGAGACATATCAAAAGAAATTTAGGAAATCCAAAAAAATCATCAGATTCTACTACAAAAGCCTATACTCAACAAAACTGGAAAATCTGGATGACTTGTACAATTATCTAGACAGATATCAGGTACCAAATTAAAACCAGGATCAAATAAACCATGGAAATACTCCCATAACCCCTAAAGAGATAGAAGCAGTCATCAATAGTCTCCCAAACAACAACAACAAAAAAAGCCCAGGATCTGATGAGTTTAGTATAAAATTCTATGAGATCTTCAAGAAGACCTAATACCAATACTATTCAAAATATTATGCAAAATCAAAAGAGAAGGAACACTATTCAATTTGTTCTATGAAGCCGGAATTACAATTATACTCTAACCATACAAAGACCCAATGAAGAAAGAAAACTTCAGACCAATTTCCCTTATGAATATCAATGTAAAAATACTCAATAAAATTCTTGCAAACTGAATCCAAGAATACATCATGATCAAGTAGTAGTCTTCATCCCTGCGATGAGAGGATAGTTAAGTATACAGAAATCCACCAACTTAATCTACTAGAGAAAAAAACTCAAAGACAAAAACCACATGATCATCTCATTAGATGCTGAGAAAGCATTTGACAAAATACTACACCATTTATAGTAAAAGTTGAGGAAAGATCTGGAATTCAAGGCCCATACTTAACATAATAAAAGCAAGAGACAGCAAACCAGTAGCCAACATCAAACTAAATGGTGAGAAACTTGAAGCAATCCTACTAAAATCAGGGACTAAACAAGGTTGCCCACTTTCTCCCTACTTATTTAATATAGTACTTGAAGTCCTAGCGAGAACAAATCAACAACAAAAGGAGAACAAATAAATACAAATTGGGAAGATGGCAAAATATCAATATTTCCAGAAGATATGATAGCATGTATCAGTGACCCCAAAAATTACACCAGATAAATCCTAAACCTGATACACAACTTCAGTGCAGTAGCTAAATATACAATTAACTGAAACATGTCAGTGGCCTTTCCCTACACAAAGAATAAAGAGGATGAGAAAGAAATTAGGGATACAACACACTTTACAACAGTCAAAAAATATAAAATACGTTGATGTGACTGTAACTAAGGAAGTGAAAAGTCTGTATGACAAGAACTTCAAGTCTCTGAAGAAAGAAATTGAAGAACTCAGAAGATAAAATGATCTCCTATACTCATGGATTGGCAGGGTTAATATAGTAAAAATGTCTATTTGCCGAACAAAATCTACATATTCAATGTAATACCCATCAAAATTCTAACTCAATTCTTGACTGAGTTAGAAAAGGCAATTTGCAAATTCATCTGGAATGACATAAACAAAAACAAAAAACAGAAAAAAAAACAAAAACAAAAAACTAGGATAGCAAAAACTATTTTCAATAATAAAAGAACCTCTAGGGGAATCACCATGGCTGACCTCAAGCTGTACCACAGAACAATTGTGATAAAAACAGCATGGTACTGGTACAGCAACAGACAGGTAGATCAATGGAATAGAATAGAAGACACAGAAATGAATCCACCCTGAGATTCTACCTCCCACCAGTCAGAATGGCTAAGATCAAAAATTCAGGTAACAGCAGATGCTGGCAAGGATGTGGAGAAAGAGGAACACTCCTCCATTGTTGGGTTTGCAAGCTTGTACAACTCTGGAAATCAGTCTGGCGGTTCCTCAGAAAATTCGACATAGTACTACTAGACGATCATGCAATTTCTCTCCTGGGCATATATCCAGAAGATGTTCCAACCAATAAGAAGGACACATGCTCCACTATGTTCACAGAAGCCTTATTTATAATAGCCAGAAGCTGGAAAGAACCCAGATGACCCTCAACAGAGGAATGGATACAGAAAATGTGGCACATTTACAAAATGGAGTACTAATCAGCTATTAAAAAGAATGAATTTATGAAATTCCTAGGCAAATGGATAGACCTGGAGGCCATCACCATGAGTGAGGTAACCCAATCACAAAAGAACTCACACAATATGTACTCACTGATAAGTGGATATTAGCCCAGAAACTTAGAATACCCAAAATATAAGATACAATTTGCGAAACACATGAAACTCAAGAAAAACGAAGACCAAAGTGTGGACACTTTGCCCCTTCTTAGAATTGGGACCAAAACACCCATGGAAGGAGTTACAGACACAAAGGTTGGAGCTGAGGTGAAAGGATGGACCATCTAGAGACTGACATACCCGGGGATCCATCCCATAATCAGCCTCCAAACACTGACACCATTGCCTATACCAGCAAGATTTTGCTGAAAGGACCCTGATATAGCTGTCTCTTGTGAGACTATCCCGGGGCCTAGCAAACACATAAGTGGATGCTCACAGTCAAGTATTGGATGGATCACAGGGCCCCCAATGGAGGAGCTAGAGAAAGTACCCGAGGAGCTGGGGGTATCTGCAACCCTATAAGTGGAACAACGATATGAACTAACCAGTAACCCCCGGAGTTCATGTCTGTAGCTACATATGTATCAGAAGATGGCCTATTCGGCCATCAGTGGAAAGAGAGCCCATTGGTCGTGCAAACTTTACATGCCCCAGTACAGGGTAACATCAGGGCTGAGAAGTGGGAGTGGGGGAGGGGAGGGGGGGGAGTGGGTCGGGGACCGTGTGGGGGACTGTTGGAATAGCATTGGGAATGTAAATGAAATAAATACCTAATAAAACTTAAAAAAAAAGAAATGAACCCACACAACTATGGTCACTTGATCTTTGACAAGAGAGCTAAAACCATCCAGTGGAAAAAAGACAGCATTTTCAACAAATGGTGCTGGCACAACAGGTGGTTATCATGTAGAAGAATGAGAACTGATCCATTCTTATCTCCTTGTACGAAGTTTAAGTCAAGTGGATCAAAGACCTCCACATAAAATCAGAGACACTGAATTTTATAGAGGAGAAAGTGGGAAAAGCCTCGAAGATATGGGCATAGTGGAAAAAATTCCTGAACAGAACAGCAATGGCTTGTGCTGTAAGATCAAGTATCAACAAATGGCACCAGATAAAATTGCAAAGATTCTGTAAGGTAAAAGACACTGTCAATAGGACAAAAAGGCCACCAACAGATTGGGAAAGGATTTTTACCAATCCTAAATCTGATAGGGGATTAATATACAATATATACAAAGATCTCAAGAAGCTGGACTCCAGAAATTCAAATAACCCAAAAAAATGGGGTACAGAGCTAAAAAAGAATTCTCAACTGAGGAATACCGAAGGTTTGAGATGCACTTGAAAAAATGTTCAGCATCTTTAACCATCAGGGAAATGCAAATAAAAACAACCCTGAGATTCTACCTCACACCAGTCAGAATGGCTAAGATAAAAAATTCGGGTGACCTCAGATGCTGGCGAGGATGTGGAGAAAGAGGAGCACTCCTCCTTTGCTCGTGGGATTGCAAGCTTTTACAACCACTCTGTAAATCAGTCTGGCAGTTTCTCAAAAAATTTAACATAGTAATATCTGAAGATTCAGTAATTCCTTTCCTGGGCATATACCCAGAGAAGGACACGTGCAGTAGTATGTTCCTGGCAGCCTTTTTTATAATGGCCAGAAGCTGGAAAGAATCCAGATGTCCCTCAACAGGGGAATGGATACAGAAAATATGGTACATTTACACAATGGAGTACTACTCAGCTATTAAAACAGTGGATTTATGAAATTCCTAAGCAAATGGATGGACCTGGAGGACATCATCCTGAGTGAGGTAACCCAATCACAAAGAAGTCACTTGAAATGCACTCACTGATAAGTGGATATTAGCCCAGAAACTTACAATACCCAATATACAATTTGCAAAAAAAAAAAAAAAAAAAAAAAAAAAAAAACACAAGAAAATCAAGAAGGAAAACAACGCATGGACACTTCATACTACCTTAGAATAGGGAACAAAATACCCATGGAAGGAGTTACAGAGACAAAGTTTGGAGCTAAGTCGAAAGGATGGACCATCCAGAGACTACCCCACCCAGGCATCCATTCCATAATTAGCCACCAAATGCAGACACTATTGCACATGCCAGCCAGATGTTGCTGAACAGACTCTGATATAGCTGTCTTGTGTGAGGATATGCCAGTGCCTGGCAAATACAGAAGTGGATTTTCACTGTCATCTATTGGATGGAACACAGGGTCCTAATGGAGGAGCTAGAGAAAGTATTCAAGGAGCAGAAGGGGTCTGCAACCCTATAGGTGGAACAACAATATGAACTAACCAGTATCCCCAGAGCTTGTTTCTCTAGCTTCATATGTAGCAGAAGATGGCCTAGTCAGCCATCACTGGGAAGAGAGGCCCGTTGGTCTTGCCAACTTTATATGCTGCAGTACAGGGGAGTGCCAGAGCCAAGAAATATGAGTGGATGGGTATGGGAGCAAGACGGGGAGGGGGAGGGTATAGGGGACTTTCAGGATAGCATTTGAAATGTAAATGAAAAAAATATGTAGTAAAAAAATTGAAAACAAACAAAAAACAAAGAAAAGGAATACACCTCACAAGGAAGTTGTACAAGGCATGAAATAGGACAAAAGGAGTTATAGAGAAATATGCAAATTAAAAAATATCAGTGGGTTTTGTGTGTGTGTGTGTGTGTGTGTGTGTGTGTGTGTGTGTGTGTGTGTGTTAGGTCAACATTAATTTAAACACACCAGATGCATGCCTGGTACCTGAAGAAACCATAGGAATGCAAATAAGTGCACAAAACAGTGGTTGGAAAAATGACTCATCTGTTAAAATCACCTGTTCTATGCAGATGACCAGGCACAAAACACCCACATCGTGGCTCACAATTTATGCACAGCTAAAGTTTCAGAGAATCAGTGCACACTTCCAGCCTCTGTAGGCAACAGAGGCATAAGTGAGAGAGAGGGCCAGAAGGGTCTAGCATGTTCTTGTAATCAAGGTCAGTACTAGGAAGGTGGAGACAGGAGGGTACCAGGGGATATAGGGGATCTGGATGCTCCCTTCTGATCTCTTAGGACAGAATAAACTCTTGTGGTGTGCTTATGTACATTCAGAAAGAGTCCACACACATTCATTGTTACGCATATGAATAAATACAAACCAAAATGGCATGCAAGAGCCTCTACTGTTGAAATAAAGTAGTGCCGTTTGCAGTGTTTCATATGTTTCACATTTGTTCAAGTTTTTCAAGTATGTAAGGGCTTAAAACCTAGAAATTGTCTTAAAGCCAGTAGTAGCTCATTCCCACCTTCTGAAAACTCCCTTTGAAGCGATGGTGCCTGGTACTCCATGTACGCATGAGCAGGATATATTCAGCCAATCAGCACAGACCTGATTTCTCCAGCTTGCATCACAAAGGGTCCTCAGAATCCTCAGTCCAGGAATCTCTGCTGACAACGGTTTTTTACCATTGAGGAGTTGAGCACGGAAGGGTGCAGTTGTGAAGGTGTTCACCTCTGAGATAACCTTTAAGTGATAATCGGCTCTGCTCAGGGTTGTTGGACAGTTAATCGAGGTATGACAGGGTGGGGCATATCAGGCCCAGGTGGCCACTAGGTGAGGGAATGCCTCATGATCGCCATTTCCTATGGCTTCTGATTGTTAACTGAAGGTGGAGGACCATATTCATGGCAGAGGATTGAACAGGTCAGGGCCTTAGAAGATTGTGAACCCTTGGAGGACACAATCATGGGGCCTTGGGATAGGATCAGAGAGCTGGCTGCAGGATTGTGGGTCGGGGGAGCATGGGGCTGTGAGTAAGGAGCCTTGGCGCTTGTCCTGTGTGCTGTAAGGAGCCTTAGGGTCCAACTTGGCGCTTGCCCTGTGTGCTGTCCCGGATCCAATTAAAACACACTGAGGATTCCTCCCTCTTCATTGTCTTCTCTACGGTGTGTTCCTTTGGTATAGACTGTATGGACATTGCAGAGAGGGGAGTGGCGTAGGAAGAATGAATGAAAAGAAGAAGAGGAGACATTACAAGAGATTAATAAGTAATCTGGGAAGGATTCTGAACAGGGATCCTCCTGTCTAATCGCCCATGTATTGGGATTAAAGACTTGGACCACCAAGTTCAGCTTTTTCTCTCAGTTTTAGTTCTGTAGGATGGGATCTTCCTTTGTAGCTCAGACTGGTCTGGCTTGGGCTGGCCTTTAACTTACAATCTTCAGATGTTTGAAATCCTCGGCTTCCCCCAATCCCAAATTTCTCCAATATAAGGATTTTCTGTGTGGGTAGTGGTGGTGAGTGTTTGTTGTAGACTGAGCATTGGGTCTTCTTGACATGAATATATAGTTACCATGTTCATCATCTTTCTGGATAGTACTATGAATTTACTTTAAAACTGAGATATACTGAAAATCAGAATTGCTGATGTTTTGTTTAAAAAGAATCTTTGGGAGATAGTACCAAAATTCAGATGCCTCAAAGTTTAAATGCAAACACATTTTGCTCATCATTTTTGGTGAGAAAGGGAGGACTCACGTATTAAAGGCTGGCCTGTTTTTGCCTTTTTTAAACTGAGAAATGACAGATTGTTAACTTGGGTTCTAAAGAAGGATTTAAAATAAGTAAGTTAAAGAAGATTTTAAAACAAAGTTGGGAGGGAGAGGGACATGATAACTGGGATACATGAAGGAAATTTTAAGGGGAAGCATATATATATATATATATATATATATATATATATATGTGTGTGTGTGTGTGTGTGTGTGTGTGTGTGTGTGTGTGTATACATATACACATACACACACACACATACACATGTACACGTGTGACCATATTGAATATGTATGCAAAACTCTCTGATAAAAACAAATTATTAAAAATATAAGTGTTAAAAAACAAAAGAAACAATCTTTCAATGAGCTAAGATAATTATATAATTATTTGACTTTTTGACATTTTTAACTATTTAAATGATACCTTTGGATTTAGATAACTACATTTTTTTCTTTTTTCCTTTTTATTTTTATTTTTTAACTAAGAAGACAACTGAGCGCTTAAGAGAAAAATGTCTATTAAGAAACTGTGGGTGATACCAAAGGATGGTTACTTATTACTTCTTGACTATGATTCAGATGAAGAAGAAGAGCAGGCTCATTCTGAAGGTATCCAGTCTTCAGTATTGATTGTGTCCTGAAGTTCATTAGACCTTTCCCAACTCACCTGCAATGGAAGAAGTCTTTTCTAAGTTTTCATATACTTCATTTCTAATTTTACCTATATCTATATATTCCTATACCTGAGTTTTAGCAGTGCATATACCTACTCTTGGCACTGTAGACATAATATGTTGAGAAACGATAACTTGCTATGATTTTACCCCAGAAAAAGACATGAACGTTGTTCCTATATGTTAGCAAAACATGAATTTATTTCATAATACCTGCAAATAAATTATTTCATTCCTTTTTTCTATTGTATATTTTCTTTATTTACATTTCAAATATTATCCCCTTTTCTATTTCCCCTCTGCAAATCCCCTCTCCTCTTACCTCTCCCCCTGCCCCCAACACACCCACCCCCAATTCCTGGCCCAGGCATTCCTTAATACTGGGGCATAGGACCTTTACAGTACCAAGGGTCTCTCCTCCCGTTGATGACATACTAGGCCATCCTCTCCTACATATGCAGCTGGAGCCATAAGTCCCACCATCTGTTTTATTTGATTGGTGCTTTAGTCCCAGGGAACTCTGGGGGTACTGGTTAGTTCATATTGTTCATCCTCCTATGGAGCAGCAAACCCCTTATGATCCTTGGGAACTTTCTCTAGCTCCATCATTGGGGACCCTGTGCTCAGTACAATGGATGTCTGTGAGCATTCACTTCTGTATTCGTCAGGCACTGACAGATCCTCTCAGGAGACAGCTATATCAGTCTCCTGTCCCCAAGCTCTCGTTGGCATCTGCCATAGTGTCTGGGTTTGTTGATTATTTATTGGATTGATCCCTGAGTGAGGCAGTCTCTGGATTCATTCAGTCTCAGCTGCAAACTTTGTCTCTATAACTCCTTCCATGGACATTTTGTTTCCCATTCTAAGAAGGAATGGCGTATCCACACTTTGGTCTTCCTTCTTCTTGAGTTTCATGGGTTTTGCAGATTGTATCTTGGTTATTCTGAGCTTCTGGGATAATATCCACTTATCAGTGAATGCATATCCTGTGTGTTCTTTTGTGATTGGGTTATCTCCCTTAGGAAGATATCATCCAGATCCATCCATTTGTCTAAGAATTTCATGAATTCATTGTTTTTAATAGCTGTGTAGTATTTCATTATGTAAATGTACCACATTTTCTGTATCCATTCCACTGAAGAGGGACATCTGGGTTGTTTTCAGCTTCTTGCTATTATAAATAAGGATGCTATGAACATAGTGAAGCATGTCATTATTACAAGTTGGAATATCTTCTGAGAATATGCCCAGGGAGGAGTATTGCTGGATCTTCCAGTAGAACTATGTCCAATTTTCTGAGGAAACACCAGACTGACTTCCAGAGTGGTTTTACCAGCTTGCAATCTCACCAGCAATGGAGGAGTGTTCCTATTTCACCACATTCTCGCCAGCATCTGCTGTCATCTGAGTTTTAGATCTGAGCCATTCTGACTGGTATGAGGTGGAATCTCAGGTTTATTTTGACATGCACTTCCCTGATAATTAAGGATGATGAACATTTTTAGGTGCTTCTCAGCCATTCGGTTTTCCTTAGTTGAGAATTCTTTGTTTATCTCTGTCCCCATTTTTTAATGGGGTTATTTGATTTTCTGGAGTCCAGATTCTTGAGCTCTTTATATATATTGGATATTAGTCCCCATCTGATTTAGGATTGGTAAAGATTTTTTTCCCATCTATTGGTTGCTGTTTTGTCCTATTGACAGTGTCCTTTGACTTATAGAAGCTTTGCAATTTTATAAGGTCACATTTGTCTATTCTTAATCTTACAGCACAAGCCATTGCTGTTCTGTTCAGGAATTTTTCCCCGGTGCCCATGTCTTCGAAGCTCTTCCCCACTTCCTCCTCTATAAGTTTCAGTGTCTCTGGTTTTATGTGGAGTTCCTTGATCTACCTAGACTTGAGCATTGTACAATGAGATGAAAATAGATCAATTTGCATTCTTCTACATGCTAACTGCCAATTGAGCCAGCACCATTTGTTGAAAATGTTGTCTTTTTTTCCACTGGATGGTTTTTGCTCCTTTGTCAATGATCAAGTGACAATAGGTGTGTGGGTTCATTTCTGTGTCTTCAGTTCTATTCCATTTATCTACCTGTCTATCAGTATACCTGTACCATGCAGTTTTTATCACAATTGCTCTATAGTACAGCTTGAGATCAGGCATGGTGATTCCAGGAGAGATTCTTTTATTGTTGAGAATAGTTTTTGTATCCTAGGTTTTGTTCTTATTCCAGATGAATTTGCAAATAGCCCTTTCTAACTCAGTTAAGAATTGTGTTGGAATTTTCGTGGGGATTGCATTAAATCTTTATATTGCTTTCGGCAAGATAGCCATTTTTACTACATTAATCCTGCCAATCAATGAGCATGGGAAATCTTTCCAACTTCTGAGATTTTCTTTGATTTTTCTTCAGAGACTTGACATTTTTATCATACAGATCCTTCTTTCACTTACTCAGTTAGAGTCACACCAACGTATTTTATATTATTTGTGACTATTGTGAAGGGTGTTGTTTCCCTAATTTCTATTTCATCCTGTTTATTCTTTTTGTAGAGAAAGGCCACCGATATGTTTGAGTTAATTTTGTATTCAGCTACTGCACTGAAGCTGTGTATCAGATTTAGGATTTCTCTGGTGTAATTTTTGGGGTCACTTATATATACTATCATATCTTCTGGAAATAGTGAGATTTTGCCTTCTACCTTTCCAATTTGTATTCATTTGTTCTCTTTTTGTTGTCTAATTGCTCTGACTAGGACTTCAAGTACTATGTTGAATAGGTAGGGAGAAAGTGGGCAGCCTTGTTTAGTCCCTGATTTTAGCGGGATTGCCTCCAGTTTCTCACCATTTAGTTTGATGTTGGCTACTGGTTTGCTGTCTACTGCTTTTATTATGTTTAGGTATAGGCTTTGAATTCCTGATCTATCCTGGACTTTTACTATGAATGGGTGCTGTATTTTGTCAAATGTTTTCTCAGCATCTAATGAAATGATCATGTGATTTTTGTCTTTGAGTTTGTTTCTATAGTGGATTAAGTTGATGGATTTCTGTATATTAAACCATCCCTCATCACAGGGATCAAGTGTACTTGATCATGATGGATGATCATTTTTATGTATTCTTGGATTCAGTTTGCAAGGCTTTTATTGAATATTTTTGCATCAATTTTCATAAGGGAAATTGGTCTGAAGTTTCCTTTCTTCATTGGATCTTTGTATGGTTTGAGTATAATTTTAATTCTGGCTTCATAGAACAAATTGAATAATGTTCCTTCTCTTTAGATTTTGCATAATGGTTTGAAGAGTATTGGTATTAGGTCTTCATGAAGATCTGATAGAATTCTTTACTAAACCCATCAGATCCTGGGCTTTTTTGTTTGGGAGACTATTAATGACTGCTTCTATTTCTTTAGGTGTTATGGGAGTATTTCTAGGGTTTATCTGATCCTGAATTATATTTGGTACCTGATATCTGTCTAGAAATGTGTCCATTTCATCCAGATTTTCCAGTTTTGTTGAGTATAGGTTTTTGTAGTAGGATCTGATGATTTTTTGGATATCCTAAGTTTCTGTTGTTATGTCTCCCTTTTCATTTCTGGTTTTGTTAATTAGGATGATGTCTCGGTTTCCTTTAGTGAGTCTGGCTAAGGGTTTACCTATCATGTTGATTTTCTCAAACAACCAGCTCCTGGTTTGGTTGATTCTTTGTATAGTTCCTTTGTTTCCAATTGGTTGATTTCATTCCTGAGTTTGATTGTTTCCTGCCTTCTATTCCTCTTGTGAGAATTTGCTTCCTTTTGTTCTAGAGCTTTTAGTTGTGCTGTCAAGCTGCTCCTGCATCCTCTATCCTGTTTCTTTTTAGAGGCATTCAGAGCTGTGAATTTTAGTCTTATTACTGTTTCCATTGTGTAACATATGTCTGGTTATGTTGTAGCTTCATTTTCATTAAACTCTAAAAAGTCTTTAATTTCCTTCTTTATTCCTTCCTTGACCAAGTTATCATTGAGTAGGTTGTTGTTCACCTTCCACATATATGTGGATTTTCTATTATTTATATTATTATGGAAGATCAGCATTAGTCTGTGGTGATCTGATAGGATGCATGGGATTATTTCAATATTTTTATATCTGTTGAGGCATGTTTTGTGACTGATTATATGGTCAGTTTTGGAGAAGGCCTCATGAGGTACTGAGAAGAAGGGATATCCTTTCGATTTAGGATACAGTGTTCTATAGATATCAACTAAATCCATTTGTTTCATAACTCCTGTTGGTTTCACTGTGTCTGTTTTTAGTTTTTGTTTCCAGGATGTGTCCATTGATGAGAGACGGGTTTGGAAGTCTTCCACTATTATAGTGTGCAGTGCAATGTGTATTTTGAGGTTTACTAAAGTTTCTTTTATGAATGTGGCTGCCCTTGCATTTGGAGCATAGATGTTCAGAATTGGGAGTTCCTCTTGGTAAATTTAATTTTGATGAATATGAAGTGTTCCTCCTTGTCTTTTTTGATAACTTTGGGTTGAAAGTCAATTTGATTTGATATTAGAATGCCTACTCCAGCCTGTTTCTTGTGACCATCTGCTTGGAAAATTGTTTTCTAGACTTTTACTCTGAGGTAATATCTGTCTTTGTCTGTGAGGTTTGTTTCTTATATGAAACAAAATGCTGGGTCATGCTTACACATTAAGTCTTTTAGTCTATGTCTTTTTATTGTGGATTTGAGTCCACTGATATTAAGAGATATTAAGAAAAAGTCGATGTTGGTTCCTGTTATATTTGTTTTTAGAAATGGAATTTTGTTCATGTGGCCATCTTCTTTTAGTTTTGCTGCAAGATTACTTTCTTGCTTTTTCTAGAATGTAATTTCCCTCCTTGTTTTGGTGTTTTCCCTTCATTATCCTTTGAAGGGCATGATTTGTTGGAAGATATTGTGTAATTTTGGTTTTGTCATAGAATACCTTGGTTTCACCATCTATGGTAAAAGAGTTTTACTGTTTATAGTAGCCTTGGCTGGCATTTGTGCTCTCTTAGGGTCTGTATGTCAACTGTCCTGGATCATCTGGCTTTCATAGTCTCTGGGGAGAAGTTAGGTGAAATTCTGATAGGTCTGCCTTTATATGTTACTTGAACTGTTTTCCCTTACTGCTTTTAATATTCTCTTTTTTGTGTGCATTTGGTGTTTTGATTATTATGTGATGGCAGGAATGTCTTTTGTGGTCTAAAGTATTTGGGGATCTGTAGGCTTCTTTTATGTTCATGGGCATCTCTTTCTTTAGGTTAGGGAAGTTTTCTTCTATAATTTTGTTGAAGATATTCACTGGCCCTTTAAGTCTGAAATCTTACTTCTCATCTATACCTATTATCCTTAAGTTTTGTTTTCTCCTTGTATACTCAATAACCTTGATGTAATTATTTCATTTATAAAACTGTTTGAAAAACTCACGTGGGCAGTTTTTCCAGAGAAATGCAAATTGAAAATACTTTATTAACTATTACTTATATAGCATACTTTCAAATGTTTCCATTTTCTATTGTCAATATAGTAAAGAGGCCAGCATTTGGCAAACATGAGAATATGCCGCCTCACGTAGAAGCAGATGAAGATATAAGGTAATATTTTCAATTTTTCCCAGTTCAATAGAGTACTTCAAAAGTAGTGTTTGTGATCCCTTCACTGGAGGAGTAGATTCAGGAAAATCAACAATTCATGGTCAGATGCAGCTATATATTGAGTTCAAGCCCAGCTTGGGGTCCTTAAGTCCTTGTCATCACAAACACATAGCAACTAGGACAATATACCCACCTGCATGGGATCTTCCCAGATATACACACAAACAAAAGGAGAAACATAATAAAAATAAGAGGGGGACCATCTGGGAAGAAGAAGGGTCTCAGCAAGTGTGGGAGAGTTATGAATAAACTACTGTGTGTTGTAAATGTATGAATTGTTAAAAGTAAATAATTCAGGTTCACTTTGGTTGTCTGCCATGTATTTTATATGCAAATGACATTTGTTCCAAACCAAACATTATATATTTATTCTAAATAATTAAAAGAAGTTCCTGTGTAAAGTTTTTTGTGTGCTAGGCAAATGCTCTACCAGTCCACTATATTTCTAGCTTTAAAATTTTATTGTCCTTTCTTCACAGAGATGAACAAGACAGTATGTTGGATAAATCTGGAGGTAGGTGTTTTTGGAGATATTTGCCTGTTGTTTGAAGAGGACATAAGATGGCATCAGATCTCTATAAACCCTACAGCATAAGAGGATAATTTTAGGTTTCACAGTAATTGTAGTTTTCTTTAAAACACATACAGATGACTACTCACCCAACATTCAGAAACAAAGATTAGCTGAAGGTGTACCTCAGTGGTACAGCACCATGTAATAGCTATGAGTTTCATCTTCAGTGGTGAAAAAACAAAACAAAACCCAACCAACACACGAAATTAACAAAACACCCACCAAACAAACAAAACACAGCAATAAGCCTAGCAAATGAAATGTTAGTTTTCCCAGTTTGCCCAATTAACTGTAAAGTGAGCAAGAAATGCAATTGGCTATTATAAGGAAACAAACAAAACCAGCATTAAGCATTTTAGGAACCTAAATTCAGGCATGATTAGAGAAATACACCCCCCCCCCCCATATAAAAAGACAGTGGCTACAGCAACATAACAAACCTTGCAGAGTGGCTAGAATTATGGCTCACTTGGTAAAGTGCTTTCCTTGAAAATATATGGACTTAAGGTGGGGACCTAGAATCCACTTTAAAAATGCAGGCTGCAGTCCAGTGCTGAGTAGGTAGAGATAGCTAGCTGGCTAGCCAGGCTAGTGACGTTGGTGAGCTGCAGATTCAGAGACACCCTGTCTCTGAAGATTTAAGTTGGATCAGGCAGTGGTGGCGCATGCCTTTAATCCCAGCGTTTGGGAGGCAGAAGCAGGGGATTTCTATGTTTGAGGCAACCCTGGTCTACAGGTTGAGTTCTAGGTCAACCAGGGCTATACGGAGAAACCCTGTCTGGAAAAACAAACAAACAAAAAATGTAAGTTGGAATATGATTGAGAATAAAGCCTTCTTCTGCACACATATACTGAAATGTATACACATCATTTTTGCTGAATCTCTTTTTATGATTTACAGAATCCTTTAAAATTATGTTTTTTTTCTTTTTCTGGAAATAGACAATATTAGGAAAGTGTCATATTTCTATAATCTCCACTGTATATTAAAAATAAACATCTATCGAGAGAAATGATCCAGCATACCTTAAAACACACACAGGACAGGGATGGAAAGATAGCTTTCAAATTAAGACCACTTGTTGCTCGAAAACCAAGGTTTAGTTCCTAGGACCCATATAATGGCTCACAACCATTTGTAATTCTAGATCCAGGGGAATTGGCATCCTATTCTAGTTTCTATGAGCACCAGACATGCATGTTGAACAAATACAAACAGGCAAAAGCACGTTAGTTAAATAAATAAAACAAATCCGAAATACACATAACAGCCCCTTCAACTGAAACAAAGTAGGAGAGTCTTCTTTAGGGTTCATTTTATTTTAAGTTTCAAGTTAGTATTGCAAACTTGGAAAATGGAAAACTTCTGGGTAGTAGTGGCAGCTAAAATACTATCTCTTATTTGCTGCTTGGATGACAGATGACTGATAGAGCCTCTCTCACTTTAGTAAGCATGTGCAAACACGGCCAATCAGCAAGGGGCTTGGCTGAGATTGTTTTCCAGCTGCCCAATCCCTGTTACCCAGTATGCTTTGTGGTGGCCACGAAGCTGAGTTCTTGAGGAAGGGAAGTTTCTTGAGGAAGCATGGTAGGGGGAAGTCTCTGTGGAGGTAGTCAGTGACCTGTTAAAAGATGGTTAATAATGGTTCAGGTGGGGGTCCAGGTGGGGTGAAGGTGGCGGGGCGGAGGTGTTACTTCCAGAGTAAGGAGAGGAGGTGACCCTCCCTGGACTCCGGATAGCACTGCTGCTGGGTTCACAATCGACTTTACCCACTTAGACCTCTGCGGTGAAAAACGGAGAACTTCACTAAGGGCAGGAGTTTGAAAAGCCTAGCATCTAGCAGAAAGCAGGAAGGCCATGGAATTGGAGACCCTGAAAGTCTTCCTTGGGCATGGGGATGTGAAGTGTGAGTAAACTGGAGGTCAGTTAGTGGCAGAAACAGACTAGAACCTTTTCTGTGCTGCTGCTACCCGACAGAAATTCATTAAAAACAAACTGAAGACGAGTCTTCATTTTCTTCTACCTGGTGTTGAAAGGCCAGATTGCCAAAATTTGTATATATAGGATCCAAACGGCCTCAAAATCCCGAGGCTCCTCTCAGCCTCTGAAGTGCTGGAACTTCAGACATACTTCAGGCCAGGCTGTGTTTATTTATGTGTTGTTTTGGTTTAGGGAAGTAAGCTCTAACTCTGTATCTCAGGAGTGTCTGAAACCTCATGTGCAGCTTGAACTGGCCTCGAAACTGAAGTCCTCAGCCTTACAAATGTACTGGGACCTGAGGAAACATACTTGTTTTATTTTTTACTTTTAAAATTTGTGGGGGTTTTTCATAGTTGAAGATTGAACCCAGAGCTTCTTGCTGTAGCAGTGAAATATATGTCCAGCCAGACAGAACTTTATAATTTAGATTTGTATTTCGATGAAAAAGATTGAGGAGCTTGGTTGTGATAATAGCAACTATGATTTTATTTGGAGATTGAGATGCAGACACATTTGCTCTAACTTATCAAAAACCTTGCAGGAATGGGACCAACATGCAGATCCTCCTATGTTTAGATATAAACCCACATGAAGTCACAGTTAAAGCCATCATAGTGTGTGTGTGTGTGTGTGTGTGTGTGTGTGTCTGTGTGTGTGTGTGTGTGTAAGAGAGAAAGAGAGAGAGAGAGAGAGAGAGAGAGAGAGAGAGTTTTAAACTAAAAAATAACAAACCTCTATTCTTTTATAGTAAGGAAGACCAAGATACTTTATTCAACTTAAATAATTCTTTTTAAAAATGTGTACATATTAAAGTTAAGGTTATTAATGGCTATCTTTGAAGCCAACTATTGTGTTCCATGTTTAAATACTAAAGTCTTTAGTATTAAATCAGAGGGTAATAGAAATATGGTTTTATCTTTAAACTCTTCATGCAATTATGAAGTGCTGTTTTTGTAAAAATCATTCCTTAATGTTATTTTATATTTCAATTTTATTAGTTTAAGTGATTTTTTATTCAAAAGGCTTGAGAAAATTTCTTTTTTTATTTTAAATCAGAAAACGTAAGTTTCTCAGAGGAATGGCAGCGTTTTGCACGTTCTGTAGAGACACCAATGGAAAACTGGAATTTGTTAAGTGGTGAACAGCAAGTTAGGAATGCTTCAGAATTGGACCTTATGGAAGGTACCAGATATTTAATGATGGGCATTGATGTTACACTTCCTTTTTTTCTCAGTTGTTCTTAGGCTTGTAAAGGAGATCAAAAATCTCATATTGTATCTCTTGTCTTTAATCACAACATATAAATAAATAGCTTAAAACATATTTTTAGATGACAATTAGACATTACTTGATTTTGTTTAACTTCTAGGCAAATAATAGATCTGCTTTAAAACCTAATGTTGGCACTATGCCTGAATGATCACAAAGTATTTCATTAAAATTTGCAAAATAACATAATTGTTTTAATATCTTGTTTTATTACGAACCCAGTACAGAATCCAGTAACTCATGATGATGGGAATGCAAATCCTGAAGAAGTAGTTGGAGATACACGGTAATATGTTCAAACTTACTATTTCCTTCTTAGTGTAAGTACTTCCAGAAAAGTTTAATTGATTGTATAGCAAGTAATGTATATTAATAATTGAAATATGATATATACTATAAACAATATTTCTATAAGATTAATCCTTAATTTGAATGGTTTTCTTGGAGGCTGTAATGTTGTGGGTCAAACTCTCATCGTCCTGCTTGTAGGACAAAAGCTGAGCAATCAAACAGTATCCCCAGCATCCTTACTTTGTAAAGCTTTAATTACTTCACAGATCTCCAGTACAAAATATACTGGGAAATTTTGAAGGTACATTTTTGGATATATAATTTGTTTAAAACTATATAGTATTAACATAATTTATATATTAGATAATATTGATTAATATACTATATGACATCTTAATGACTTATTTATATGTAGTATTTTGTGAATATTTTTATTTTAATTTAATTTATTTATTATGTGATAATATCTTTATTTACATTTCAAATAATAGCCCTTTCCTGGTTTCACCCCAGAAACTCCCTATTCCATTACCCCTCCCTGTGATACTATGAGGGTGTTCGCCCACCCACCCACTCCCACTTCCCCACCCTCGCATGTGCATACACTGGGGCATTGAACCTTCACAGGACCAAGGACCTCTCCTCCCACTGATGTCTGACAAGGCCATCTTCTGCTATATATGCACTGGAGCCATGATACCCCCTCTTTTGTTGATGGCTTAGTCCCTGGGTGCTCTGGGAGGTCTGGTTCATTCATATTGTTGTTCTTCCTATAAGGTTGCAAACCCCTTCAAATCCTTCAGTCCTTCCTCTAACTCCTCCACTGGGAACCCTATGATCAGTCTGATGGTTGGCTGTGAGCATCAGCCTCTGTTCTTGCCAAGCTCTGAAAGAGCCTCTCAGGAGAAAGTCATATTAGGCTCCTGTCAGCAAGCACTTGTTGGCATCCACAATCGTGACTGGGTTTGGTGTCTGCATATGGGATGGATACACAGTTTGGGCAGACTCTAGATGGTCATTCCTTCAGTCTCTGCTCTGTACTTTATCTCCATGTTTCCTCCCAGGAGTATTTTGTTCCCCATTCTAAGAAGGACTGAAACACGCACACTTTTGTCTTCCTTCTTCTTGAGCTTCATGTGGTCTGTGGATTACATTTTGGGTATTCTGAGCTTTTAGACTAATATCCACTTATCAGTGAGTGCATACCATGTTTGTTCTATTGGGATTGGGTTACCTCACACAGGATTATATATTTTAGATCCATCCATTTGCCTGTGAATTTCATGAAGTACTTGTATCTGTACCATTACCATACATTTTTATCATTATTTCTCTATAATACAGCTTGAGGTCGGGAATGATTCCCCCTGAAGTTCTTTTATTGTTGAGAATAGTTTTTTGATATACTGGATTTCTATTATTCCAAATGATTTTTCAAATTACTCTTTCTATTTCTATGAAGAATTGAGTTTAAATTTTGATGGAGATTGCATTGAATCTGTTGATTGCTTTTGGCAAGATGGCCATTTTTACTAAATTAATTGTGCCAATCTATGAGCATGGGAGATCTTTCCATCTTTTGAGATTTTCAATTTCTTTCTTCAGGGACTTGAAGTTCTTATCATACAGATCTTTTGCTTGCTTGGTTCGAGTCACACCAAGGTATTATAATTTGTGACTATTGTGAAGGGTGTTGTATCCATAATTTCTTTTTCAGGCTGTTTATCCTTTGAGTAGAGGAAAGCTACTGATTTGCTTGAGTTAATTTTACATCCAACCACTTTGCTGAATTTGTTTATCAGGTTTAGGAGTTCTCTGTTGGAATTTTGGGGGTCACTTACATATACTATCATATCATCTGCAAATAGTGATATTTTGAATTCTTCCTTTCCAATTTTTATCCCTTTGAGCTCTTTTTGTTATATAGTTGCTATGGATATAACTTCTAGTACTATAAAATTCTACTATATTATATACTACTGTGAATAGGTAGGAAGAGAGTGGTCTTGTCTTGTCTGATATTAGTGGGATTGCATCAAGTTTCTCTCCATTTAATTTGATGTTGGATACTGGTTTGCTCTATATTGCTTTTACTATGTTTAGGTATGGGCCTTGACTTGATCTTTCCAAGAATTTTATCATGAAGAGTTATTGAATTTTTGCAAATGATTTCTCAGCATCTAATGAGATAATACTGTTTTTTTTTCCTCAAGATTTTTTACATAGTGGATTACGCTGATGGATTCCCATATATTGAACCATCCCTGTATCCCTGGGATGAAGAACACTTGATCATGAAGGATGATCATATTAACATGTTCTTGGATTAGGTTTACCAGAATTTTATTGAGTATTTTTGCATCAATATTCATAAGTGAAACTGGTCTCAAGTTCCCTTTCTTCATTTGGGTCTTTGTATGTTTTGGGTATAAGTGTAATTGTGGCTTCATAGAAAATTGAATAGTGTTCCTTCTCTTTTGATTTTGCATAAAAGTTTGAAGAGTATTGGTATTAGGTCTTCCTTGAAGGTCTGATAGAATTCTGTACTAAACCCATCTGATCCTGGGCTTTTATTTTTTGTGAGGGGGTTGGGAGCCTATTAGTGACTGCTTCTATTTCTTTAGGGGTTATAGGAGTGTTTACAGGGTCTATTTGATCCTGATTTAAATTGGTACCTGATATCTGTCTAGACAGTTGTCCATTTCATCCAAATTTTCCAGTTTTGTTAAGTATAGGCTCTTATAGTAGGATCTGATGATTTTGGGGGGGGGGGTTCCTAAGTTTCTGTTGTTATGTCTCTCTTTTCATTTCTGGTTTTGTTAATTTGGATACTGACTCTGTGCCCTCTCTTTAGTCTGCCTAAGGGTTTATCTATTTTGTTGATTTTCTCAAAGAACCAGCTCCTGGTTTGGTTGATTCTTTGTATAGTTCTTTTTGTTTCCACTTGTTTGATTTCAGCCCTGAGTTTGATTATTTCCTGCCTTCTACTCCTCTTGGGTGAATTTGCTTCCTTTCGTTCTAGAGCTTTTAACTGTGCTGCCAGGCTGCTAGTGTATGTTCTCTCCAGTTTCTTTTTTGGAGGCACTCAGAGGTATTAGTTTTTCTCTTAGGAATGCTTTCATTGTGTCCCATAAGTTTGGATATGTTGTAGCTTCATTTTCATTAAACTCTAAAAGTCTTTAATTTCTTCCATGACCGAGTTATCGTTGATTAGACTGTTGTTCACCTACCACGTGTATATATATGGGTTTTCTATTATTTATATTTTTATTGTTATTATTATTATTATTATTATTTGGGGGGTTAAGACAGGGTTTTTCTGTGTATCCGTGGCTGTCCTGGACCTCACTTTGTAGACCAGGCTGGACTTGAACTCAGAAATCCACCTGCCTCAGTGTCCCGAGTGCTGGGATTAACGGCATGTGCCCCCATGCCTGGCTTATTTCTATTATTATTGAAGATAAGCCTTAGTCCGTGGTGACTTGATAGGATGCATGGGATTATTTAAATATTTTATATCTGTTGAAGCCTGTTTTGTGACCCATTATATGGTCAGTATTGGAGAAGGCATCATGAGGTGTTGAGAAGAAGGCACATTCTTTTGTTTTATGATAAAATGTTCTATGATATCTATAGATATAGATATCTGTTAAAACCATTTGTTTCATAACTTCTGTTAGTTTCACAGTGTCTCTGTTTTGTTACTGTTTCCAGGATCTGTCCGTTGCTGAGAGTGGGGTGTTGAAGTTTCCCACTATTATTATGTAGGGTACAATATATACTTTGAGCTTTAGTAAAGTTTCATTTATGAATTTGGTTGCCCTTGCATTTGGAGCATGGATGTTCAGAATTGTGAGTTCATCTTTGTTGATTCACCCTTTGACAAGTATAGTGACAGTCCTTATCTTTAAAAAACAAAAACAAAAACAAAAACAAAACAATAACAAAAAAAACAATAACAAAAACCTTTTGGTTGTAAGTTGATTTTATTCCATAGTAGAATGGCTATTCCATCTTGTTTCCTGGAAATATTTGCTTGCAAAGTTTTTTCCAGACTTTTCCTCTGAGGTAGTGTCTGTCTTTGTCACTAAGGAGGGTTTCCTGTATGCAGCAAAATCCTGGGTTCTGTTTATGTATCCAGTCTATTACTCTATGTCTTTTATTGGGGAATTGAATCCATTGCTAAGAAGAAATATTAAAGACCAGTGACTGTTGGTTGTTTCCTGTTACTTTTGTTGTTTGAGGTGGAATTATGTTTATATTGCTATCTTCTTTGGGGTTTCTTGAAAGAAGATTTCTTTCTTGATTTTTGTATGGTGTAGTGTTTCCCTCCTTGTGTTGTAGTTCTCCATCTATTTTTTTGAAGGTTTGGATTCGTGGAAAGATATTGTGTGAATTTGATTTTATCATGGAATACTTTGGTTTCTCCATCTACGGTAATTGATAGTTTTGCTGGGTATAGTAGCCTGGGCTGGCATTTGTGTTCTCTCAGGGTCTATATAACATCTGTCCAGAATCTTCTGGCTTTTATAGTCTCTGGTGAGAAGTCTGGTGTATTTCTAACAGGTCTGCCTTTTTATGTTATTTTACTTTTTTCCCTTACTGCTTTTAATATTTTATCTTTAGTGCATTTGTTGTTCTGATTATTATGTGTCGGCAGGAATTTCTTTTCTGGTCCAGTTTATTTGGAGTTCTGTAGGCTTCTTGTATGTTCATGTGCATCTTTCTTTAGGTTTGGGAAGTTTTCTTCTATAATTTTGTTGAAGATATTTGCTGGCCCTTTGACTTGGGAATCTTCTCTCTCTTCTATACCTATTTTCCTTAGGTTTTGTTTTCTTATTGTGTCCTGGATTTCCTGGATGTTTAGGGTTAGGAGATTTTTGCATTTTGCATTTTCGTTCACTGTTGTGTCAATGTTTTCTATGGTATCTTCTGTACCTGAGATTCTCTATTCTATCTCTTGTATTCTGTTGGAGATGCTTGCATGTATGTCTCCTTGGTTTTCTTTCTCCAGGTTCATCTCTCTTTGTGAGTTTTTATTCTGTATTTCCATTTTTAGATCTAGATGGTATTTGTTCAATTCCTTCACCTGTTTGATTGTGTTTTCTTTAACTCTTTAAGGGATTTTTGTGTTTCCTCTTTAAGGGCTTCTAGCTGTTTTCCTGTATTTCTTTAATGGAACTATTTTTGTTCTTAAAGACCTCTATCATCATCATGAGATGTGATTTTGAATCTGAATCTTTCTTTTCCAATATGTTGAGGTATTCAAGACTTGCTCTGGTGGCCAAACTGGGTTATGATGATGCCGACTAGTCTTGGTTGCTATTGCTTATATTCTTGCACTTACCTCATGCCATCTCATTTTCTTTGGTGCTACCTTCCCTTGCTGTCTCTGTCTGGAGCCTGTCCCTCCTGTAATCCTAGTTGTGTCAGAACTCATAGGAGTCCAGCTGTCTCTGAGATCTTGGGATCCTGGGATCCTGATATTTTGGGGGTGTCTGAGCTCCTGGAAGTCATGCTGCCTCTTGGATCTTGAAATCCTGGTGTGACCAATCTCCTGAGATCCTGCTGTGTCAGAGCTCCTGGGGGTTAAACGTTTTCTTGGTGTTGCAAGATTTGGTGGGGTGCCAGAGCCCTAGGTTTTCTCTAGACACAGTTGCATACTGCAAGGAACCTGTGCCTCTGGCCGGGAGGATGATTTTGTTTCCCTGGTTCTTGTGGGGGTCCCAGATACACAGGTTGTTGGGAAAGATGTTGTGCCCTCAGCTGTGCTCTTCTGTCAGAACTCCAGTGTTCCTGGGTGTGTCTGATCTCCTGGGAGTCGAGCTTCCTCTGTGATCCTGTGATCTTGGGCATTTCAGAATACCTGGGAGTCATGCTCCCTATGGGTGTTTTAAGAGTGGGTGCAGAGCCAGTACCCCAGGTCTGATCCAGGTGCAGTTTCAGACCAGAAGGAATCCATGCCACTGGCAAGGCAGGAGTTCCTGTGTCCCTGGATCCTTAGGGACTCAGTTACTCCTGATGTTGGGGCCATTCCTGTGATCCTGGTAGTGTTAGAGCACCTGGGATTTGAGCTTACTAGGGGTATTGTGGGACTAGGTCAGCACCCAAGATCTACTCATGACACGGACTCTTGCAAATATTTTTGATTTAGCATCATGGACTTATTTTTGCCTGTGGTACAGAAGTGAAAATGGTGCTTTTTCAACAGGTGTGACATTAATTAAACTTAATTTTAATTTTTTCGTATATTTGTGTCTGTGGTGCATATATACACATGTGGAGGGCAGAGGAGGATGTTGGGTTTTGCTCTATTTCTTTCCACCTTATTCCCGTAAGACCTGCTCTTTCACTGAACATGTAGCTAGATAAGCAGCCAGCAAGTCCTAGCAATTCTCACTCTGCCTACCACAGTGCTGCTATTGTAGAAGCAACCATCCATGGTTAGTTTTCCAAATGGGTACTAGAATCAAACTTGCGAACGTCCTCCTTTCACAGTAAATCCTATTTATTACTGAGGCATTTTCATAACTGCATTGAAGGGATTTTTAGAGGAAAAAAATGATGTAAACTTTTCTACATTCCATGTATTCAAAGCTAAGTGATATGTATACAAAATTCTGTACATGCAACAGTATTTCGTTGACCCAGTATTAATTTTATATTAAGTCAGTTTCTTTTCTAAAACTCCTCTGTGCTTTTCTTTATATGACACAATGGAAAAATGAATTCTTTAATATAACCCTTATTACTTATTTTTTTAAATTTTATTTTATGGGTATGTTTGTTTTGCTTGATTGTGTGTATGTACACAGCTTGTATGTCTTGTACCTGAGGAGGCCAGATGAAGGCATTGAATTCCCTGGAACTGGAGTTATAGGTTGTGAGCAACCTTGTGGATGCTGGGAATCCATTCTCACATCTCTGGAAGGGAACCAGTGCTCATAACTGATGAATCATCTCACCAAACCCCTCACTGATTTTTATAAAATGAATTATGTAACTGAAAGTGAAAGACAAATTTACTAACCAGTGAGGGAATGAAACTCAGATCCCAAAGAATCTATTTTAAATTATATGTAATTGAATGTTGCATGAGCTTTCTTTGAGGATAATAATTTGTCTTTGATATATAGTCTCACTATGTATGTCAGGCTGGCTGGAATTTTCCTATGTAACCTATGTTGTCCTTTACACTGGAAATCTCCTGCTAAGCTTCCTAGACTAGGATCATAGACCCAAAACGTCTTACATGGCTTAAGAAACAAAGCTCTTAATACCTATTTTTCAGACATATTTGTGTATTAGTGTTTTGCTTACAGGTATATATGTGCACCACATATGTGCCTGTTTCCCATAGATATAAGATGATTATTTCAGACACCTTGGACCTGGAGTCACATAAAGAGAAAACACATGGAAACTTATATCAAAGATTCTTTCAAAAAAAAGCAACCAGAAATTAGAATGACTTTGGCAAACAAACAAATGGGAGAGGTAGAGTTGTTAGGTTTGTAGGGTCACATTTGTATCATTTTAAAAATTATATGTGGCTGAAGTTGAAAAAAAAACATTACTGAGCTTTTAGTAAAAATGTGCGTCTTTGATTTTGTCTAAGCAGTTAACCCTATAACTTCATGCCTTCAAGGAAACTAAATCTAAATCTTAGAAATCTGTGAAAATTTTTATTTTCTACTTTAAGTACCTGTTAATGAGATTTTAAAATTTGGTTTACATTCATTGTGGAAACACAGAAGTCTTGCACAAAATCTTAGAAATGTAATTTGTTGTTTATTATGTTTAACAATATGGAAAAAATCAATTACATATGCAGACAATTTGTATATTTTAATTGACTTATGTTTTGCACTAAGTCTTAACTGAATCAATATAGCAAAATAAATTAGACATTATATTTGATAGAAAATAATGAAAAAATACTTTGAAATACAATTAATTTTCTAAAATAAGATATATATGTATTAAAACTACTTTAATTTTTGAAAAGCTAAAACATAAAAGAAGACTTCTCTGATAATCTTTCAGGGAAAAAAAACTATAATGATTTCCCATTAGATAATATTTTACTGCTGTTTTTCTTTTTATAGTATGAAATGGTCAATTTAATTTTTTTTGAGTGTTCTTTTTCATATTGGTATGAAATGTGACTGCTTTTATTACTGTGCTTTACAGAAAGAAGATCAACAACAAATTGTGTGAGCAGAAGTTTGATATGGATATACAGAAATTCAATGAAGAACAAGAAAAATCAGTGGTTGGTATCATAACTAACTTTATAATTAACCTAGAATAACTAAGTATCAAGTAGGAATGGAGAAACTAGCCTTGTGTTGGGCACATGAAACGAAGTTAAGTTTCATTATCTATCTATCCTTGGTTCTGTTCTAGTCCTACTGAATTGTAAAGCAGAGAAGTATGATCACATACTATATCAATGAAAACCACTAGGTATTTTCTGGTAGACCAGATTATAAATTTTCAAGAGGCAGACTTTTGCTGAAAGATGAAGAGAGGATTACCAGTTTCTACAAAAGTGAGCACACTATGTCAGCCTCAGGTACAGTTGAAAGGAGAGAGAAAGCTTACTTACTGGTGTCATCTGGACTCTGTTGTTAATATTCGAAAGCCAACTCAAACTGGCAAATCAGTTCTTACAATCCTAAACTTAGTACAAATTTTGTAACAACAGTGGATAGAAACAACCTTTCTCAACAGCCCTGGCAGAATATTCCTGTGGAAGAATATCACCAAACTATTTTAGATCATCTCTCCATTACTGTACCAATGACTGTAGTCAGCACATAGTTTCCAAGTAAGATCTGAGATGATGACCATATTAACTATTTTTTATTTGATTGGTTAATAGTTTGAGAAGTATTCAATTTGAAATGAACAGGAGATCCATTCCTGCCTGGGAAGGCATTGAGGAAGCCGCCATTATGAGTCAGTTCTGGAAAGAGATAGGGACTAAAGATAAAAAGTAAATGAATACTCCAATTGAAGGCAATTTTTAAACCTTGAACCCTGGATGAAATTTCAAGGGGGAGTAATCATCCATGTATATGAGGAGTCTAAAGACAGACTCCCAGAGTACTTCAATATTTGTAATTCTGCATGAGGTAGGGGTGGGGGGGTGAGAGTGAACCAGTAAGGGAAGAGAAAAATTGGTACAAATAAAACTACCATGAGTGAAGGAAAACATTTAAGGAAGAAAAGTTCACTAACTTTGTCATATGCTGCTAATGGGCCAAATAAAATAGATTTGCAGGGCTGGAAGATGGTTTATTTGGTAATCTTTCTCACTGTAGGCATGGAGACTCGAGTTTATATTCCCTGAGTAAGCATGCACGCACACACCTCCACCACCACCACTACCACCAACACCACCAACAACAAAACAAACTAGCAAAACTAAAAACAAACCACCACAACAATAAAAGTTGGTGTGGTGGTGAGCATTTTAGAACCACCAAACTCAGATTTAGTTCAGAGATAAGAAGATTCCCAGAGCTTCCTGGCCACCAGTTGTAGCCTAATGGATGAGCTCTAGGTTCATTGAGACCCTGTCTCCCAAACAGTGGGATGCAACCAAAGAAGACACCCAATATTAATCCTTTGTCTCCATATGTATGCACGTGTACATTTTTTAAAGGGAAACTTCACAAAGTGCAGGTCATTGTACTTAATCAGGATGATTTGAGTGGAAATGTGAGGTACAAAACTGATCACAGTGAATAAAGGACAAAATAGGAATCTAGTAGCACAATGAGAAAAGGTGGAAACGGCTTGTCTTAATTTTTTTAAATGCAAATTACCATGGTTGTCTGCCAACATAAAGAATACGAAGAGAAATTTATATTACTTCTTCCATGTGTTACTTGAGATTGGAACCTAGAGACAACAAATCTACCACTAAACTTTGTCCCCAGACATCTTTTTACACTTTATTTCGAGGCAGGGTATCTTTAAGTGATCAAGACTATTCATGATCTTGTGATCATTCTAACTCAAACTTTATAAAAGTTAGTTTTATAGGCATTACACTGACAACCAGCTAAAGTCATGAATTTAAAATAACAGTTACAATTGCTGAAACTCTTGACAATAGTTGAGAAAAGTGAAGATGTTGGACTTAGTAAAGAATAAGTATAAGGCATCCTTAAGAAAGGAAGAGAAAGTAGAAGACATGGCACATACACCTTAGGTGGGGACTAGATACAGAGATGAGGTAGTGAACCACCTCCTGGGATTACTTCTGCTAGTTAGAAAAAGGAGGCCACCATATGGTAAAAGCATTAACACTAGCTAGAGTTAAGCTTCCAGGGCTAGGATTTTACCAAGTTCATGTTTACATGGTGCATGCCTATAAACTTAAGTACTTGAGAGGCTAAGGCCAGTCTCTGCAGCATGGCAAACAATTTCTCATAAAAAAAAAGTTTTATTAACCCACAATTGGTAGTATAATTGTATTTCATGTTACTTAAAAATATAAGTATATTTAGTCATAAAAGTTGTTAAAATGTTAAATCACTTGGAAAACTATTCCTTTTACTTTTCATATGGAATTATTTTTGCTCACGTAAATATTTTAGTATTGGAAATACATTAAGTGGTTGGTTGTTAGCCTAGCATTCATGCTGCATGGCAGTAAAAACAAAAATGAACAGAATTGTTACAGTAATGTTTTCCTTTTACATTTGTAGAACAATTATCAAAAAGAACAACAAGCATTAAAACTGTCCGAATGTAGTCAGAGTCCGACCATGGAAGCAATTGAAGACATGCATGAGAAGTCCATGGAGGTATGTTGCACATGGTCCATAAAATGTTCTTAGGAAACGAAATATGTTTTAGGAATCAAAAAGTTTAACTACTTGCTATTTTGAATTATTTCTTGCTGAAGTGACTGATATTATCTGTAAAATCCTAATGACTTTGTAGGACTTATTCAAGACATGAAATGATAAATTGGGAATTTGACCTCAGATGTACCTCATAGTTTATTAACACTATAATTATCCTGCTTAACTAAACATAGCACATCTATACATCATTTGCACAGAATCTTTCATATTTGTATCCTTGGGAGTTTCTTTAGTAAGAAGTGCTTTTCTGTTTTAGGGTTTGATGAACATGGAGACCAACAACTACGATATGCTTTTTGATGTAGATGGTGAAGAGACATTATGAAGCATACTCTGAAGTACTCTTCTCCTTTCCCATCTTCAGACTAATGAAGCATACATATTTCTCACTTGCTGGTACATTTGTAACCTAATAAAAAATTCACTAACATTTTTGTCTCCTATGAAACAGAGTTTGAAAGGCTCTTTAATCCTTGTAATTCTGATGATTCTAAGAATGAAGTTAACCCCCATGATTACAAAGTTAACTAGGAGGTATACCTTTAGAGTCAAAATAGAACTCCTTTATTTTTAAACATCTTTAATCATTTTCTTGTTTAAGTGTAAGAGCCTCTTTATATTAACTTCCAAACAAAATCTAAATGAATAAGTGAGTGGCAAATAGTCCTTTGTACCGAACTTCCACACACTAATGTAGTGAATTATTTAAAATTTATTCCTTAATCTTTTTTTAAAGTCCAGACTTTATCCCCCTCCTTGTCCACCCTCTGATTGTTCCACATCCCATACCTCCTTGCCTCATGCTCCCACACCCCCACTCCTCATCTCTAAGAGGATATCCCCACCATCCTACCCCCACCCCACCAGACCTCCCTACTCCCTGTGGCCTCAAGTCTCTTGAGAGTTAAATGCACCTTCTCTAACTGAGAACAGACCTGGCAGTCCTCTGCTGTATATGTGTTGGGGGCTTCATATCAGCTGGTGTATGCTGCCTGGTTGGCGGCTCAGTGTCTGAGAGATCCTGGGAGGTCCAGGTTATTTGAGACTGTTGGTCCTCCTCCTTCAACTCCTCTTCCTCAGCTTCTTCTAGCTTTTCCCTAATTCAACCACAGGGGTTCCCAGCTTCTGTCCATTGGTTGCATGTAAATTTCTGCATCTGACTCTTTCACCTGCTGGTTGGGTCTTTAAGAGGGCAGTCATGATAGGCCCATTTTTGTGAGCACACCATAGCATCAGTAATAGTGTCAGGCCTTGATGCCTCTTATTGAGCTGGATCCCAATTTGCGCCTGTCACTGGATCCCCTTTTCCTTAGGTTTTTCTCCATTTTTTTCCAGTAGTTCTTTCAGACAGAAACAATTCTGGGTTAGAGCTTTTGACTGTGGGATGGCAACCCCATCTTTCCACTTGATGTCCTGTCTCTCCACTGGAGGAGGACTCTACAAGTTCCCTCTCCCCACTGCAGGGCATTTCATCTAGGGTCCCTCCCTTTGAGTCCTGAGAGTCTTTCACCTCCCAGGTCTGTGGTATATTCTAGAGGGTTTTCTAACCTCCTACATATCAAAGATGCCTGTTTCCATTCTTTTTGCTGGTCCTCAGCGCTTCAGTCCTTTTCCCCAACCCCACATTACCTGATCATGTTCCTCTCCTCTTCTCCTTGTCTGCTTTCCCACCCAGGACCCCTCCACCCTCCCTGTAGTGATTTTTTTTAACCTTCTTAACATTTCTAATTATTTTTATTCATAAGGATAATTGAAATTTATTTTTGATTCATTATCTTATTAGTTCCCGAAGGTACAAGATACAAATATAGAAGGCACATTGGTTTGGTTTTATTTCATTTATTTTATTTTTGAGATAGGCACTTAGTATTTTTTGTATGTCTAGTAAGGTCTAGAATGTTTTGGTTCAGCATTCCATGTAGGTGCTATACAGGAATGTGACAACATACCTGGCTTACACTGTTCTTAAGAAAATAGTCCCAAAAAATCTCCTATAAACACTATAAAATTAACACTGTCAGTTCTGAGAGACGAAAATATTTCCTGTTCACTTACAAAATTCATTGACAGAAAGTATATTTGTTTCTTGAAACAAACTAAACTGCTAACTGTGAGGCAGGATAAAAGAACTGATTAGCCCCATCTCACTGTTCCAGGCCCAGGCCCTTCTCTCTGTTCCCATTGTTCTTGTTTCTGAGCTCTCTGTCTCTGTCTTTGTTCTCAGCTTCCCCTCTATCTGTTCTCTGCCCTACTTTTTCTGACCTAATGACTTTGCTTCTTCTGTCTGTCTGCCTCTATCCCTTCCCCAGTTCCTCACTCTTCTCCCCTCCCCCAATAAATCCATTTTATACCAGGTCTGTTGCATGGTATAATTTCTCAGGGGCACACCTTGCATGAGACCACCAAAGGTACTCCCTTGCCATGTTATATTTCATAACACTAACACATTAAATGCAACTGACAAAATCTATAAATATTAGTTTGAGACGTGGATTTTTGTATTCTCATAAAGGCATCAAAACATCATTTCATTGTGCTTGGCCTTCAGATAAATAACACCTAACCTTACCTAATGCTTAAGAATGCTTCACATATGTCTTCAAACATAAGTAATCAAGAATGCCTTCTATTTTCATGTTCAGCAAACATATAGAAGTTTGATTTTTAGATTCATTCTTTTTTTAGTATTAGTATTTTATTTATTCATGCAGATTCAACATCTTGCAAACTTTATATGTTTCAGTATGGGGGAACAACAGGGCCAAGAAGTGAGAGTAGGTGGGTAGGGGAGTAGGGGGAGGGTCTAGGGGGTTTGGGGGATAGCATTTGAAATGTAAATGAAGAAAATACCTAATTTTAAAAAAGAAATAATTCTGATAGGCCTGAATTTATGTGTTACTTGACCTTTCTCCCTTACTGCTTTTAATATTCTATCTTTATTTAGTGCATTTGTTTTTCTGATTATTATGTGTCGGAAGGAATTTCTTTTCTGGTCCAGTCTATTTGGAGTTCTGTAGGCTTCTTGTATGATCATGGGCATCTCTTTCTAAAGGTTTGGGAAGTTTTCTTCTATGATTTTGTTGAAGATATTTGCTGGCCCTTTAAGTTGAAAATCTTCGTTCTCATCAACTCCTATTATCCATAGGTTTGGTCTTCTCATTTTGTCCTGTATTTCCTGGGTGTTTTGAGTTAGGATCCTTTTGCATTTTGTATTTTCTTTGATTGTTGTGCCAATGTTCTCTAAGGAATCTTCTGCACCTGAGTTTCTCTCTTCCATCTCTTGTATTCTGTTGCTGATGCTCACATCTATGGTTTCAGATTTCTTTCCTAGGGTTTCTATCTCCAACTTTGCCTCACTTTGGGTTTTCTTTATTGTGTCTACCTCCCTTTTTAGGTCTAGTATGGTTTTGTTCATTTCCATCACCTTTTTGGATGTGTTTTCCTGTTTTTCTATAAGGACTTCTACCTGTTTGTTTGTGTTTTCCTGTTTTTCTTTAAGGACTTGTAACCCTTAAGCAGTGCTCTCCTGTATTTCTTTAAGTGAGTTATTAAAGTCCTTCTTGATGTCCTCTACCATCATCATGAGATACGCTTTTAAATCTGGGTCTAGCTTTTCGGTTGTGTTTGGGTGCCCAGGACCAGGTGGGGTGGGAGTGCTGCGTTCTGATGATGGTGAGTGGTCTTGATTTCTGTTAGTAGGATTCTTTTTTTTTTTTAATTAGGTATTTTCCTCGTTTACATTTTCAATGCTATCCCAAAGTTACCCCATACCCACCACCCCAATACCCTACCCACCCACTCCCCCTTTTTGGCCCTGACGTTCCCCTGTACAGGGGCATATAAAGTTTGCAAGTCCAATGGGCCTCTCTTTGAAGTGATGGCCGACTAGGCCATCTTTTGATACATATGCAGCTAAAGACAAGAGCTCCCGGGTACTGGTTAGTTCATATTGTTGTTCCACCTATAGGGTTGCAGTTCCCTTTAGCTCCTTGGGTAATTTCTCTAGCTCCTCCATTAGGGGCCATCTGACCCATCCAATAGCTGACTGTGATCATCCACTTCTGTGTTTGTAAGGCCCCGGCATAGTCTCACAAGAGAGAGCTATATCTGTGTCCTTTCAGCGAAATCTTGATAGTGTATGCAATGGTGTCAGCATTTGGAAGCTGATTATGGGATGGATCCCTGCATATGGTAATCACTAGATGGTCCATCCTTTCGTCACAGCTCCAAATTTTGTCTCTGTAATTCCTTCTATGGGTGTTTTGTTCCCATTTCTAAGAAAGGGTAAAGTGTCCACACTTTGGTGTTCATTCGTCTTGAATTTCATGTGTTTGGCAAGTTTTATATTATATCTTGGGTATACTAAGTTTCTGGGCTAATATCCACTTATCAGTGAGTACATATTGTGCGAGTTCCTTTGTGATTGGGTTACTTCTCTCAGGATGATACCCTCCAGGTCCATCCATTTGCCTAGGAATTTCATAAATTCATTTTTTAAATAGCTGAGTAGTATTCCATTGTGTAAATGTACCACATTTTCTGTATCCATTCCTCTGTTGAGGGGCATCTGGGTTCTTTCCAGCTTCTGGCTCTTATAAATAAGGCTGCTATGAACATAGTGGAGCATGTGTTCTTCTTACCGGTTGGGACATCTTCTGGATATATGCCCAGGAGAGGTATTGCGGGATCCTTCTGTAGTACTATGTCCAATTTTCTGAGGAACCGCCAGATTGATTTCCAGAGTGGTTGTACAAGCTGGCAATCCCACCAACAATGGAGGAGTGTTCCCCTTTCTCCACATCCTCGCCAGTATATGCTGTCACCTGAGTTTTTGATCTTAGCCATTCTGACTGGAGTGAAGTGGAATCTCAGTGTTGTTTTGATTTGCATTTCCCTGATGGTTAAGGATGTTGAACATTTTTTCAGGTGCTTCTCTGCCATTCGGTATTCCTCAGGTGAGAATTCTTTGTTCAGCTCTGAGCCCCATTTTAAATGGGGTTATTTGATTTTCTGGAGTCCACCTTCTTGAGTTCTTTATATATATTGGATATTAGTCCCCTATCTGACTTGGGATAGGTAAAGATCCTTTCCCAATCAGTTGGAGGCCTTTTTGTCTTATTGACGGTGTCTTTTGCTTTGCAGAAGCTTTGCAATTTTATGAGGTCCCATTTATCGATTCTTGATCTTACAGCACAAGCCATTGCTGTTCTATTCAGGAATTTTTCCCCTGTACCCATATCTTCAAGGCTTTTTCCTACTTTCTCCTCTATAAGTTTCAGTGTCTCTAGTTTTATGTGGAGTTCCTTAATCCACTTAGATTTGACCTTAGTACAAGGAGATAGAAATGGATCAATTCGCATTCTTCTACATGAAAACTGCCAGTTGTGCCAGCACCATTTGTTGAAAATGTTGTCTTTTTTCCACTGGATGGTTTTAGCTCCCTTGTCAAAGATCAAGTGACCATAGCTGTGTGGGTTCATTTTTGGGTCTTCAATTCTGTTTTATTGGTCTACTTGTCTGTCACTATACCAGTACCATGCAGTTTTGATCACAATTGCTCTGTAGTACAGTTTTAGGTCCGGCCTGGTGATTCCACCAGAGGTTCTTTTATCCTTGAGTAGCGTTTTTGCTATCCTCAGTTTTTTGTTATTCCAGATGAATTTGCCGATTGCCCTTTCTAATTCGTTGAAGAATTGAGTTGGAATTTTGATGGGGATTGCATTGAATCTGTAGATTGCTTTTGGCAAGATAGCCATTTTTACTATATTGATCCTGCCAATACATGAGCATGGGAGATCTTTCCATCTTCTGAGATCTTCTTTAATTTTTTTCTTTAGAGACTTGAAGTTCTTATCATACAGATCTTTCACTTCGTTAGTTAGAGTCACGCCAAGGTATTTCATATTATTTGTGACTATTGAGAAGGGTGTTGTTTCCCTAATTTCTTTCTCAGTCTGTTTATCCTTTGTGTACAGAAAGTCCATTGACTCTATTGAGTTAATTTTATATCCAGCTACTTCATTGAAGCTGTTTATCAGGCTTCGGAGTTCTCTGGTGAAATTTTTAGGGTCAATTATATATACTATCATATCATCTGCAAAAAGTGATATTTTGACTTCTTCCTTTCCAATTTGTATCCCCATGATCTCCTTTTGTTTTCTAATTGCTCTGGCTAGGACTTCAAGTACAATGTTGAATAGGTAGGGCGAGAGTGGACAGCCTTTTCTAGTCCATGATTTTAGTGGGATTGCTTCCAGCTTCTCACCATTTACTTTGATTTTGGTTATTGGTTTGCTGTAGATTGCTTTTAACATGTTTAGGTATGGTCCTTGTATTCCTGATCTTTCTAAGACTTTTATCATGAATGGGTGTTGGATTTTGTCAGATGCTTTCTCAGCATCTAAGGAGATGATCATGTGGTTCTTGTCTTTGAGTTAGTTTATATACTGGATTACATTGATGGATTTCTGTATATTAAACCATCCCTGCATCCCTGGGATGAAACCTACTTAGTCAGGATGGATGATTGTTTTGATGTGTTCTTGGATTCGGTTAGCAAGAACTTTATTGAGGATTTTTGCATCGATATTCATAAGGGAAATTGGTCTGAAATTCTTTATCTTTGTTGGGTCTTTTTGTGGTTTAGGTATCAGAGTAATTGTGGCTTCATAGAATGAGTTGGGTAGATTACCTTCTACTTCTATCTTGTGGAATAGTTTGTGAAGAACTGGAATTGGGTCTTCTTTGAAGGTCTGATAGAAGTCTGCATTAAACCCGTCTGGTCCTGGGCTTTTTTTTTTTTGGCTGGGAGACTATTAATAACTGCTTCTATTTCTTTAGGGGATATGGGACTGTTTAGATGGTCAACTTGATCCTGATTCAACTTTGGTACCTGGTATCTGTCCAGAAATTTGTCCATTTCGTCCAGGTTTTCCAGTTTTGTTGAGTATAGCCTTTTGTAGAAGGATCTCATGGTGTTTTGGATTTCTACAGGATCTGTTGTTATGTGTCCCTTTTCATTTCTGATTTTGTTAATTAGGATTTTGTCCCTGTGCCCTCTAGTGAGTATAGCTAAGGATTTATCTATCTTGTTGATTTTCTCAAAGAACCAACTCCTCCTTTGGTTAATTCTTTGAATAGTTATTCTTGTTTCCACTTGGGTGATTTCACCCCTAAGTTTGAGTATTTCCTGCCTTCTACTCCTCTTGGGTGAATTTGCTTCCTTTTCTACTAGACCTTTTAGGTGTGTTGTCAAGCTGCTAATGTGTGCTCTCTCTAGTTTCTTTTTGTAGGCACTCAGAGCTATGATTTTTCCTCTTTGGAATGCTTTCATTGTGTCTCACAAGGTTGGGTATGTTGTGGCTTCATTTTCATTACACTCCAAAAAGTCTTTAATTTCTTTCTTTATTCCTTCCTTGACCAAGGTATCATTGAGTGTAACACAAAAGTGCCCCTCCTTGTCTTTTTTTGATGACTTTGGGTTGGAAGTCAATCTTATCAGATATTAGGATGGCTACTTCAGCTTGTTTCTTCATACCATTTGCTTGGAAAATTGTTTTCCAGCCTTTCAATCTGAGGTAGTGTCTATCTTTTTCTCTGAGATGAGTTTCCTGTAAGCAGCAAAATGTTGGGTCTTGTTTGTGTAGACAGTTTGTTAGTCTATGTCTTTTTATTGGGGAGTTGAGACCATTGATATTAAGAGATATTAAGGAAAAGTATTTGTTGCTTCCTGTTATTTTTGTTGTTAAAGTTGGCATTCTGTTCTTGTGGTTGTCTTCTTTTAGTTTTGTTGAGGGATTATCTTCTTGTTTTTTCTAGGGCGTGGTTCCCATACTTGTATCACGAGATATGCTTTTAAATCTGGGTCTAGCTTTTCTGTTGGGTTGGGGTGCCCAGGACTAGGTGGGGTAGGAGTTCTGCGTTCTGATGATGGTGAGTGGTCTTGATTTCTGTTAGTAGGATTCTTACGTTTGCCTTTCGCCATCTGGTAACCTTTGAGGCTAGCTGTGATAGTTGTCTCTGGTTAGAGCTTGTTCCTCAGGTGACTCTGTTAGCCTCTATCAGCAGACCTGGAAGGCTAGTTCTCTCCTTAGTTTCAGTGGTTAGAGTATTCTCTGCAGGCCAGCACTCTTCTTGCAGGGAAGGTGCCCAGGTATCAGGTGTTCGAACCTGCCTCCTGACAGAAGTTGTGTTCTACTCACCAAAGGTCTTAAGATCCCATGGAGGGTCCTGTGCGGACCTTGGGGATCCCCAGAAACTCTGCGCACAAGGAACTCCGGTGCTGGTATGGACTGGAAGGGAATTGTGACCCTGATCAGGCTGGTATATCTGCTTCCCTAATTAAGGCAGTCTCAGGTCCTCTGTGATTGGATTGGAGTAGATGGTGTGTTCCACTCACCAGAGGTCTTAAGATCCCATAGGGGATCCTGTGGGGGTCCTTGCAGGTGTCCGGAGACTCTGTGGGCAAGGAACCCCGGTGCTGGAGTGGACCAGCAAGGCCACCAGTAGCTTTCTTGAAACATATAACCTACGTTGCTTCTGGAGGTATTGTTAATGCTAAGGGTCCCTGAGACCATCAGAATAATGTGAAGTTCAAGTTCAATAGTGTCGCCTATTTTCATGTTGAATTACATATTCTGGCATGTGCTATGTTGAAAACATATCAATTGTGGTACCGGACACCGGTATATGTCCATGTTACTTCAGGCCTCCAGCATTCTTGATGCCAATTGGGACAATATTGATATGAGGGTGTCCGACAGTCAATGGAATTATGACAGATGTATGTTATCCATTTTTCTGCTCAATTTGTGTGAAGAATCTTACCATCTATAATAATTTTGATGTCACTATGGATCCTGCCTCTTGAATTACCTTGATGTCCCTTATTCTTCTTGGCAACAGACTTTACTTTGTATGCCAGATGCCTGGTGTCATAGGCATCCAGGTCAGGGGTGAATCTTACTCCCACTTTAGACTAATTAATGACACCCGAGACCCCAAAGCAAAGTGAAGCTTGCTCTTCCTTTGGACTAATTAATGACATCAGAGATCCCAAAGGCCATATAGTCATTCATCCATGATGTCACTGGTAACCATGTTGAGATTTATAGTCAGAGTTTGTAGCAGGCATGGTGTTTCAACAAGTGTTACCTTTGAAGGGGTCCATGACACCTGAGATGCCCCAATCATAAATATCTATTGTGAGCATCATTTTCAGTGCTGCTGCCTAAGTTTATAATGACAAAAGAGTTGTGTACTGTTATTGAAGTTCCCTTTGATGTCAGTGATCACATCTGAATATTGAAGCTATGCTGATATCATTGCTGTTTGCTGTGATAAGCATGCATAATGGTATCTATTACATGAATTTCCTGTTATTAATGGAGACCCTGGTAATGGTTATGAGCAGTGTTGTTTCTGGAGAAACTGCTGAATTCCAAGGTAAATGCTGATACACAATGCCATATTGAGGTAAGTGTTGTTATCTGACACTGGATAGAAAATTGATGTCTGAGATCCTACCCACCACAGGAAGTTCTGTTGATGTCCCTGATGCATTCATGTAGCTCCTGATGTGAAACATGTATGGTATTTTCATTATTATGATTCTACGTGTAAAAAAAAAAAAAAAGAAAACTATGTTGATGCCAGTGATGTATGCTGTGACCAGCAATTTTGATGGAGTCCAAGTTTGATTTTATTCCTATTGCTAATGGAAACCCTAGTGGTGGCTATGATCTGTGCTACTGCTTGAAAATATAATGAACCTCAAGGTCCACAATAATGCCCAAGTTTATTTTGAGGGAAGTATTCTTATCTGGTTCTGGAGATCAGATTAAAATGTGGAAACCTACCTGCAACAGGATCATCAGTTGGTATTTCTCATGTATGAGTGTAGCTCACAATATCTAACATGTGATAAATATTGATACTTGTGATCCTGCTGGAAACATGAAGTTATTTTGAAATCAGTGATGCCGCTATGACCAGCAACCATGATGGGGTATTTTATTCCTGTTGCTAATTGAGACCCTGGTGATGGCTATGATCTGTGTTGTTTCTTGAGAACCTGATGAATTCAAAGGCCCGTAGTGAAACGATAGGTTATATTGAGGTAAGTGTTCTCAGTAATGGAGATCAGATTGATATCTAAGATCCTAACAGCCACTACAAATTCTGATGATGTCACTGATACATGAATACATTGCATGATGTTGACTAAGTAATGTGCAAGATCCTTACTGCCACATGAAATAATGTGAATATCAGTGATTTATCCTGCAACTAAATGAAACAATTATGACAATGATTTATTCTGCTCTGTGAATTGAGGTTGATGTCATTGATATATAACTGTCTTCACACCCCATTGGATTGCCCTAGGTCCATGCTACCATTCGCAACCTGGTTGCCAGTGATCCCTGCTGTCCCTGGTTACTATGTTAATATCACTATTACATAGTTCCTGTAGAAACTATGGTGATATCAATCATCCATTCTGCCTCAAGTAGCCATGTTTAAACCCACAGTCCATGATGCTTCTTGGATTATTGTTAATGTCAAGGATCCCTGAGGCTAGCAGAGTCTTAGGTGAAGTTTTAGATAAATTTTGTTGCGTCACATCATGTTGAATTACATGTTCTGAGATATATTATGTGGAGGTCACATATAGTGTGGCAATGGACACTGTTGCTTATTACATATACTTCAGGCGTCCAGCAGCCATGGCAGTGATACCTTCTGTCTTATGGGACCACATTAATATCATTGTCTCCTACTGCCAATGGAATCATTGTTGATGTCTGTTATCAATGCTTCTGTCAAATTTATGTCAAGTATCCTTCTACCTGTAAATATTTTGATATCATGATTCAAAGTGCCACTAGGGGAGTTTCTTTACATGGTCATATCTACCTTTGAACCTCTCGTGATATCCCTGGCAACTGATACCATGGTATATTTCAGATTCCTACTCATACAGGCAACCAGGCAGTGAGTGATTACTACTAACACTTTGGAACAATTTGATATCAGTGATCCCAAATGCTAGGGAAACTGGCCAAGGGAATTTGGAAATTGATGTCACTCATCCATGCTGCCACTGGTAACCATGTTGAGATCCTCAGTCAGTGTCTTTGAAGATGTCGTGATGTCTGTGATAAATCAACAAGAATAATGTGTTCTGAAGTTCATTGTCAGTACTGGTGTCTAAGGTCATAATGAAATAAGTGCAGTGTGCTGCTACTGGACACATGTTTGATGCCACTGAACATATTTGCAAGCTGAAGCTATGTTAAGGTCAGTGTTGTATTCTGCAACCAGAAATCATGATGAACTCAATTCTTATTGCTTATGGAAACCTTGGTGATGTCTATGATCGGTGCTTTTTCTAGAGAACATACTGAATTCCAAAATTCATACTGACACTTGATGTCATGTTGAGGTAAGTGTACTTATGTAGCACTGAATATCAGATTGACGCCTGAAATCCAACCTGCCACAGGTAATTTTGTTGATGTCCCTGATACTTTCATGTAGCACCTGCTATCATCCATGAAATGTACAATATTCTTACTACCACCAAAAGAAGTAGTGATGTAAGTGATCTATCTTGTTCCTGGAAAAGCGTTTTATGACCCTAATTTTTTTATGCCCTCTGAATCAATGCTGATGTCACTAATATATACCTGGCAACAGACCCCATGATATTGTCTGAGAATATTGTTGACAATGGCAAAATTATTGTCAGTGATCCTAGCTGACACTGGAACCATGTTGAATTCACTAATGCACAGGTGCCACAGAAATGTGGATGATGTGAATCATGCATCCTGCCTCTAGTAGCCATATTGAAATCCATTGCCTGTGTTGCTCCTGAAGGGACTGTAAATGTGAAGAATCCCTGAGACTGTCAGAATCTTCAATGAAGTTCAGTCAATAATGCTATCTTAGGTCATGTTGTGTTACATGTTCTGAGGTATGTTATGGTGAGGTATATATAGTGGCATCAGATACCACTGTATGTCCATGATACTTCAGGCCTCTAGCAGAAAATATGTCAGTGATCCCTGATGACTCTTCTGCCCAAAATATGACTTTCATTAACTGCCAATGGAATTACTACTGATGACTGTTATCTATTCTTCTGTCTAAAATCTCAGAAGTGTCTTGCCATTCATAAGCAATTTGATGTAACGATGCACGTGGCAACTGGAAAAGAGATTTGTTTACATGAAACCCTCTGAAAGTATTTTTATGTCCCTTGTACTTACTGGCAATGGACACTATGTTATATCAGAGATCCCTGCTGCCATATACAAACAGATTAGGCGTGTTTTCTACTCCCATTTTGGACAATATTGATGACATCTGTGATCCTGACTACCAAGGAAAATATATTGACATTACTGATTCATGCTGCCACTGGTAACTATTTTGACACCCATAGTCTGTGTGGTCATTGAAAAGCTACATGATGTCTATGATAAATCAACCATAAGAATCTGTTGTAAAGTCTATGGTAAGTGTTGCTGCCTAAGTTCATAATGAGTTAAGTGTTGTTCGCTGTTACTGGAGACTAGTTTGATGCCTGTAATCCTAACTGAAACCTGAAAATACCTTGATGTGAGTGCTGCATGCTGTGACCAGCAATAATGATGGAATCCATTTTTTTTTCTATTGCTGATGAAAAACCCAGTGATGGCCATGATCTCTCCTATTGTTTGAGAACCTGCTGACTTAAAAGGTTCATGTTGATGGTAGAGATCATGTTGAGGTAAGTGTTCTGAGGTGACACAGTAGATCAGATTGATGTCTGAGATTCTATCTTCCATAAGAAATTCTGTTGATGTTCCTGCCAGCTATCAACCATGTAATGTACATGGTTGTTACTGCCCCTGGAATTGCGCTGTCAAGATAAATATTGCCACCTGATAAGAGGTTTATGATCATAATTTTTCTTCCCTTTTAATCTATGCTAATGCCATTGACATATAAATGGCAATAGATTCCATGGTATGGCCTTCCTTACATGCTGTCATTGGCCACCTTGTCATTAGTGATCCCTGCTACCACTGAGAACTATATTAATGTCACTCATTCAAAGTGCCTACAGAAAATATGATGATATCCATTATGCTGCCTTCAGTGGCCTTGTTTAAACCCACAGTCCATGATGCTTCTGATGAGACTGTTAATGTCCAGGATCTATGAGACCATCTGAAGATAAGGTGAAAATTTAGGTTTTACTGTTTCTCCATGTCATGTTCAGTTTCATATTCTGTTACACTGAGGACACATAGTGACAAAAGATACCATTTTTATATTCATGACATTTCAGGCCTCAAGCAGATGTGATCACAGTAATCTCTGCTAACTTATGGGACAACATAAATATGAGCGTCTCCAACTTCCTATCTAATCTCTACTGATATCAGCTATCCAAATTTTTCTGCTGTTATTTATGAGAAGTATGCTTTCAGCTCCAACAATTTTTATGTCAAAGATCCATCCTGTCATCAGAGAAGAGGATTCTGTACATAGTCATTCATGCCCTCTTAAATATTTTGATGGCCTTGATACTTCCTGACAACAAACAAGGTGGTATATACCAGTTCTAAGCTGCCACTGGCAACCAGGTCCTGAGGGATTGTTACTGCCTCTTTGGAACAGGTAATGACATCAGAGATCCCAACTTCCCAATTGCCAAGTTAAAAGTATTGACATTACTTATCCATAAAGCATCTGGTAAACATGTTGAGATTCATAGATAGTCTTGACTTTGAAGAGTCTGACTTTGAATTCTGTCCTGTCTATGATCCTTTAGTCAAAGAGTCAATTGTAAAGTTCATGATCAATATTGCTGCCTAATGTCATAATGAGTTAAGTGCTCTGTGCTGCTAGTGGAGATACTTTTGACACCTGGAATGGTATTTGAAACCTGAAAGTATGTTGATATGGGTAATGAATATTTTGACCAGCAATCATGATTGATTCCATTGTTTCTATTACTGAAGTTGATGGAAACCCTGATCATAAGGATGAACTCTGCTCATATCTTCAAGGCTTTTCCCCACTTTCTCCTCTATAAGTTTCAGTGTCTCTGGTTTTATGTGAAGTTCCTTGATCCACTTAGATTTGACCTTAGTACAAGGAGATAAGTATGGATCGATTCGCATTCTTCTACATGATAACAACCAGTTGTGCCATCACCAATTGTTGAAAATGCTGTCTTTCTTCCACTGGATGGTTTTGGCTCCCTTGTCGAAGATCAAGTGACCATAGGTGTGTGGGTTCATTTCTGGGTCTTCAATTCTATTCCATTGGTCCACTTGTCTGTCTCTATACCAGTACCATGCAGTTTTTATCACAATTGCTCTGTAGTAAAGCTTTAGGTCAGGCATGGTGATTCCACCAGAGGTTCTTTTATCCTTGAGAAGAGTTTTTGCTATCCTCGGTTTTTTGTTATTCCAGATGAATTTGCAAATTGCTCCTTCTAGTTCGTTGAAGAATTGAGTTGGAATTTTAATGGGGATTGCATTGAATCTATAGATTGCTTTTGGCAAGATAGCCATTTTTACAATGTTGGTCCTGCCAATCCATGAGCATGGGAGATCTTTCCATCTTCTGAGATCTTCTTTAATTTCTTTCTTCAGGGACTTGAAGTTTTTATCATACAGATCTTTCACTTCCTTCGTTAGAGTCACGCCGAGATATTTTATATTATTTGTGGCTATTGAGAAGGGTGTTGTTTCCCTAATTTCTTTCTCAGCCTGTTTATTCTTTGTGTAGAGAAAGGCCATTGACTTGTTTGAGTTTATTTTATATCCAGCTACTTCACCGAAGCTGTTTATCAGGTTTAGGAGTTCTCTGTTGGAATTTTTAGGGTCACTTATATATACTATCATATCATCTGCAAAAAGTGATATTTTGACTTCCTCTTTTCCAATTTGTATCCCCTTGATCTCCTTTTGTTGTCGAATTGCTCTGGCTAATACTTCAAGTACTATGTTGAAAAGGTAGGGAGAAAGTGGGCAGCCTTGTCTAGTCCCTGATTTTAGTGGGATTGCTTCCAGCTTCTCTCCATTTACTTTGATGTTGGCTACTGGTTTGCTGTAGATTGCTTTTATCATGTTTAGGTATGGGCCTTGAATTCCTGATCTTTCCAGAACTTTTATCATGAATGGGTGTTGGATCTTGTCAAATGCTTTTTCTGCATCAAAGAGATGATCATGTGGTTTTTGTCTTTGAGTTTGTTTATATAATGGATTACATTGATGGATTTTCGTATATTAAACCATCCCTGCATCCCTGGAATAAAACCTACTTGGTCAGGATGGATGATTGCTTTAATGTGTTCTTGGATTCGGTTAGCGAGAATTTTATTAAGAATTTTTGCATCGATGTTCATAAGAGAAATTGGTCTGAAGTTCTCTATCTTTGTTGGATCTTTCTGTGGTTTAGGTATCAGAGTAATAGTGGCTTCATAAAATGAGTTGGGTAGAATACCTTCTACTTCTATCTTGTGAAAAAGTTTGTGCAGAACTGGAGTTAGGTCTTCTTTGAAGGTCTGATAGAACTCTGCACTAAACCCGTCTGGTCCTGGGCTTTTTTTGGCTGGGAGACTATTAATAACTGCTTCTATTTCTTTAGGGGATATGGGACTGTTTAGAAGGTCAACTTGATCCTGATTCAACTTTGGTACCTGGTATCTGTCCAGAAATTTGTCCATTTCGTCCAGGTTTTCCAGTTTTGTTGAGTATAGCCTTTTGTAGAAGGATCTGATAGTGTTTTGGATTTCTTCAGGATCTGTTGTTATGTCTCCCTTTTCATTTCTGATTTTGTTAATTAGGATTTTGTCCCTTTGCCCTTTAGTGAGTCTAGCTAAGGGTTTATCTATCTTGTTGATTTTCTCAAAGAACCAACTCCTCGTTTGGTTAATTCTTTGAATAGTTCTTCTTGTTTCCACTTGGTTGATTTCACCCCTGAGTTTGATTATTTCCTGCCGTCTACTCCTCTTGGGTGAATTTGCTTCCTTTTTTTCTAGAGCTTTTAGATGTGTTGTCAAGCTGCTAGTATGTGCTCTCTCCCGTTTTTTCTTGAAGGCACTCATAGCTATGAGTTTCCCTCTTAGAAATGCTTTCATTGTGTCCCAAAGGTTTGGGTACGTTGTGGCTTCATTTTCATTAAACTCTAAAAAGTCTTTAATTTCTTTCTTTATTCCTTCCTTGACCAAGGTATCATTGAGAAGAGTGTTGTTCAGTTTCCATGTGAATGTTGGCTTTCTGTTATTTATTTTGTTATTGAAGATCAGCCTTAGTGCATGGTGATCTGATAGGATACATGGGACAATTTCAATATTTTTGAATCTGTTGAGGCCTGATTTGTGACCTATTATGTGGTCAATTTTGGAGAAGGTACCATGAGGTGCTGAGAAGAAGGTATATCCTTTTGTTTTAGGATAAAATGTTCTGTAGATATCTGTCAGATCCATTTGTTTCATCACTTCTGTTAGTTTCAGTGTGTCCCTGTTTAGTTTCTGTTTCCATGATCTGTCCATTGGTGAAAGTGGTGTGTTGAAGTCTCCCACTATTATTGTGTGAGGCGCAATGTGTGCTTTGAGCTTTACTAAAGTTTCTTTAGTGAATGTGGCTGCTCTTGTATTTGGAGCATAGATATTCAGAATTGAGAGTTCCTCTTGGAGGATTTTACCTTTGATGAGAATGAAGTGTCCCTCCTTGTCTTTTTTGATGACTTTGGGTTGGAAGTCAATCTTATCAGATATTAGGATGGCTACTCCTGCTTGTTTCTTCATACCATTTGCTTGGAAAATTGTTTTCCAGCCTTTCATTCTGAGGTAGTGTCTATCTTTTTCTCTGAGATGAGTTTCCTGTAAGCAGCAAAATGTTGGGTCTTGTTTGTGTAGCCAGTTTGTTAGTCTATGTCTTTTTATTGGCGAGTTGAGACCATTGATGTTAAGAGATATTAAGGAAAAGTAATTGTTGCTTCCTGTTATTTTAGTTGTTAAAGGTGGCATTCTGTTCTTGTGGCTGTCTTCTTTTAGGTTTGTTGAGGGATTACCTTCTTGTTTTTTCTAGGGCGTTGTTCCCGTTCTTGTATTGGTTTTTTTCTGTTATTATCCTTTGAAGGGCTGGATTCGTGGAGAGATAATGCGTGAATTTGGTTTTGTCGTGGAATACTTTGGTTTCTCCCTCTATGATAATTGAGAGTTTGGCTGGGTATAGTAGCCTGGGCTGCAGTTTGTGTTCTCTTAGTGTCTGTATAACATCTGTCCAGGCTCTTCTGGCTTTCATAGTCTCTGGTGAAAAATCTGGTGTAATTCTGATAGGCTTGCCTTTATATGTTACTTGACCTTTTTCCCTTACTGCTTTTAGTATTCTATCTTTATTTAGTGCATTTGATGTTCTGATTATTATGTGTCGGGAGGAATTTCTTTTCTGGTCCAGTCTATTTGGATTTCTGTAGGCTTCTTGTATGTTCATATGCATCTCATTCTTTAGATTTGGGAAGTTTTCTTCAATAATTTTGTTGAAGATGTTTGCTGGACCTTTGAGTTGAAAATCTTCATTCTCATCCACTCCTATTATCCGTACGTTTGGTCTTCTTATTGTGTCCTGGATTTCCTGGATATTTTGAGTTAGGATCTTTTTGCATTTTCCATTTTCTTTGATTGTTGTGCCGATGTTCTCTATGGAATCTTCTGCACCTGAGATTCTCTCTTCCATCTCTTGTATTCTGTTGCTGATGCTCAAATCTATGGTTCCAGATTTCTTTCCTAGGGTTTCTATCTCTAGTGTTGCCTCGCTTTGAGTTTTCTTTATTGTGTCTACTTCCCTTTTTAGGTCTAGTATGGTTTTGTTCATTTCCATCACCTGTTTGTATGTTTTTTCCTCTTTTTCTGTAAGGACTTCTACCTGTTTGATTGTGTTTTCCTGTTTTTCTTTAAGGACTTGTAACTCTTTAGCAGTGTTCTCCTGTATTTCTTTAAGTGATTTATTAAAGTCCTTCTTGATGTCCTCTACCATCATCATGAGATACGCTTTTAAATCTAGGTCTAGGTTCTCAGGTGTGTTGGGGTTCCCTGGACTGGGGGAAGTGGGTGTGCTGGGTTCTGGTGATGGTGAGTGGTCTTGGTTCCTGTTAGTAAGATTCCTCCGTTTACCTTTCGCCATCTGGTAATCTCTGGAGTTAGTAGTTATAGTTGACTCTGTTTAGAGATTGTTCTTCTGGTGATTCTGTTACCGTCTATCAGCAGACCTGGGAGACAGATTCTCTCCTCTGAGTTTCAGTGCTCAGAGCACTCTCTGCTGGCAAGCTCTCTTACAGGGAAGGTGCGCAGATATCTTGTATTTGGACCTCCTCCTGGCCGAAGAAGAAGGCCCAAAACAGGACCTTTCTCAGACACTGTGTTGCTTTGGCAGTTCCCAGGTGGTACAGACTCTCACCTAAGCAGACTAAATTCCTAAGTTCCTTGGAGTCCCGGGACCAAGATGGCGACCGCTGCTGCTGTGGCTTAGGCCGCCTCCCCAGCCGGGTGGGCACCTGTCCTCCGGTCCGGAAGGTGGCCGGCTGTCCCCGGCCCACACAGGGTGCTGCCTCAGCGCCTCTGTGCTTCTGCCTGTTCCAGAAGCTGTCAGGTTCTCTGGCGCACCCTCTCACCTGTTCAGACTAATTTCCTAAGTTCGGCGGGTCTCGGACCAAGATGGCGACCGCTGCTGCTGTGGCTTAGGCCGCCTCCCCAGCCGGGCGGGCACCTGTCCTCCGGTTCGGAAGGTGGCCGGCTGTCCCCGGCCCACAAAGGGTGCTGCCTCAGCGCCTCTGTGCTTCTGCCTGTTCCAGAAGCTGTCAGGTTCTCTGGCGCACCCTCTCACCTGTTCAGACTAATTTCCTAGCAAACACAGAAGTGGATGCTCACAGTCAGCTAATGGATGGATCACAGGGCTCCCAATGGAGGAGCTAGAGAAAGTACCCAAGGAGCTAAAGGGATCTTCAACCCTATAGGTGGAACAACATTATGAACTAACCAGTACCCCTGAGCTCTTGACTCTAGCTGCATATGTATCAAAAGATGGCCTAGTCGGCCATCACTGGAAAGAGAGGCCCATTGGACACGCAGACTTTGTGTGCCCCGGTACAGGGGAACGCCAGGGCCAAAGGGGGGGAGTGGGTGGGTAGGGGAGTGGGAGTGGGTGCGTAAGGGGGTCTTTTGGTATAGCATTGGAAATGTAAATGAGCTAAATACCTAATAAAAAATGGAAAAAAAAAAAGGATGAACTCTGCTGCTGTTTAAGGTAATTCCATATTTTATAGTCCATACTGACACTGGTTATCATATTGAGGTAGAGGATCTGAGGTGCACTGGAGATCACATTGATATCTAAGATCCTATTGGCCACAGGAAATTCTGTTGATATCCCTGATGTATGCATGTAGCCCCTGCTCTGGACCATGAGTTCACTAATATATACATCATGGGAAGACAAATCGTTCTATGTCTATACTCTTTGATACCACAAGCAACAATATTGTCATTGATCCTTTCTCCCATTTAGGGCCACATTAATGAGTGATTCCAACTGTCATTGGAATCTATACTGATGTCAGTGATGCATGCTTCTCTCACCTGTGTGAATGTCATTTATTATATATATATATATATATATATATATATATATATATATATATATACACTTAGCTGTGATAATTTTGTAGTCAATGCTCCATTCTGACACTATAGATGTGATTTCTGTTCATGGTTCTCCCTGCTCTCTGAAAGAATCACTATGTTCTGATTCTTTCTGGAAATAGACGCCATGGTATATCCAAGAACTTTGATGCCAGAGGCAACCAGGATGTTAATGATACCTACTGACACTTTGGACCAGATTGTGATACCAATTGTCCTATTTGCTAAGATACATATGTTTATTTTACTCTCCCACTGTACCATTTGTAACCACTTGTGCTGACTCTGAAGATCTTGGTAATGTCTATGATCACTGTGGACAAAAGCATCAATTATGAAATGCATGGTCAGAACTTCTGCCCAAGATCCCAATGAGGTTAGTAGTGTGTTTTCCTATTGGAAACTTGTTTCAAGCCTCTGATGTGACTTAGAACCTGAACCTATGTTGCTGAACCCAGGAAACATGATGGTATCCATAGTTTCTATTCCTTGGAAGACCCTATTGATGTCAATGATCTGTTTTGCTGCATGAGAACAGTCTAAATTCCAAGGTTCATATTGATGTACAAAGTTATACATTGAGGTGAATGTTTTGAGCTGGCATTGGGGATAAGCTTGATGTCTGAGAGCTTACCTGCTGCTGAAAACTGTGCTGATATATCTGATACATGAATGTATTTTCTTTTTGTAGACCTTGTTGTGGGTAATATTCTTGCTGCTGCAAGAAGAGATTTGATGTAATTGATCCCTCCTGCCACCAGAGAAAAGATTTATGTCCCTAATTGAATCTTTTCAATATCAGTGATACACTTGTCAGCAGACACCATACTATATCTACAGTTCTTACCCCCAATAGCAAACATCATATTAGAGATTTGTGCTGCCACTTTGGACCATGATGATATCAGTGATTCCCAACTACCTATAGTAAAATTATGATGATAGCCATCCATATTGCTACATGTAACTCTGTTCATATCTATAGACAGTGCTGCCTCTGAAGATCTTGCTAAAATCTATTATCCCTACTGCTAGAAGACTCTGTCTTGAAATTCTTGGTAAATACTGTTGCCTAAGTCATGTTTACTTAAGTGTACTGTGTTACAATCAGTTATGATTTTCATGCCTGTGACCTGACTGCCTTCTGACATCAGTAATCACGACAGTGATTATTGTACCTCTCAAGATATTATGGGGCACAGGAATCTATGAAATGTCCATGATTTATGCATATAGACCCTCCTGGTTTTTTTTAAATAATTTATATGCTCTTTACTGCAACCAGAAGAACTGATCACAGTATCATTGATCCATCCTGGCAATGGAGAAGACGCTTATGTTAATACTATACCCAGGTTCTGAATCTATGCTGATGTCAAAGATACACCTGGAAACAGTAACCATGTTTTTTTCCGGCAAGATCTGTGCTACCACAGGCAACCTTGATTTCAGTGACCCCTGTTACAAATGAGTACCATATTAATATCAATAATTCAAAGTGCAGTTAGAAAGTATTTTGAGGTTTATAACCAATGATGGCACTAGCATCTATATTGAAATGTATGGTCTGTGTTGCTTCTGATGGAATCAAGGAGCCCTTTGGCCACCAGAGTCTATTCTGAACTTTAAGGTCAAAACTGCAGCTTGAGGTCATGTTGTAAAGTGTTCTAAGATATGTTATATTGATTTCATTGATATAATGTGGGAAAAAATACCATTGTTGTATGTCCACAATCCTTGATACCGGGATCATCCAGGATCATCCAGGATGTCCATGTTCTCTGCTGCCACTTGGAACATTAATACATGCTACTCCAAATGCCACCAAAATATATACTGATATCATCAATCCACACTTCTGCCAACTGAAACCATGTTAGGTATATGATGTGTACTGCCAGCTCTAACCAATTTGATGTCAAAGGTCTATCCTGCCACTACAGTGGACATTACTGTCTATGGTCTTATATGTCCTCTGAAACTGTGTACATGCCAATGATACCTCCTGGCAACAAACAACATGGTTCATCTCAGATGATTGCTTCCATTAGCCACAAGAAGATTAGGGATTCTTGCTGTCAGTTTGGACCCTATTGATTATATCATTGATCTCAGTTGCATTGGAAAATATCTTGATGTCACTTAATCCTGCTGCCTGTGGTAACCATGTTGATATCCCTAGTCAGTTTTTGCTCTCAAGAGCTTGGTGATATCTGTGAGCCCTACTGCCAGAAGAATCTATCTTGAAGTTCATGGACAGTGCTGCTACCTACTTCATGTGGAGTGTTCTGAGTTCCACCTCAGAGATGTGTTTGATCCTACTTGCAACTGGAAGCTATACTGATATCAATAATACCTGCTTTTACCAGCAAAAAAAGATGGTGTACATAGGTATTATTGAGATCCTACCTGCCACAAGTAACTATAGTGAATTCCTTGATGCATGTAAGCAGCCCTCAATGCAGATCATATTAATTAAATATCCTTTTTGACACCAGATTCGCTATTGAAGTCAATGATCCATCCTGCCACTGGAGAAGAAATTTATTTGCATGATCTCTTCTTCCCTCTGAGTCTACGATAATATCACTGATTTATCTTGCAATAAACACCACGGAATCTATACTGATGTTGGACCTGCACTCTGCAACAAATGTGTGCAAGGCCCAGGTTCAGCCTGTGTATGCTCCTTAGTTGCTAGTTCAGCATCTGAGAGCCTCAGTGATCCAAGTTGTTTGATTGTGTTGGCATTCCTTTGGAGTTCTTATCCCCCTTGGGGCCCTCAATTTTCTCCCCAACTCTACCATAAGAGACCCAAGCTCCATTCAATATTTGGCTGTGGGTGTCTGTGTCTGTCTGAGTCAGCTGATGAGTAGAGCCTCCTAGAAGTCAACATGCTTCTGTCTGCAATCCTATAACTGTATCATTAATGCTGTCAGGGATTGGTTGTTGCCCATGGGATGGGTCTCTAGTTTGGGCAGTTATTGCTTTGCCATTCATTAGTGTTTTTTCTATCTCTTGTCCATGTATTTCTCATAGACAGAAAAAATTTTAGGTCCAAAGTTTGAAGATGTGTTGGTGTGACGATAGCTTCACTGGAGTTCCTACATAGACACAAGAGGTGGACCATTCAGATTCCATAGCACAATATTGTAAGTCACAGTTAAGATCATCCACATTGGTATTTGAGTGCCTTCTCTTTCCCAGGTTTCAGTCTCATCCTCAACATGCCACATCCCTACACTCTATACCCCTGCAAGTTTCAGTTTTCCCTTCATTCTCATGGTCATCTAGACATCTACCCTGCCCCTACCCACACTGAATTCTGAACACTGCCATGTCATTACCCATTCTTTCTCTCACTCACTTAATTTTGCCCATCTACTGCCCATGATTTTTTTAAGTGAGATTCAATCATCCTCACTTTGTCCTTTCTTCTTGTTTAGCTTTCTTGGGTCTGTGGAGTACAGCAAGTTTATCCTGTATTTTAAGACTAATTTCAATTTATAAGTGACTACATGCCATACATGTCCTTTTGTGTCTGGGTTAACTAGCTCAGGATGATATTCTCCATTCCATCTATTTTCCTACAAAATCCATGATGTCTTTGTTTGTAATAGCTCTATAGTATTCCACTGTGTAGATGTGTCACATTTTCTTTATCCATCTGTCAGTTGAAGGACATCTAGGCTGTTTCCAGTTTCTGGCTATTATGAATAAAGCTATGGACATGGTTGAGCAAGTGTCCTTTTGGGGACAGTGGAATATCTTTTGGGTATAGGCACAGGAGTGGTATAGCTGGCTCTTGAATGGAACTTGAATACAATATTTACAGTTTTCTAAGAAACACCAAATTGATTTCCAAAGTTGATGCAGAAGTTTGCAGTTACACCAGCAATTGAGGTATGTTCCCCTTGATCCACATCCTCACTAAAATGTATTACCACTTGAATTTGCGATGTTAGCCAATATGACTATAGTATGATAGAATCTCAGAGATGTTTTGATTTGCATTTCCCTAATGACAAAGCACATTGAACATTTCTTTAAGTGCTTCTTGGCCATTCAAGATTCTTCTGCTGTGAATTATCTGTACCTAATTTTTCTCCTAGGTTATTTGGTTTTTTGGAGGTTAACTTCTTGAGTTTTTGGTAAATTTTGGACATTAGTCCTCTATTTGATGTCCATTAAGTGAAAATTTTTCATAATGTGTAGGTTGCTGATTTGTACTATAGGCTATGCCCTTTGCTTTACAGAAGCTTTCCAGTTTCATGAGGTCCCATTTATCAGTTCTTGATCTTAGAGCCTGAAATATTGGTGTTCTTTTCAGGAACTTGTTTCCTGTACCAATGTGTTGAACCTATTTCCTACTATCTCTTCTATGAGATTTAGTGTATCTGATTAATGTTGAGGTCTTTGGTCCATTTGGACTTCAGGTTTGTGCATGATAGATGTGGATCTATTTGCATTCTTCTATAAGCAGACATTCAGTTAGACCAAAAAATACTTGCTGAAGATGGCTCCTTTTTCCATGTATTCTTTTATCTTCTTTGTCAAAAATCAAATGCCCATAGGTTTGTGGGGCCATCTCAGGATCGTCCATTCAATTTAATTGATCCACCAGTTTGTTCCTATATAATAGAATGCAGATTTTAATATTATTTCTCTGTATTATAAATCAAGGACAGGTATGGTGGTACCTCTGGAAGTTCTTTTATTGGTTAAGATTGTTTTAGCTATGCTGGTTTTTTTTTTTTTTTTTATCTGTATGAATCTTAGAATTGTTCTTTCAATGTCTGGAAAGAATTGTGTTAGAATTTTGATAGGGATTGCATTAAATTGCTTTTGGTCAGATGATAATTTACAATATGTTAGTCCTACTGCCCCATGAGCATTGAAGATCTTTCCATTTCTGATATGTTCATCAGTTTCTTTCTTCAGAGAATTGAAGTTCTTCTCATTTAATTCCTTATACATGCTTGATTAGAGTTTCACAAAGATATTTTATATTGTTCATGTCTATTGTAAAAAGTTGTATTTTCCTATTTGTTGGCCCAATTATCATTTATCAACGGAGGGCAGGCTGTGTATTATTTTTGAAATAACTTTATATTCAGCTGTTTTGCTGGAGGTGTTTATCAGCTTGCTTATGTTTACTAAAATATCATCTGCAAATAGTGATACATTGACCTCTTCCTTTCTACTTTGTATCTCTGTGAACACCATCAGTTAACTTATTGCTCTGGGTAGAACTTTTAATACTATATTAAATAAATAGTGAGAGAGTGGGGTGCATTCACTTGTGTCCAATTTAGTGGAACTGTTTTAAATTTCTCTACATTTAATTTTATGTTGTCCATTGGCTTTCCATATACTGCTTTGATTAAGTTTATGTATGTGCCTTATATCCCTGATCTCAAACTTTTGACATGAAGGGGTGGTGAATTTTGTTGAAGGCCTTTTCATCATATTATGAGATGATCATGTGAATATTTTCTTTCAATTTGTTGATATGGTGGATAATGTGGATTGGTTTTCAGATATTGAGCCATCCCCACATCCCTGGGATGAAGCCTACTTGATCATCATGGATGAAAGTCTTGATGTATTTCTGAATGGGGTCAAGGTCGCACTTAAAGAAATGTTCAAAGTTCTTAGTTATATGGGACTGCAAATCAAAACGACCCTGAGATTCCACCCTAAACCAAACAGAATGCCTAAGAACAAGAGCTCATGTGACAGCACATGCTGGTGAGTATGTAGAACCCGAGGAACACTCCCTTATTGCTGTTGGGATTGCAGGTTGGTACAACCACTATGGGAAACAATCTGGCTATTCTTCAGAAAATTGGAAATAGTTCTACCTGAAGAACCAGCTCGACAAATTTGGGCATATATCCAAAATATGCCCCACCATTCCACAGAGCCATGTGCTCCACTATGTAGCCTTACATGCAATAGACAGAAGCTGGAAATAACCCAGATGTCCCTCAATAGAAGAGTAGAGACAGAAAATGTGGTTTCTTTACATAATGGAATATTATTCAGCTATTAAGAATGAGATAATCATGAGTTTTTCAGGCAAATGGTTAGAACTGGAAATTATCATCATGAGTTAAGTATCTCAGACCCAAAAGGACATTCATAGTATGTGCTCACGAGTAAGTGGATATCAGCCAAAAAGTACAGAATACCTAGGATACAACCTACTGAACTTAAGAGATTTAACAACAGAAAGGCACAAGTGAGGATACTTCAGTAACATTTGAGGGTGAAGAAAATAATCATAGGAGTCAGGGGGAAGGAGGAACCTAGGTGTGAGTGGGGAGATGGAACAGAAATGGGAAGAGGATCAGTTAGGTGGGACAGGAAAGAAGCCCAGAGTGGTAGAAGAATGAGTGGAAATATTCAGGTTTCAGGGTGGGGTTGAGGTACCATGGAACTCTAGAAAGTACCATGGACCTTGGAGTTAAGACTCTCAGGAATTAGTGATATGCTCAACAGTGGGGAAAGTGAACTTAAATAGCATCCACCTCCAGTAGATAGACAGGGCTTCAGATAGTGCTATTCAGGCTCCTGACCCACATTACATCTCCTCCATCTCCTCTGATATAAGTTTCTTCCCTCTTTTTCACCTACCCCTTTTCTCTTACATTCCAGTCCCTTTCACCCTCTATTTCCCATGAGTATTTTGTTTCCCTTTCTAAGTAGGGCTAAAGCATTCACACTGGTCTTCCTTCTGCTTGAGGTTCATTTGCTCCATGAGTTGTATCTTGGGAATTCTATGTTCTTTGACTAATATTCACTTATTAGTGAGTACATACCATGTATGGTCTTTTGTGACTGAGTTACCTCACTCAAGACAATAGTTTTTATTTTATTTTTTTTCAATTTTTAATTAGCTATTTTCTTCATTTACATTTCAAATGCTATCCCGAAAGTCTCCTATACCCTCCCCTGTGCACTGCTCCCCAATCCACCCACTCCCACTTCTTGGCCCTGCATTCCCCTGTAATGGGGCATATAAAGTTTGCAAGACCAAGGGGCCTCTCTCTTCCCAATGATGCTGACTAGGCCATCTTCTGCTACATATGTAGATAGAGAAAGAAGATCTGAGGGTGCTGGTTAGTTAAATTTTTGTTCCACCTATAGGGTTGCAGACCCCTTTAGTTCCTTGGGTATATTCTCCAGCTCCACCATTGGGGCCCTGAGTTCTATCCAATAAATGACTATGAGCATCCACTTCTGTATTTGCCAGGCACTGGAATATCCTTACAAGAGACAGCTATATCAGGGTCCTTTCAGCAAAATCTTGCTGGCATGTACAATAGTGTCTGTGTTTGGTGGCTGATTATAGGATGGATCCTTGGATGGGGTAGTCTCTAGATGGTCCATCCTTTCATCTTAGCTCCAAACTTTGTCTCTGTAACTCCTTCCATGTGTGTTTTGCTCCCTATTCTAAGGAGAAATGAAGTATCCACCCATTGGTCTTCCTGCTTCTTGATTTTCTTGTGCTTTGCAAATTGTATCTTGGATATTCCAAGTTTCTTGGCTAATATCCATTTATCAGTGAGTGCATATCAAGTGACTTCTTTTGTGATTGGGTTACCTCACTTAAGATAATATCCTCCAGACACATCCATTTGCCCAAGAATTTCATAAATCCATTATTTTTAATAGCTGAGTAGTATTCCCTTGTGTAAATGTACCACATTTTCTGCATCAATTCCTCTGTTGAGGGACATCTGGGTTGTTTCCAGCTCTGGGCTATTATAAATAAGACTGCTATGAACATAGTGGAGCATGTGTCCTTCTTACCGGTTGGAACAGCTTCTGGGTATATGCCCAGGAAGGTATTGCTGCATCTTCAAGTAGTACAATGTCCAATGTTCTCAGGAACCGCCAGACTGATTTCCATAATTGTTGTACAAGGTTGCAATGCCACCAGCAATGGAGGAGTGTTTCTCTTTCTTCACATCCTTGCCAACATCTGCTGTCCCCTGAATTTTCAAACTTAGCCATTCTGAATGGTGTGAGGTGGAATCTCATGATTGTTTTGATTTGCATTTCCCTGATGATTAAGGATGTTGAACATTTTTTCAGGTGCTTGTCAGCCCTTCAGTATTCCTCACTTGGGAATTCATTGTTTAGCGCTGTACCACATTTTTAATGGGGTTAGTTGAATTTCTGTGGTCCAGCTTCTTGAACTCTTTATATATATTGGATATTAGTTTCCTGTCAGATTTAGAATTAGAAAAAAATCCTTTCCCAATCTGTTGGTGGCCTTTTTGTCTTATTGACAGTGTCTTTTGCCTTACCGAAATTTTGCAATTTTATGAGGTCCCATTTGTCAATTCTTGATCTTACTGCACAAGCCATTGATGTTCTGTTCAGGAATTGTTCCCTTTTGCCTATAACTTCGAGGCTTTTACCCACTTTATCCTCTATAAAATTCAGTCTGGTTTTATGTGGAGTTCTTTGATATACTTAGACTTGAACTTTGTACAAGAAGATAAGAATGGATTAATTTGCATTCTTCTAAATGATAACCTCCCATTGTTCCAGCACCATTTCTGAAAATGCTTTTTTTCCAATGGATGGTTTTAGCTCCCTTGTCAAAGTTCAAGTTATGATAATGTGTGAGTGCATTGCTGGTTCTTCAATTCTATTCCATTGATCTCCCTGTCTGTTGCTGTACTAGTACCATGCAGTTTTTATCAGAATTGCTCTGAAGTACAGGTTGAGATCAGGCATGGTGATTCCACCAGAGTTTCTTTTATTTTTGAGAATAGTTTTTGCTATCTTAGTTTATTTTGTCATTCCAGATGAATATGCAAATTGACCTTTCTAACTCAGTGAAGATTTGATTTGGATTTTTGATGGGAATTGCATTGAATCTGTAGATTTCTGTTGGCAGGATAGCCATTTTTCTATATTAATCCTGCCAATCCATGAGCATGGGATATCTTTCCTTCTTCTGAGATCTTTAATTTCTTTCGTCAGAGACTTGAAATTCTTGTCATACAGATCTTTCATTTCCTTAGAGTCACACCAATGTATTTTATATTTTTTGTAACTATTTTGAAGGGTGTTGTTTCACTAATTTCTTTCTCAGCCTGTTTATCCTTGAGTAAAGAAAGGCCATTGGTTTGTTTGAGTTAATTTTATATCCAGCTACTGTACTGAAGCCATTTATCAGGTTCAGGAATTCTCTGGTGGAATTTTTAGGGTCACTTATATATACAATCATATCATCGGCAAATAGTGATATTTTGACGTCTTTCCAATTTTTATCCCCTTGATCTCCTTTTATTGTAGTATTGCTCTGGCTAGCAATTCAAGTACTATATTGAATAGGTAGGGAGAAAGTGGGCAGCCTTGTCTATTCCCTTATTTTAGTGGGACTGCTTCCAGTTTCACTCCATTTGGTTTGATATTGGCTACTGGTTTGCTGTATATTGCGTTTATTTTGTTTAGGTATGGGCCTTCAATTCCTGATCTTTCTATGCCTTTTATCATGAAGGGTTGTTGGATTTTGTCAAATGCTTTCTCAGCACCTAATGATATTATCATTTGATTTTTGTTTTTGAGTTTGCTTATGTAGTGGATTATTTTTTAAAGTTTTGCTGTAGGAGTGATATGATACGGGCTAAATTGCAATAGTGTTGACCTGGCGCAGATTCCACTAGGGGTTGACAGAGGAAAATGGGATTAGAAAATCCTAAACAGGCATTTGTCTGCAATCTTCAAGAGCTGCTTCAGGCTAGAGGAGTAGGGATTGAAAAACAACTGTTAGAATATTTTCCGGAATACATTGATAGCTTTCCGTATATTAAACCATCCCTGCATCCCTGGGATGAAGCCTACTTGGTCTTGATGGATGATCGTTTTGATGTATTATTGGATACGGCTTTCGAGGATTTTATTGAGAATATTTTCATCAATATCCGTGAGGGAAATTGATCTGAAGTTTTCTTTCGTTGATGGATCTTTGTGTGGTTTAGGTATTAGAGTATTTGTGGCTTCACATAATGAATTGGGTAGAGTAACTTCCATTTCTATTTTGTGGACTAGTATGAGGAGAGTTGGAATTAGGTCTCCTTTGAAGGTCTGATAGAACCTAAACACATCTGGTCCTGGGCTTTTTTTTTTTTTTTTTTTTTTTTGGTGACTATTAATGACTGCTTCTATTTCTTTAGGGAAAATGGGACTGTTCAGATCTTTAATCTGATCCTGATTTAACTTTGGCACCTGGTATCTGTCTGGGAAGTTGTCCATTTCATCCAGGTTTTCTAGTTTTGTTGAATATAGCCTTTTGTAGTAGGATCTGATGATGTTTTGGATGTCCTCAGGTTTTGTTGTTATGTCTCTGGTATCTGTCTGGTAAGTTGTCCATTTCATCCAGGTTTTCTAGTTTTGTTGAATATAGCCTTTTGTAGTAGGATCTGATGATGTTTTGGATTTCCTCAGGTTCTGTTGTTATATCTCCCTTTTAATTTTTGATTTTGTTAATTAGGATACTGTCCCTGTGCCCTCTTCTTAGTCTGATTAAGGGTTTATCTAACTTGTTGATTTTCTCAAAGAACCAGCTCCTGGTTTGGTTGATTCCTTGAATAGATCTTTTTGTTTGCACTTGGTTGATTTCTGCTCTAAGTTTGATTATTTCCTACTGTCTACTCCTCTTGGGAGAATTTGCTTCCATTAATTCTAGAGCTTCTAGGTCTGTTGTCAGGCTGCTAGTGTGTGTTCCCTCTAGTTTCTTTTTGGAGGCATTCAGGGCTGTGAGTTTTCCTCTTAGGACTGCTTTCATTGTGTCCCATAAATTTGGGTATGTTGTGGCTTCATTTTCATTAAATGTTAAAAAGTCTTTAATATCTTTCTTTATTTCTTCCTTGACCAAGTTATCATTGAGTAGAGTGTTGTTCAGTCTCCACATGAATGTTGGTGTTCTCTTATTTATGTTGTTATTGAAGATCAGCCTTAGTCCATGGTGATCTGATATGTTGAATGGGATTATTTCAATATTTTTGTATCTATTGAGGCCTGTTTTGTGACCCATTATATGGTCAATTTTGGAGGAGGTACCATGAGGTGCTGAGAAGAAGTTATATCCTTTTGTTTTAGGATAAAATGTTTTGTAGATGTCTGTTAAATCCATTTGTATCATAACTTCTGTTAGTGTCCAGGAGTCTCTGTTCAGTTTATGTTTCTAGGATCTGTCCATTGGTGAGAGTGGGGTGTTGAAGTCTCCCACTATTTTTGTGTGAGGTACAATGTGTGCTTTGAGCTTTACTAAAGTTTCTTAAATGAATGTGGCTCCCCTTGCATTTGGAGCATAGATATTTAGAACTGATAGTTCCTTTTGGAGGATTTTACCTTTATGAGTATGAAGCACCCCTCCTTGTCTTTTGTGATAACTTTGGGTTGGAAGTAAATTTTATTCGATATTAGAATGGCTACTCCCACTTGTTTTTTCAGACCATTTGCTTGGAAAATTGTTTTTCAGCCTTTTACTCTGATGTAGAATCTGTCTTTCTTCTCGAGGTGGGTTATCTGCAAGCAGCAAAATTCTGGGTCCTGTTTGTGTAGTCAGTCTATTAGTCTATGTCTTTTTATTGGGGAATTTAGTCCATTTATGTTAAGAGAAATTAAAGAAAAGTAGTTGTTGCTTACTGTTATTTTTGTTGTTAAAGTTGGGATTCTGTTCTTGTGGCTGTCTTATTTTAGATTTGTTGAAGGATTACTTTCTTGCTTTTTCTCGGGTGTAGTTTCCATGTATGTGTTGGTGTTTTCCCTTTATTATCCTTTGAAGGGCTAGATTCATGGAAAGATATTGTGTGAATTTGTTTTTATCATGGAATACTTTGGTTTCTCCATCTATTCTAATTGAGATATTTGCTGGTGCATATTAGCCTTGGCTGGCAATTGTGTTCTCTTAGGGACAGTATAACATCCGTCCAGGATCTTCTGGCTTTCATAGTCTCTGCTGATAAGTCTGGTGTTATTCTAGTAGGTCTGCTTTTATATGTTACTTGAGTGTTTTCCCTTACTGCTTTTAATATTCTATCTTTATTTAGTGCATTTGTTGTTCTGATTATTATGTGTCAGGAGAAGTTTCTTTTCTTGTTCAGCCTTTTTGGAATTCTGTAGGCTTCTTGTATATTCATGGGAATCTCTTTCTTTAGGTATTGGAAGCTTTCTTCTATAACATTGTTGAAGATATTTGCTGGCCCTTTAAGTTGAGAATCTTCATTCTCAACTACTATTATCCATAGGTTTGGTCTTCTCATTGTGTCCTGGGTTTCCTGAATGTTTTGAGTTGGGATCTTTTTGCATTTTGCATTTTCTTTGATTGTTGTGTTCATGTTACCTATGGAATCTTCTGCATCTGAGATTCTCTTTCCATCTCTTGTATTCTGTTGTTGATGCTCACATCTATGTTTCCTGATTTCTTTCCCAGGGTTTTTATCTCCAGAGTTGTTTCCCTTTAGTTTTTCTTCATTATTTCTACTTCTATTTTTAGATCTTGGATTTTTTTTTATTCAATTCCATCACCTATTTGGTTGTGTTTTCCTGTAATTCTTTACGGGATTTTTATGTTTCTTCTACCAGTTTAGCAGTGTTTACCTTTAGTTCTTTAAGGACTTGTACTTGTTTAGCAGTGTTCTCCTGTAATTCCTTGAGGGATTTCTGTGCTTCTTCTTTAAGGGCTTCTACCTGTTTAGCGGTGTTCTCCTGTTATTCCTTTAGGGATTTCTGTGTTTCCTCTTTAAGGGCTTCTACCTGTTTAGCCGTGTTCTCCTGTATTTCTTTAAGTTATTAATGTACTTCTTAAAATCTTCTACCACCATCAAGAGATATGATTTTAAATCCGAGTCTTGCTTGTCGGGTTTTTGGGGTATCCAGGACTTTCTGTGGTGGGCTTACTGGATTCTGATGATGCCAGGTGTTCTTGGTTTTTGTTAGAAAGATTTTTACCTTTTCCTCTCAACATCTGGTAATCTCTGCTGTTAATGTTCAAGCTGTCTCTGGCTGGAGCTTGGTCCTCCTGTGATTCTGTTAGCCTCTGTCAGCACTCCTGAGAATCCAACTCTCACCAGAGTCCCAGTCTCAGATTATCTCTGCAGGCAAGTTCTCCACTTGCAGGCTGGTGTCCAGAAGTCTGGAGCTCTGATCCACCTCCTGAGTCCAGTTGTCAGAGCCCTCCCTGTAGGCAGAATCACCTTTGACAAGGAAGGTAGCCAGGGTTCTGGGTCTCAGCTCTGCCTCCTGGCTGAGGATGAAGGCCCGAAGGGACCCTGTCCAAAAAGCTCTGTTGCTTCAGTCGCCCACATGCCCTCCAGTGCTCAAGAGGTCTTGGGTATGCTAGAGGAACTGCAGAGTGGAGAGTTCTCTGGGGCCCTCAACACCCTTGGCCGTGTTAACGCAGAAGATGGTGGGGCTGGCACCCACTGGAAAGAATCCCAGCCTCTTGTTGGGCAGGTTTCCTTTGTCCCTGTTCCTGCTGGCAAAAGACCCTTCTCGACTCTTTGGACCTAATGTTGTGTTCCACTCACCTGTGATCCAGAGGTCCCAGGTGTGCTAGGGGTCCTGTGGCATGGAGAGTCCTCTGGGGCTCTTGGCACCCTCTGGTAGGTTCAGTCAGAAGATGGCAGGGCTGGCCTGACCTGAATGGATCCCAGCCTCTGTTCAGGTGGTGTTCCTTTGTCCCTGTTCCTGCTGGCACAAGACCCTCTGTGATTCTTTGGAGCTGATGTTGCATTCTACTTGCCCATGATCCTTAGGTGATCCCTAGTTCCTGTGGCATGGAGAGTACTCTAGGGCCCTTGGCAGCCTCCGGCTGGTTCAGGTAGAAGATAGTGGGGCAGGATGACAGTTTTGATCTTAGTCATTCCCACTGGTATGAGGTGGAGTCTTAGGGTTGTTATGATTTGCATTTCTCTAATGACTACAGATGTTTCTTTAGGTGCTTCTTGGCCATTCATGTTTCCTCAGTTGAGAAATCTGTTTAGCTTTGTTCATTATTTTTACTAGGGTTATTTGGTTCTCTGGATTCTAACATCTTTTGTTAAGGATTTCTTTCATTACTCTGCACACACCCTTGAGTTTGCTTCCTCCCAATCATCATCAATACAAATGATAGAGAAAATACTTGGATCTGAACAGAAAAGAAAGTGAAGGTTAACATCATTTTTAAATAAAACTAAAGGAGCTGGAGAGATGGCTCAGCTGTTGAAAGCACTATTTCTTTTTCTAGAGGACTCACAGTGAATTCCCAGCACCCACATTGCAGCTAACAACTGTCTTTAAGTCCAGTTGCAGGGTAACTAATGCCTGCTTCTGAGCTCTGCAGGCTCAAGGCACAAGTGTGAGACTCATACATATACGTGAGCTAAGCATTTATATATAAAATCTTTTTTAAAGTCTCACAAATTTTAAAATAAACTAAAGCAACCCAGATGAAAGCAGGAATCAAAATTTTTAAAATCTCTTTTTCCCTTCCTTCCTTCCTTCCTTCCTTCCTTCCTTCCTTTCTTTCTTCCTTCCTACTTTTTTTTTAAAGTAGGATATCACATATCCTAGGAGTTACTCAGAATCTTTATTTTTTTCTAAAGGTTTATTTTTATTCATGTGTATATGTGTGTTATTGTTTATATAAGTGTTACATGTGTACAGCTCTACATGTTGACTAAAAGAGGGTGTCAGACCCATTGGAGCTATGGGCAGTTATGAGCTGCCCAATATGGGTGTGTGGGACTGAATTCTAGTCCCCTAGAAGAGCAGCAAACACTCTTTACTTACCCAGTAATCTCTCTAGTCCCTCAGACATACCATGCACTCACAGTTAGCCTTTAATTTCTGATCCTCACACCCCTACATCCAAAGATCTCCCTGTACCATCATGACCAGCAGGATGAAATCTCTTGAAAACCTGGAATAAGTTTGTTAATAACAGCACATGAGCAGGAGAGAGCTAAGTGTTCTAAATAAGTCAAGCTTAAAGAAGAAAGTTAACATTACATTCTCCATAAATATCAGAATACCATTTATGATACATTTTTCCACTGTATATATGATATATATTTTCCCATATCCATATGATATATATATCTCCATTCAAGCACTAAAATGACATGTATGGTATGCATTTGTTTAAATATAGATGCTAGCATTTAAGTCTTTGATAAGTCACAATCCATATAACCACAGAGATTAGGTAAAGAGTATGGAACTAAAGTAGAGGGAAGAATATTCAAAGGAGCAAAAATAGAATTATAGACTTATTGGTGGGGATATATGGGGATTGGAAGTGAAGACTAAATAAAGATGGGGAAGGAACAGGAAGTGGAGTCGAATGCCTATGGCGAGGGAGAGTTATAACTAAGGATTATTTGTGGGTGGTTGTATGCCGTTAATGGATGTAAAGACTAAATAGAGATGGAGAAGGAAGAGGAAGGGCAGATAAATGCCTATGGAGAGGGAGAGTTATAACTAAGGGCCAGTTGTTGGGTCATATGAATCTTCTTAAAATATATATGCATATGTAAGAAATGTAAATGGAATCACCAAATAAAGAGTAAAATAAACCAACTGGACACCACTCAGTACTAAATGAAACCCCAGTGGTTAGAATGGGTTACATATAAGTGAGTTTTTGGCCAAAAGGGACACACACAAACCCACAAACAAAGAATCCAGGCTATTGAAAATGCTGTATATTTGTTTTCCACAAACCAACGGTAATTCCCTATTGGTGACAATAATGCCTACATAAACCATTGAACCAAGAGAAATCAAGCTGGTGCTTAAATAGAGACCACACAAAATGACTAGTGCTGATGGTACTGGAAGGCACTCCTCAATCTACCAAAGGAGGAAGGTAAATATCAATCCAGCTACAAAAGTTTTAACCTTTAATAGAAAAGTGTCTGCCAGATATACTTTTATAATAGTTTCACAAAACTTCTAAGAGCAACCAACAAATATGTTTTTCTTGATTTGAAGCCCAATCTGAAACCAAGAGAGGTATCTATACTCAAGAGAACATTTTTGTGTTTGCTTGCCTGTATCCTTCCTTTCCCTCCCTGCCTCCCCCACCTCCAAACAGGGACACAGACAACACAGGTCTTTTTACACTCAGCTTCTCCCTGTGAATAAAGAATTGGGAGACAAAGGTACAAAGGGCTCCAGACCAGGAAATTCATTGATATAAAGAGAGAAATATAACCTCTTGATACTTAAAGATGGCATAAAGATATTCTCCTCTAATAATTCTTACAGGATACTCATATTATGTCTAACGTGGGCACCATAGGAACTTTGGGTTTAAATACTGGTTTGACAGGCTGCCTCTTATAAGCTGGTGTAGCACTTAAAGATGGAAAATTTCACCTGTGGTTTGGGACTAGCTAGGGAGTATTAGTCACTGACTCCAAGTAGTGAGAGCAGTTATAATATCCTGCTATGAATAGGTATTAATAATAAAGTCTGTGTCTCTAGGTAAAGAGCATAACAGATATCATAATATGTATTAATTAAATAGATGTGTGGCTCCTGGTATAGAGCACAGCAAATAGAAGGTTTAAATAAATGTCTGTAGCTCTTGGTAGAGAGCACAATAGAAAACAGAAAAGATAGATGCTCTAGGAGAAAAGTATATTATTCATGGGAAATTTCACCTGTGGTTCAGAACTAGATAGGGAATATTAGTCACTGACTCCAAGTAGAGCAGTGATAATCACCTGCTATGAACAGGTATTAATTAATAGAAGTCTGTAGCTCCAGGTAGAGAACATAACAGATAGCTGGTATAACAGGTATTAGTGGATGGTTGAATTAATTCCTTTAAAGATGGTATAAAGGTATATTGCTCTAATAAGTATTACAGGGTACTCATATTCTTTCTAACGTGGGTTTCTAGGGAATTTTGGGGTTAAATCCTGATTTGATAAGCTACTACTTATAAGCAAATATAGAAAGTAAAGGAAAGGGGAAAAGGGAAAAGGGAAAAAGGGAAAAGGGAAAAAGGGAAAGGGAAAGGAAAAGAAAGGAAAGAAAGGGAAGAGGAAAGGAAAATGAAAAGGATAGGAAAGAGGATATGAAAGGAAAAGAGAAAGGAAAGGGGAAAAGAAAGAAGACGAAAGAGGAAAGGAAAAGGAAAGGAAAATAGAAGTGTGAATCACTTGTTTTAAAGATAGTATAATAAAGTTTGAAGGAGAGTCATATTCTGTCTAATGTGGGCTCCATGGGAATTTTGGGATAATATCCTGACATGACAAATTAGAAAGACCTAAATAGGCTAAAATGAGTGTGGTTTTGTGTATTGTGGTTGTTTTATTGTTCCTATGGGACACAGGGCAACCAAAAGGTTTTCCTGGTTATCAGCCGAAGGACATGCTAATTTGTGGAACAGGTTTTGTCATCTGTTTTTGGAAAAGGTGATTAAAGTACTTACACCTTCCAGAGTTATATGGATCAGATTTGGTAGAGGGAGACACCTAAGGTGTAGATTCCAGAGAATCAAATAACAAGTTTGTCTTAGTCAGGGTTTCTATTCCTGCACAAACCTCATGACCAAGAAGCAAGTTGGGGAGGAAAGGGTTGATTCAGCTTAAAATTCCATACTGATGTTTATCACCAAGGAAGTCAGGACTGGAACTCAAGCAAGTCAGGAAGCAGGAGCTGATGCAGAGGCCATGGAGGGATGTTCTTTACTGGCTTGCTTCCCCTGGCTTGCTCAGCCTGCTCTCTTATAGAACCCAAGACTAACAGCCCAGAAATGGTCCCACCGACAAGGGGCCTTTCCCCCTTGATCACTAATTGAGAAAATGCCTTACAGTTGTATCTCATGGAGGCATTTCCCCAACTGAAGCTCCTTTCTCTGTGATAACTCCAGCTGTGTCAAGTTGACACAAAACTAGCCAGCACAAAGTTTATCTTGATGATACTAAAATTTTGTTTTGAGATTTATATATTACAGAATATACAGCCTTGGTGAATTTCATCATCAGACATGCTGAACTGACCTCCCTGAACCCCTGTTGTCTTGGATTTTCATCTGGATCCAGTCAGGACACAGACATCAGAGATGAATACAATCATTGGTATGGCCTTCATAAGGCCAACTAACTCTCACATTTCCCTACTCTTCCCCCTACCTTCAAATGTATCCCAACACCCATATTTAGCTTGAAGAAGTCATGAAGAGTTGTCATCCAAGTTCCCTAAGCTTCAGGGCTGGTGGTGGTTATTATAGGTTGTCTTAGATACTAAAAAAATTTGAAGTTCAGGGCTTAGAACCTGTCCTTCTATTGCTGCTATTATAATCAGATCTGAGATGTTTAAGCAGGTGAGTTAAGGGCCAAATAGGAAATTCATGGCTATGAGGTTTTTGTTTGGGTGTTTTCAGTTATTTTAATTAGAAATGGCTGAGAGTAGTTAACAGACAACAGTCTAGATTACTTAACATAGATACCTGGTTTGCAAAACATTAGAAGTCCACAGAATTTGAGCTTTAATATTATTTATTCACATGTTGTTAAGACACGTCTGCTCCTGACAGGTTTCCCTTCTTTGATTCAAAGAAGAAACTGAGTATCTTTGAGGTACTCCATTTGTGACAAAATAACCACTAGGCAAGAATTGCCTCATTTCATCTACAGACATAATACAGTTCAAAGAAAGGATACACTTACAGGCTAGGACAGCTTGATTCTGATGAGACAGAGTAGGCTAGTCCTTAATATTAATGTAACTGAAAGTCTGTTGATGACCTGGCCAGTAGGTTGAATATCGATGCTCCAATGTTTTGAAGTAAGGGACTATCCAGGTGATCAGTTGTCTCTATAAATTGGCTAAGTTTTGGAAGCTGTTTTAGGCTTCCTATATATTCTCAGTTAATATCAGTGGTTCTTGAATTTCTGTTGGGGTTGAAAAACTACATAGTCTCCTAGAGAACTGAGGCTTTTTACTTTAAGAGGAACAGATTTGAGAGGATGTTTTTCAGGTGGCATTGTATCTAAAGCCCAGTGATAGCCAGGCTCAGAACCTGGCTTTACCTAAGGATAGATGACAGAGCTTCTATTTAATTAACAACCATAATAAACTGGGTGTTAGGTCTCTTCTAATTTATAAATAACAAAATAGTAATAGTTATGTTCAATATTTTCTGAAATAAAATAGTCTTTTAATTGGACAGATAGGGGGAAATGTTGTGGGTAGCCATGGGGATAATTATATTTAATATTAATTCCATTCTCCTGTGAGTGGCTGCAAACAAGGAGGTAGTCAGCACTCAGGTGATTTCCTAAAAATCTGCTTCCCACCTTAATTTGTAAAATAAAGGAAAGCTGATGATTGGGCAGGTAAAAGGGAAGGTGGAGTGGAAGTTGGGAGAATAAGAAGGAGAAAATGGAAGAGGGAGAGGATGCAGAGGTGGAGGAAAACAAAGAAAAGCAGAGCAGAAGCCCATCGCCTGGGGAAACTGCAAGTTCTAAGGGGTCTCATAAGCTGTGGAAGATGGTAGCATAGTGGTAGATCTGTCCAATCTTGGTGCACAGCATGTAATCATATTAACTGAGTTGTGTTTTCATTGCTGGGGCATATTTTGGAGGAGATTTTTACCTCAACACCATGGTGTTACCACAATGCTGGTAAGAATAACTTCCTTGGGGTTTTCCTTATACTCGGAGGTCATCCTGATAGCTGAGAGTACCAGGCCAATGTCCAGTTCCGTATGTTGTAATCCCCTAATGAAGCATAATGCAACTATAACCCGGTTTTCAGTGCCCATGATATTATTTCTGACATATTTACACACTTGGTGAAAAAAGCAAGCTTTAAGAATCACAAGCAATTTTACATGTATATTTTGATTGATAGAGCAAAGCGTCAAACGCTTTACATATATACTCATATTTGATATGGAAAACAGCTCCAACTTTACTTTTCTCACACTGCTTACTTATCTGTGTAAAATCTTTCAGGTAGTATAAAATGCAAGGTGATTACTTTTTGTTTTCTTCTCGTGAACAATTATGAGTATATGTAAGGAAAAGCATCTTCCAAATATACTCCCACAATTATCTGTTTATAAATTATGGATAAAAAAATTTCCTCCTAGAATCCACATATATTTATATCTAAGCAAGTTGTTATAGATTAAACATGTGTAAGCAAGCAAGGTAAGTTTTTTTTTTTTTTTCAGCCAGTTACCCTTACTGGTAGACTGCTATTTGCTGTTATAAAGGAAGGGTCAATTACTTTATTATTTATGTCAAAAATTAATGCTATAAAAATCTTTTTTTTTAATTAGGCATTTTCCTCATTTAAATTTCCAATGCTATCCCAAAAGTGCCCCATACCCTCCCCAACCACTCCTCTAGCCACCCTTTTTGGCCCTGGCATTCCCCTGTACTGGGGCATATATAGTTTGCAAATCCAATGGCCCTCTCTTTCCAGTGATGGCCGACTAGGCCATCTTTTGATACATATGCAGGAGGAGTCAAGAGCTCTGTGGTACTGGTTAGTTCATAATGTTGTTCCACCTATAGGGTTAGAGATCCCTTTAGTTCCTTGGGTATTTTCTCTAGCTCCTCCATTGGGGGCCCTGTGATCCATCCAATAGCTGACTGTGAGCATCCACTTATGTGTTTGCTAGGCCCCAGCATAGTCTCACTAGAGATAGCTATATCAGGTTCATATCAGCAAAATCTTGCTAGTGTATACAATGGTGTCAGCGTTTGGAGGCTGATTATGGGATGGATCCCTGGATATGGCAGTCTCTAGATGGTCCATTCTTTTGTCTCTGCTCCAACTTTGTCTCTGTAACTCCTTTTATGGGTGTTTTGTTCCCAATTCTAAGAAGGGGCAAAGTGTCCACACTTTGGTCTTCCTTCTTCTTGAGTTTCATGTGTTTTGCAAATTGTAACTTATATTTTGGATATTCTAAGTTTCTGGGCTAATATTTACTTATCAGTGAGTACATATCATTTGAGTTCTTTTGTGATTGGGTTACCTCACTCAGGATAATGCCCTCCAGGTCCAACCATTTGCCTAGGAATTTCATAAATTCATTCTTTTTAATACCTGAGTAGTACTCTATTGTGAAAATGTACCGCAATGTTTGTATACATCCCTCTCTTGAGGGGCATCTGGGTTCTTTCCAGCTTCGGGCTATTATAAATAAGCCTGCTATGAACATAGTGGAGCATGTTTCTTTCTTACTAGTTGCAACATCTTCTGGATATATTCCCAGGAGAGGTATTGAGGGATGCTCCGATAGTACCATGTCCAGTTTTCTGAGAAACCTCCAGACAGATTTCAAGAATGGTTGTACAAGCTTGCAATCCCACCAACAGTGGAGGACTGTTCCTCTTTCTCCACATCCTCGCCAGCATCTGCTGTCACCTGAATTTTTTATCTTAGCCATTCTGACTGGTATGAGATGGAATCTCAGGGTTGTGTTGATTTGCATTTCCCTGATGATTAAGAATACTGAACATTTTTTTCAGGTGTTTCTCAGCCATTCGGTATTCCTCGGGTGAGAATTCTTGGTTTAGCTCTGAGGCCCATTTTTTAATGGGGTTATTTGGTTTTCTGGATTCCACCTTCTTGAGTTCTTTACATATATTGGATATTAGTCCTCTATCTGATTTAGGATAGGTAAAGATCCTTTCCCAATCTGTTGGTGGCGTTTTTATCTTATTGACAGTGTCTTTTGCCTTACAGAAGCTTTGCAAGTTCATGTGGAACCATTTGTCAATTCATGATCTTACAGCACAAGCCATTGCTGTTCTATTCAGGAATTTTTCCCCTGTGCCAATATCTTCAAAGCTTTTCCCCACTTTCTCCTCTATATGTTTCAGTGTCTGGTTTTATGTGGAGCTCCTTGATCCACTTAGTTTTGACCTTAGTACAAGGAGATAGGAGTGGATCAATTTCCATTCTTCTACATGATAACCACCAGTTGTGCCAGCACCATTTAATGAAAATGCTGTCTTTTCTCCACTGGATGGTTTTAGCTCCCTTGTGGAAGATCAAGTGACCATAGGTGTGTGGGTTCATTTATGGGTTGTCAATTCTATTCCATTGTTCTACTTTTCTATCATTATACCAGTACCATGAAGATTTTTATCACAATTACTCTGTAGTAAAACTTTAGGTCAGGCATGGTGAGTCCACCAGAGGTTCTTTTATCCTTGAGGAGAGTTTTTGCTATCCTAGGTTTTTGGTTATTCTAGATGAATTTGCAGATTTTTCTTTCTAATTCATTGAAGAAAGGAGTTGGAATTTTGATGGGGATTGCATTGAATCTGTAGATTGCTTTTGGCAAAATAGCCATTTTTACAATGTTGATCCTGCCAATCCATGAGCATGGGGGATCTTTCCATTTTCTGAGATCTTCTTTTATTTTTTCTTCAGAGACTTGAAGTTCTTATCATACAGATCTTTCACTTCCTTAGTTAGAGTCATGCCAAGGTATTTTATATTATTTGTGACTATTGAGAAGGGTGTTGTTTCCCTAATTTCTTTCTCAGCCTTTTTATTCTTTGTGTAGAGAAAGGCCATTGACTTGTTTGAGTTAATTTTATATCCATGTACTTCAATGAAGCTGTTTATCAGGTTTGGGTAATTCTTTGAATAGTTCTTCTTGTTCCACTTGGTTGATTTTGCCCCTGAGTTTGATTATTTCCTGCTGTCTACTCCTCTTGGTGAATTTGCTTTCTTTTTTTTCTAGAGCTTTTAGGTGTGTGGTCAAGCTGCTAGAGTGTTCTCTCTCTAGTTTCTTTTTGGAGGCACTCAGAGCTATGAGTTTCCCTCCTAGAAATGCTTTCATAGTGTCCCATAAGTTTGGGTATGTTGTGGCTTCATTTTCATTAAAACTCTAAAAAGTCTTTAATTTCTTTCTTTATTCCTTCCTTGACCAAGGTATCATTGAGAAGAGTGTTGTTCAATTTCCATGTGAATGTTGGCTTTCCATCATTTATGTTGTTATTGAAGATCAGCCTTAGTCCATGGTGGTCTGATAGGATGCATGGGAGATTTCAATATTTTTGTATCTCTTGAGGCCTTTTTTTTTGACCAATTTTGTGGTCAATTTTGGAGAAGGTACAATGAGGTGTTGAGAAGAAGGTATATCCTTTTGTTTTAGAATAAAATGTTCTGTAGATATCTGTTCAGTCCATTTGTTTCATCTCTTCTGTTAGTTTCACTGTGTCCCTGTTTAGTTTCTGTTTCCACGATCTGTCCATTGATGAAAGTTTTATTCGATATTTGAATGGCTAGTCCAGCTTGTTTCTTCAGACCATTTGCTTGCAAAATTGTTTTCCACCCTTTCACTCTGCGGTAGTTTCTGTCTTTTTCCCTGAGATAGCTTTCCTGTAAGCAGCAGAATGTTGGGTCCTGTTTGTGTAGCCAGTCTGTTAGTCTATGTCTTTTTATTGGGGGAATTGAGTCCATTGATATTAAGAGATATTAAGGAAAATAATTGTTGCTTCCTATTATTTTTGTTTTTAGAGTTGGCATTCTGTTTTTGTGGCTGTCTTCTTTTTGATTTCTTGAGGGATTACTTTCTTGCTTTTACTAGGGCATGGTTTTAGTCCTTGTATTGTTTTTTTGTTGTTGTTGTTTTGTTGTTGTTTTGTTTTTCCTGTTGTTATCCTTTGGAAGGCTGGATTCGTGGAAAGATAATGTGTGAATTTGGTTTTGTCGTGGAAAACTTTCCTTTCTCCATCTATGGTAATTGAGAGTTTGGCTGGGTATAGTAGCCTGGGCTGGCATTTGTGTTCTCTTAGGGTCTCTATAATCTGTCCAGGATCTTCAGGCTTTCATAGTCTCTGGTGAAAATTCTGGTGTAATTCTGATAGGCCTGCCTTTATATGTTACTTGACCTTTCTCCCTTACTGCTTCTAATATTCTCTTTTATTTAGTGCATTTGTTGTTTTGACTTTTATGTGTTGGGAGGAATTTCTTTTCTGGTCAAGTCTATTTGGAGTTCTGTAGGCTTCTTGTATGTTCATGGGCATCTCTTTCTTTAGGTTTGGGAATTTTCTTCAGTAATTTTCTTGAAGATATTTGCTGGCCTTTTAAGTTGAAAATCTTCATTCTCATCTATTCCTATTATCCATCGGTTTTGTCTTCTCATTGTGTCCTGGATTTCCTGGATGTTTTGAGTTAGGATCTTTTTGCATTTTGTATTTTCATTGATTGTTGTGCCAATGTTCTCTATGGAATCTTGTGTACCTGAGATTCTGTCTTCCATCTCTTGTATTCTGTTGCTGATGCTTGTATCTATGGTTCCAGATTTCTTTCCTAGGTTTTCTATCTCTAGTGCTGCCTCACTTTGGGTTTTCTTTATTGTGTCTACTTCCCCTTTTAGGTCTTGGATGGTTTTATTCAATTCCATCACTTATTTGGTCATGTTTTCTTGCAATACTTTAAGGGATTTTTGTGCTTCCTCTTTAAGATCTTCTATCTGTTTAGCAGTGCTCTCCTGTATTTCTTAAGTGAGTTATTAAAGTCCTTCCTGATGTCTTCTACCATCATCATGAGATATGCTTTTAAATCCATGTCTAGTTTTTTGGGTGTGTTGGGATGCACAGGACTGGGTGGGGTGGGAATGCTGCGTTCTGATGACAGTGAATAGTCTTGGTTTCTGTTAGTAAGATTCTTATGGTTGCCTTTCACCATCTAGTAATCTCTGGAGTTAGTTGTTGTAGTTGTCTCTGGTTAGATCCTGTTCCTCAGGTGTTTATGTTAGCCCCTATCAGCAGACCCGGGAGACTAGATCTCTCCTGAGTTTCAGTGTTCAGAATACTTTCTGCAGGTAGGCTCTCCTCTTGCAGGGAAGTTTTCCAGATATCTGGTGTTCAAACCTGCCTCCTGGCAGAAGTTGTGATCTACTCACAGAGTTCTAAATATCCCGTGGCAGGTCCTGTGTTTACCTTACGGGTGTCAGCCTACTCTGGGCCCTAGCTACCCCGGTGCTGGCGGGGAACAGAAGTGACTTGTGCCCCTGATCAGGCCGGATTTTCTGCTTCCCTAATTAATGCAGTCTCAGGTCCCTCATGAGTGGATTGGAGCAGACGCTGTGTTCCACTCACCAGAGGTCTTAAGGTCCCATGGCGGGTCTTGTGGGTAGCTTGCAGGTGTCAGCCGACTCTGTGCCCAAGCTACCCTGGTGCTGGCAGGACTGGAAGGGCTCTATAAAAATCTTAATAGAACCACAGAACAAAATTTTATACAAAAAACAAGTAGCTCTTTCTACTTTGAATCCTCAGAGTGCACATGTATTCATTAACCATGTTTTTATTAAATCATATAAGGAAACTGAGGGGAAAAAGTCAGTAAGGAATTAATCATCACCTGATCACCATCTCAGATTTTGCAAAATAAATAAATAAATAAATAAGCATGTTTTTTCATAGTAATTCTTTCCAAGTATACTGATTTAATTATTAATCTGCTCCAGCAGCAATGCTTGAAAATGTTCAATCTAACTGACACTTTGGGTGACAATGACATTGGCCAGTAAGGGGCTGGAACCCCCTCCCCCTTAGAGTTTTTATACATCTCAGATTATAAGGGATGTGATGGTGAGCATAGCAAGCAGAACAAAACTCCACAACAGCATGAAGTCCTCAGGACACATTCCTCGGGGTTCTGCCTCTCTCAGGCACACCTTGCTTGGGCTAACTCCTGGGCAACATTCCATACGTTCTAATGGTTTTGCTGTTCATTTTGCATAGCACCCAACATCTATCTATCTAGTATGATGCTTCAGGTTGTATAACATACATATGGAATTCAGAAGTACATGTAATAATGTCTTGTCTTTCCTTCTACCATACACATTTTGAGGATAAAACACAGATTAGTTAGCATAGCTGCAATTACCACTTATCTTTCTAAACAGTCCCAATAGAATAGAATAGAATACTGTGTTGTAAAACAGACTTAAAGGATTATGTAAACTCTTAATACCAAAGGTATATGATATCATCGATTGCCCCTGTCACCCATGGAATGTGTACACTTCAAATTTTATATGGTTCACCTCACCAAGAATCCATCAAAGCCCAATAGTTCAGAGGTAAAATGTACAGTCCTGAGAGCCCCTCTGCCATGTTAAATTTATTTTTCTTTGTAGTAAAATTTAAAGTAAAGTAATTTCTCATATAATATTACCCTGCTTACTGTCCCCACAAATTTTACTCCCCACAGTTCTTTTTCCACTTCCCCTCGCTTCCAAATCTACTTCTTTTCTCTCATCATTCATCAAATGCCCCTCTCTTTCAACTATCTCTCCCTGCATTCCCTTCCTCAACCCCATCTCCCTCCACCATGTCACCTGATCTCTTTCTTGTCCACCTTGGTCCACTAATAAAACCATTCTATTTCGCCATACCATGGGCATCCATGGGTTTGCGCCAGTGCCTTCCTCTATATCTAACTTCCGTGGATCTACCAATTATAGACTGGTCATCACTTATGTAATGTTGAATGTCTTAGTGTTTCTATTGCTGTCACAAAACACTATGACAAAAGAGCAAGTTGGCGAGGGTAGGACTTATTTGGCTTAGACTTCTTCATTGTTGTTCATCATTGAAGACAGACAGAACAGGAACTGAAATTGGCCAGGAACCTGGAGGCTGGAACTGATACAAAGATCATGGATGGGTATTGTTTAGTGGCTGGTTCCACATGATTTACTCTGTCTGCTTTCTCATAGATAACTCATAACCACAAGCACATTGATGGTAGTAAAAACAATGGACAGGATCCCTCCCCATCAATCACTAATTAAGAAAATGCCCTTCAGTCTTGCCTGAACAGCCTAATCTTATGGACATTTTATCAAATGAGGTTTCCTTTTCTCAGATGACTTTACATTGTGGCAAGTTGACAAAAACAATACAACCCAGTCAATATCAACATATAAATCAATACATAGCATATCTATCTTAATTGGACTAGGTTATTTTACTCAGGAAGAGTTTTTTCTATTTCCATGCATTTGCCTGCAGATTCCTTATGTCAATTTTCTTCATAACAGGTGAGTAATATTCCATTGTTTAGATATACCACATTTTTACTAACTCTTCAGCTTATGGACATGCAGATTGTTTCCAGTTACTGACTATTATGAATACAGCAGCAATTAACATGGTTGAGCAAGTATCCATATGGTAAGATGAAAGCATTTTGTGGATCTTTCCAAACTATCAGGTGTCTGTTATGTCCTTCTCTTGATTTCTGGTTTTAATAATTTGGATATTATTTCTTTGTCTTTTAGTTAATTTGGATAAGAGTTTTTGATTTTAGTGATCTTGTCAAAGAACCAATACTTATTTCATGGATTTTAAAAATATTTTTCTCTTTCTATTCTATTGATATCCACCCCAAGTTTTACTATTTCCTGCCACCACTTCATTTGGGTGTCATTTTTTTCTTTTTGTTCTAGAGCTTTTGGGTGTTCTTTTAAAGTACTAATATGAAATTTATCTAATATTTTATTGGATATTTTCTTTATATACATTTCAAATGTTATCCCCTTTCCTGGTTCCCTCTCTGAAAAACACCCACCCCTTTTCCTCCCTCCCCTTCCTTATCAACCCAGCCACTCCAGCTTCCTGGCCCTGGCATTCCCCCCACATTGAGTCATAGAACATTCATAGGACAAAGGGCCTCTCTGCACATTGATGTCTAACTAGGCCATCCTGTTCTGTATATGCAGCTGGAACCACGAATCCCACCATATGTGCTCTTTGGTTGGTGGTTTAGTGCCTGGGAGCTCTGGGAGTACTGGCTAGTTCATTTTGTTGTTCCTCTTATGGGTCATCAAACTCTTCAGCTCCTTAGGTCCTTTCTCTAAGTTCTTTAATGGGGACCCTATGTGCATGGCTGTGAGGATCCACTTATGTATTTGTTAGTTTTCTGGCAGAGCCTGTCAGGAGAGAGCTATATAAGGCTCCTGTCAGTAAGCAGTTGTTGGCATCCACAACAGTGTCTGGGTTTGGTGATTGTATACGAGATGGTATATTAGTTAGGGTTTTATGGCTGTGAACATAAACCATGACCAAGGCAAGTCTTATAAAAAACCAACATTTAATTGGGGCTGGCTTATAGATTCAGAGGTTCAATTCATTACCATAAAGGTGGGAGCATGGCAGCATTCAGGCAGGCATGGTGCAGGAGGAGCTGAGAGTTCTACATCTTCATCCAAAGGCTACTAGTGGAAGACTGACTTCCAGGAAACTAAGGTGAGGATCTTATGCCCAAAACCATAGTGACACACCTACTCCAACCAGGTCACACCTATTCCAACAAGGCCACACCTCCAAATGGTGCCACTCCCTGGTCCAAGAATATACAAACCATCACAGATGGATCCCCAGGTAAATCAGTCTCTGGATGGTAATTTCTTCAGTCTCCAGTCCACATTTTGTCTCTGTAACTACTTCCATCGCTCTTTTGTTCCCAGCTTCTAAGATGCATTGAAGTATCCAGCAAATAACACCATTAAAAATGGGGCTCAGAGCTAAACAAAGAATTCTCACCCGAGGAATACTGAATGGCTGAGAAGCACCTGAAAAAAATGTTCAGCATCCTTCATCATCAGGGAAATGCAAATCAAAACAACCCTGAGATTCTACCTCACACCAGTCAGAATGGCTAAGATCAAAAATTCAGGTTAAAGCAGATGCTGGTGAGGATGTGGAGAAAGAGGAACAGTCCTCCATTGTTGGTGAGATTGCAAGCTTGTACAACCACTCTGGAAATCAGTCTGGTGGTTCCTCAGAAAATTGGACATAGTACTACCTGAGGATCCCGCAATACCTCTCCTGGGCATATATCCAGAAGATGTCCCAACCGGTAAGAAGGACACATGCTCCACTATGTTCATAGCAGCCTTATTTATAATAGCCAGAAGTTAGAAAGAACCCAGATGCCCCTCAACAGAAATGGGTACAGAAAATGTGGCACATTTACAAAATGGAGTACTACCAAGCTATTCAAAGGAATGAATTTATGAAATTCCTAGGCAAATGGATGGACCTGGTGGGCATCATCCTGAGTGAGGTAACTCAATCACAAAAGAACTCACATGATATGTACTCAGTGATAAGTGGATATTAGCAAAGAAACTTAGGATACACCGGATATAAGATACAATTTGCGAAACACATGAAACGCAAGAAGAACTAAGACCAAAGTGTGGATATTTGCCCCTTCTTAGAATTGGGAAAAAAACACCCATGGAAAGGAGTTACAGAGACAAATTTGGAGCTGAGATGAAAGATGGACCATCTAGAGTCTGCCATACCAGGGGATCCATCCCACAATCAGCTTCCAAACGCTGACACAATTGCATACACTAGCAAGATTTTGCTCACAGGACCCTGATGTAGCTGTCTCTTGTGAGACTATGCCGGGGCCTAACAAACACATAACTGGATACTCACAGTCAGCTATTGGATGGATCACAGGGCCCCCAATGGAGGAGAGGGAGAATGTACCCAAGGAGCTGGGGGATCTACAACCCTATAGGTGGAACAACAATATGAACTAACCAGTACCCCCCACCCCCACCAGAGCTCATGTCACTAGCTTCATATGTATCAGAAGATGGCCTAGTCGATCATCAGTGGAAAGAGAGGCCCATTGGTCTTGCAAACTTTATATGCCTCAGTACAGGGGAACGCCAGGGCCATGAAGTTGGAGTGGGTGGGTGGGGGAGTGGACGGGGGAGGGTGTAGGGGACTTTTGGTATAGCATTGGAAATATAAATGAAATAAATACCTAATAATAAAAAATTAATAAATCTGCTATTCTCAGACCCGCCAAAAGACATATAACAAACCTGTCCTTGGCTAGAATAACACCTGGGGAATTATAATTCCACTGATGATCTGGGACAGGTACTGTCTCTGCTCTCATTGGATATGCTCTATCTTTTGATGAATCTCATTTGCATGTGCTCTCGCTAGTTCCCAAACTCGCCCACGTTCCTTGAGAAGCAAATTGTTAGTAAGTATCATGTGTATACCTTGAAAAGTTAAACTGTACGACTGAGTGATAAACTGAAATTCTTTGATAAACACAGAAGAATTAGAAGTATAGGAGCCCAATCTCTTCTCTATCCAAGAAAGTTTGCTCAGTGAGAAGGGATCATGTACTCTGACCGTCTGGACATTGCATCTACCCCTGCAACCTCCCTTAAGGGAAGGACAGTTGCTGGGTCAGATTCCTCTAGGGTTGGAGAGTTTGGGGTTTTGGTCGTGGACTTAGAGTGAGTGATAGGTGGTGTGAAAGTAGGTGCTAAGGTAGAACATTTGGTGGGACCTGTAGATGGTGTAGAAGGAGGAGAGATGGGGCTGGCAGGCCCCAGGGAGTCTCGGAAGGGGGGAAACCGAGGCAGCAGTTTGGGTTATAAATCTCACAGAAGCTCGCCTACTGCGAAAAGGAGGTGGGTCGTATGTTTGGTCCTGTATCATAATATCATTTAGTGGGAGTTATGCAGGATTTATGGTAATAGAAGTTGAGTGGGAGAGCAAGAAGAAAACATAGCAGGGTGGGAATGGAGATGAATGAAAGATTTTACATAGATAACCTCTTCCCATTTATCAGTTTGCTGGCAGTATGTATAAAGATCCTTTTAATTTTGATGCCTTTAAAGGAGGCGTCAGCTTCAAAGACTTAAGATTTTCTAGGAGACATCCCAGTGGTGTATCTGAGGATACATTTGAAGACACGTTGTTGCCCATATTCTGGAGGTTCCTGGTGTTCGTACCAGCATTCAGAGAAGAGCTCAGAAACCAAAAAGGAAATCAGCCAGGCTAGCGTGCACAAGTCCTCACAAGGACCTCTAGTGGCTACCCAGTAAGCCCTGGACTTACTGTGGAAAGTGTTCCACCCTGGCAAGGGATTTCAGCCAGCAGCTAGAGCCCTGAGGAGAGAGAGCAACTTTCAGGAGAACAGGATCCAGATGGGCAATGTCTGCTTCTATGTCAGCTGGAACGCTAGCCCCTTAGTTCTCAGGCAGAACTGGCCAGGCTCTGTTCAGGGAACTGGAGGCCCTTCCCCACTGATGAGCCCTACTGATGGTATGCTGGTGTCTGCGTGGGAATTTTTAGCGAACCAGTAAAATGGGAGCGTGGAAGCCTGGACTATAAGGCGTGTGGAAGTGGCACAGTTCACTTAGTTTAAATTTTGTGGGTTCCGTGGCAGCTGCGGGTCAGGTGGTAGAAAAGGCAGGCAGAGGCTCTCCTCCCCCGCTGGTCTTTGTGTGAGTGCCAAGCCATTTCTCAGGCAAAGGAGGTCAATTCCCCTTATGACTGGGATTTAAAGACACAGCGGAAGGTGGGGGTCACTAAGAATTCTGGCTTAGAGCAAGGAGGGATAGGGAAGTGCAGACCACTGTGCAAAGTGGGCAGGGCTCAAGACAGTTGGATTCTTACCTTGGATGCTGTGCTCTGTGCCCACCGCTGCGTCCACTGGGGTGCCCCCTCAGGCACACCAGACACTGGTGGCTGGTTGCTCTTTATCTGAGTCTCGGCACCATTTATATGTTAATTAACACCAGATAATATTAATCTATATATTTTGAGCGGATAAACCAAACAGCAGACCAGGCCAAGGTGGTTCCACGTGGGATAGGTTTATTGTGCAGGGATAGGGGCCAGCAAAGCCATTAGAATGGCAGAGAAGAGGAAAAAGAGAAAAAGAGGCTGGAGAGAAGAAAGAGAAGAAAGAGTGAGGAGGGGGTGATCCCCTAATTTATATGAAAAATGTCACACTGGTGAGGGTGGAAACTGAGCCAAGTGGATTGTGGGATTGAGGGTTGTTGTTCTGGCAATGTAAGTCAAGGGTCACATAGTTAGACAGGAGCTTGGAGAGTCCTGGTGCTAACATTTACAGCCTTCAGAATGCTCCAAACTGATTTCTAGAATGACCCCACCAGTTTGAAATCCCAATAAGATGTTGGGATTCCCTTTACTCAGCATCCTCCACCCCAGCCCTCCATTGTTGGTTGTTTTGGTGATCTTTGCTATTTTTACTGTACTCAGGCAGATGGAATCTTTACCCTGTCCAACTAACTACATTAGTGCAGAGGAGGTCTGAGATTGGACAGGGACAAGGGGTCAGAGCTAGGAGTTATGGAGAGGAGGAGAGTCCTAGAGGGTAGGGAGGAGAACCAAGATGGCTTTGTATGTGTACCTGCGTGGCATTTACTAGCCACAAATGGCTATGATTTCACAAGTATAGAAATATTGGGATAAAGGTTTTATCATTATCAATTGTCTCTGAAATTATTGTATTGTACCTTGTAAATTGTGATATTATTGATACATAAATCTGATTGGTTAATTAAGCTTTAAGAGTCGTGATTCTACAAGGCTACTGGGTGTTGTGAGATGCAACCATGATGTTGGCGGTGCCATTTAGTTACTGGAATGTGAGATTGTGACTAGAGGGATTATAGCAGAGAGGGAACTAGTGGCTCAAGGGAAACATGAGCCAGATACTGCAGGGGCAAGCTGCAGAGAGTTGGCAGGCCTGCAGGAGCACAGAAGTGTGGTCCGGCACCAGGGAGATTTGGCAGGTTTATTTTTAAAACATATTTCCCACAACAGTTTTGATATATAATTTCCTAATTACTGGGTACAATCAACAATTTTTGAGTTATTCATAGACATATTTTCATCACTTGATATCTCTGTTCCAGACTCTTTTTTTATATTATTGAGTTTATAATTACTATATTTGTCTCTTACACTTTATGTATTTGAATAGCACGCAGGTCTCATTTCAACAACAAACTAGGCCAAGACAATCACACATGAAAGAGGATTTTTGTTTCTTTGTTTGTTTTATTTTGTTTTGTTTTTCAAGACAGGGTCTCTCTGTAGAACTTGGCAACTTGGCTGTCCAAGAACTCACTCTGTAGACCAGGCTTGCCTTGAACTCAGAAATCTGCCTGCATCTACCTCCCAAGTGGTGGGATTAAAGTCATGTGCCAGAACCGCTGGCAGTCTGGAAGAGGTTTTATTTAGAGGGAGAGACAAGTTGGTGGTAGACAGAGAAGAGGGGGAAAAGAAAGAGAGGGAGGGGTGTTCCCCTTATTTATATGGAAAATGATGTAATGCAGGTAAAGGTGGGAGGTGAGCCAAGTGTATTCTGGGAACATGGTAGCTTACATCTTGGCAACAGTTCTGTAGGTCGCTCTGTCACCTATGTGATGTCATCGGTTTGGGAGGTCCTGATGCCAACATAACTCCCTTCTTGTTATAAAGAAAAGGAAAGAAAAAGGGAAAGGTAATGATGAAAAGGGAATGAAGGCATCATGTCTTTTAAGCTGCTTCCTGCTGAATTTTACCATCTAGATCCTCTTGGTAAATGTTCACATCAGGTTCCTCTGTGGACAGCAGCTCTTCTGTGGGCAGTGGCTGGTAATCCTCTAACACGAACTGATTAGTAGTTTGGCTAGAAACTTTCTGTATTTGTTGTTGAAGAAATATGGAAACATGATGAATGAGGCAGGGAGAAAATTATAATGCCAAGAACATGACTAGGAACGGTGTTATGAAAGGGAGTATCCACTTCCATATAGGATTTTCGAAAATCGTAGAACTGGAGGTTTCATGGTCTCTGAAGTTCTCAATGTCAACTGTAGCTCCTGGATTTTATCACTATCCAGGACGGGTTGGCATAGAAACAGCAATCTTCTTGGATTGTAGCCACATGCGTCCACACTAACTGGGTTTCTGAGTGGGAGGCCAGAGCTTTATGGGAGAGAATGGTGAGAGAAGTAATGGAGACCAAGACATATTTTCTGATCAAGGCCCAAAGTTTAATATGTGTCTGTGCTTATAAAGGGGGGAGGCGAGGCTATCCTCCACCAATCCATTCTTGATGCCTGTCACCAGCCTGTAGGCAATCTGCTGGACAGAACTGGTTTGGCAAGTAGGAGTAAATTACTGGATTGTTTGCTGTCTCTGGAATATCTCAAGAACCTCTCAGCAGGTAGCAGTGTCTTGGAGAAGAGCAGGCAGGTAACAGAACAATAGAGCCATCTATGTGAGAAGGCTCCACCCAGGTGTTCTTATTCTCAGTGACAGTGACTTCTGAATCAGCCTGCTTCAAGGCTGGGGGAGGCTACAGTGGAGGAACAGGCAAAGACCACCTTCTTTAGCTTCAGAATATCTAGCCCCTGTAAATTCTGAAGCACCACCACTGCCAAAGAATCTATCTGTTTCTGGATACTGAGCATATTTTCAGACATTTTTGGAAGATAGCTTTTTAACTGGGAAGTGAACTTATTATATTGGGTCATGGAAGTCATTATCCCTGCAATTCCAGTACCAGCACCTATGGTTATTCCCATAGCAACCAAGAGTAAAATGACTTGAATTGCCCTCTTATGTTGACCAGCTATCATATTTTCAACTGGGATTGGCAGGGGCTCATTTCCCTGGATAACTCCCTGTTCAGGGAATAGGAGTACCATTGTGCAAAGTCCCGACCAGCTGATGGGTAGGCAATGATATTCCTGAGTGCCACAAAGAATTGACGTGTTCAGGACTACATGGCATTATGGCAGGTATGATATATTGAGGGATATGGTTTTATTGAAGTCTAGGGAACTTAGTGTTCCTACAGGACGTGTCCCAGAGGTCTTAAAACAGTTTGCTATGCCAAAGAGAGGGATAGAGATAAGGTATGTAGTCATGGCAACATTGGAGTCAAGGCAACTGACAAAGGCTGAGGTAAAGTTACTTGGCAGTATCACTGGAGAGGCTGTAAGTGACAATTGTGAGTTAGCTCCAGGGGGTACACATAATCAGCATTCTTTAAATTGTTGAGGCTGGTGACATTAAGGAGTTGGTATGCTGAGGTCAAGTTTGAAGCAAAAGGCAAAATGACAAGTCAGTGCCATTTATGAGGGGTGATATCAAAGAGGTAAGGACCTCAGAGGAGTGTTTGATTATCTCCCCTACTTTTCAGATATCTAGGGGTTGGGCAATTGAGACATATTTTCTTTGGATATGGTTGGTACTTACTAGGGAACTGGGTTGATTTTTACTGTAGAGCTTACCAATAACTCCTACCTCCCACCTGGAATCCCATGAGTCTTATATGTAGAAAAAGATTGTCTTGTGGTGTTGATAGAAGAAATGATTGGTTCATGACCCTAGCATATGTATCTGACAAGACCAATATGGGCAGCCCCCATATTCATCTGACAGTTTTCTACAATAATCTTTTGTCTGGTTAAAGAAAAAGCAAGTATAGAGATCATAATATTTAGATGGGATAACAGATACAGGGATGATATCAATTTGGATCAGTTCCTGGCATCCAGCTATGGAGCAGTTTCCTGACCCTATTTGGAAAGAATGTTTGTTATCTGTGGTGATTTCTTGGACTTTGACCCTCCAGATGTTAGGGCTACCCAGATGGAAATGAACATCAGGGGGGGGGATAAGAAACCCGTATCTCATCCAGTGAGGTCAAGCTTGACTGCCAGAGTGGAGTCTCATTTTCTGGGACTGGGGACATGATGGGTGGTCTCAATGTCCTCTGGAACTTAATAGATAGAGAATGGTCCTGTTAGGGTGAATGTGTATGAAGAAGTGTCATTTTTAGGTGGAGGAATGAAAGGTTTGAGGTGAGACAGATGGATCCAATGAGAGAGTCCCTTGGGTTTAGCAGCTGTAGGGGTCACAAGGATTACCTTAAAAGGGCCCTGCCATTTAAGAGAGAGATGTGATGCCAATGATCTGTAGGGGATAGAAGGACTTGATAAGAAGTGGACAGGAGACAGTGTATGGCCATAGTAGATGGTGGTCAGCAAAGTGCCATAGGAGAGAATGAAAGAGTGGTAAACTCAGTGCTCCAAGGTATGCTAATCATAAAGCAGATAGCAACATTCCTTCCTCCACCCACCTGCTTCCTGGGTTCAAAGAGTGTTAATTCAAAGAAAGTTACCCTGACCATTACCAGAACCTGCAATGCAAATGTGCTATTGTTAGGGCCTCTTAGAAGCTGTCTTGAGAGTTAACAATTACCAGGTATTTTTTGTGACACCTGTGACTTTGTACTTCCTTGTGACTCTTAACTGGTATTTTTGGTATTTTCCAACAACGCCCTTCCCACCTCCTTGAGTTGTGTTTTTTTTTTTCCTTTAAATACCCCCTTACTCAGCTACTCAGGGCGCCACAGTCCTCTACCCCTACGTGGTGTATGACCCTGGGCCCGAGAGTGCTCTCGAATAAAAATCCTCTTGCAATTTGCAGCAAGAACGTTTCTCGTTGGTGATTTTGGGGTGTCGCCTCTCCTGAGTCAGAACGTGGGGGTGTCCTCACGTTGTGGGTCTTTCATTTGTTGCGTTGGCCAGGAAACCTGACCACCCCTCACACCTGAGAACCGACTTGGAGGTATGGGGATCCCCTCTTGTGTGTGTGCTGGCCAGTGTCTCTGTTTTGAGTGTCTGTTTTCTGAAAGGAACATTGGAACATGTGCTTTTTGTGTTGGGTTGTTTGTGTCTTGTCTTATGTTTCTGAAGCATGGCGAAGTCTGAGTTTGGATCCATCTGAGTTTATTGAATTTGTGTCTTGGTTTCAGGGTTACGAGATCGTGGGTTCGAGTCCCACCTTGTGCCTTGGTTTTACACCTGGCAGAGTGAGGAACAAGTGTGCTTCTCTGTTTTTGGTCGTCTAGGTAGAAGTGGATGATGGTGTTTGTAGACGATGGGGTGATGGGGTTTTCTGAAATGCACACGTCTGCATTTGCAGCTGTCCTTTTGGGCCGTAAGGACCGGAGGACTGTGGTCGGCAGACGTGCTAGGAGGACCACAGGCTGTGGCCCTGGGGGACGCCCTGGGAGGTAAGGAGAGCCAGGGACGCCTGGCCGTCTCCGGATCGGTCAGAGGGACCGAGTTCTGTTGAAGCGGAAGCTTCCCCCTCCAAAATCGTCTAATTCTTTTGCCTGCTTGTAGAGGACAAGAAAGGGTCGAGTGTGTCTAGATCTGTTGGTTTCTGTTTTGTGTGTTTTTGTGTATGTGTTTAGAGCTATGTGAAAATCTAGAAAAACAAAGGTAATTCTCATAGGTGCTTTATACCCTGACTAGAGATAGTTTACACCTGAGATGTGAGAAAATGGGTTTTGAGAAAAGCAGTACTCTCCGACTATCGGGATAATTTGGTAATAAAATAAAATAAACAGTATCAATTGGTCTTTGGAGCCCTGCATCTGTAGTTAGAAATCTAGTGTGGCTGGAGAAGCCCTGCTAGGCGCGGATTATAAATGCTGCTCTTATAGGGACGAGCAGCTTCTCAAGTTCTATGGTAAGAGAACAGATGGCTGCTTTTCCTACAAAAATCTCTGTGCTTGTGATTATTAGATTCATCAGGTGACAAGGTGCTCCTCTCTTGAAATTACAGCTAGAAAAATTAAGAATTTTGTTTGGTTTATATGGACAAATGTATACGGCCATTTCATTTTTGTTTCTAAATAGTTTCAAAAGTATAAATATGTTTTATATGTCTTGGTTATAGATTAGTGGCTCATAAGATATTGGTTATGATTAAAAATTTGTAACATTCGTAAGAAAAAGTGGATTTAAAACTGGTAACTCTGAGTTAGAGTAATTTAGAACTACAACATGCAGCATGAGACAACCCATGGGAACAGGTCTCTAAAGATACGCCTGAATTGGGTAATATTCTGTGTAATTCTTATCCTAGAAACCCGATTTATAATAGATATATTGACGGCTACACCTTCTTGTGTTTGTGTGCAGGAACGGACAGCCAAACTTTGTAGCAAGTAATGTTTTTAGAGTTCATTTTTAAAGAAAAAATAGATTGTTTTCACTGTTAAAATTGGGTTTTGCTTCTCAAAATTGTGGTTGTATAAAGCCTCCTGAGTGGCCTAGTCCACTACCTCCCCCTTATCCACAGCCTCAACCCCAGCCGCCGAGGGAACCCTGAACCCCTCAGGGTGGCAGGAGGAGGACCGCTGTGGGTACATGGAGCCACAGGGAGCCGCAGAGTGGAGAGTCCGGGCGGACTCTGGTGGACCCGCCCAAACTTTAAACCCTTCAGTACTGGTCATTTTCCTCTGCTGGTATTTATAACTGGAAAATTAACCACCCCCTTTCTCAGGATCCCCAACGCCTCACAGGGTTGGTAGAGTTCCTTATGTTCTCTCATCAGCCTACTTGGGATGACTGTCAACAGCGGTTGCAGATGCTCTTAACAACCGAAGAGCGAGAAAAAATTCTGTTAGAGGCTAGAAAAATAGCCCGAAAGCCAACGGCGGTCTACACAGCTACAAAATGAGATCAGCATGAGATTCCTTTTGACTCGCCCCAGTTGTGACTACAACATGGCTAAAGGTAAGGAGAGCTTAAAAAAAACTATCGCCAGGCTCCGGTCTCCAAGGTGCCTCAAGATGGGCCCACTAATTTGGCTAAGGTAAGAGGTAATGCAGGGGCCAATTGAACCTCCCTCAATGTTCCTTGAAAGGCTTATAAAAGCCTTCAGGCGGTTCACTCCCTTTGATCTTACATCGGAAGCCCAGAAGGCCTCAGTGGCCATGGCCTTTCATAAGGCAGTCAGCTCCCGATATTAGAAAGAAACTTCAGAGATTGGAAGGTGTATTACAAGAAGGAGACAGTTATGCGATCTAGTAAAAGAGGCAGAGAAAGTGTGTGTGTGAAAGAGAGAGAGGCTGGAGACAAAAAAAAAAAAAGAGAGAAAACAGGAGGGATCATAGACAAGAAAGAAATCTTGGCCGCAGTGATAAGAGAAAAAAAAAAACAAAACAAAACAAAAGAGAGACAGGATCTAGACAAGAAACCTGGGCAACTGAAGATTGAGCCTCAGTTAAAGAGGCTCAGCTGTGTCAAACAGAAGTTACTTATTTGGGATACACCCTTCAAGGTGGAAAGCAGTGGCTAAAAGAAGCCAGAAAAAGACTGTAACTCAGATCCCCAACCGACTACACCAAGGCAAGTAAGAAAATTCTTGGGCACTGCTGGCTTCTACAGACTCTAGATACCTGGGTTGGCGACCTTAGCTGCCCAGTTGTACCCCCCTAACCAAGGAAGGGGAGGTGTTTGTGTGGACCCCAGGTCACCAGAAAGCCTTTGAAGAAATTACTCCTTACTCAGATTTTGGGACTTTAAAAAAGGCCAGTGGCTTACCTATCCAAGAAGTTACACTCTGTTGCCAGCGGGTGGTTTTCTTGCCTGAAAGCTATTGCTGCCATAACACTGCTTTTCAAAGATGCTGATAAGCTCACTCCGGGACATAGTGGCACCCCACCCCACGCTCTTAAAAACATTATCCAAAAGCCCCCTGACTGATAGATGGTGACCAACGCTCCTGTGACACATCAGAGCTTTTTTGGTGTCTGAACGAGTGACCTTCGCTTCATTCCACCTGCTGTCCCACTGCGTGAGACTGCACCTACTCATCACTGCTCTGACATTCTGGCAGAAGATCAGATCAGCCTTGGCCTGAGGGCAGTAGCCTCGCGGTTGAAGGTAAGCAGAAGGCGGGGACAGCAGTGCGGTGGTGAACAGAAAGCAAGTGATGTAGGCCACCAGCCTCCCTAAAGAGATGTCGGCCCAGAAAGCTGAACTGGTGACTTTAAGACAAGCTCTATAAATAGCAAAAGAAAAGTCTACACTAACAACAGGTATGCTTTTGCCACTGTACGGGGCAATATACAAAGAGGGCTGTTGACATCTGGAAAAAAAGACCTAAGATGCTGTGGCTAAAAAAAAAAAAATCAGGTGGCAGATCTAACCACCAACAGGTGACCCCAAGGAGCAATGATCCTGGCAGTCAAGGAGCCTAAAGATTATTATGACATCAGAGAGATCAGCTTTAGACACACTGCTGAGCACTATCAAGTTATGGACAGTATTTGACTTGGCCTGGGGGCCAAGAAATTCAAAGGTGTGGTTAGGTCCTTTAACTACTATGTTACAGGACTCTCTGACTTGGCAGAAGAAATAGTCAAAAGCTGCAAGGACTGTGCTATGACGAGGTGGAATTTCTAAAAGAAATCTTCCCAAGGTAATGGACCTGCCTTTGTTGCCCAGGTAAACCAGGGACTGGCCAAGATATTAGAGATCGGTTAGAAGTTACATTGTACATGGAGGCCCCATAGCTCAAGACAGGTAGAGAGAATGAATAGAACCATTAAGAGACCCTTACCAAATTCACAGCAGAGACTGGCGCTATGATTAGATAGCTCTCCTACACTTTATGCTCTTCAGGGATAGAAACACCCCTGGACAGTTTAGACTGACTCCCCTCCACCCCTCCAGAGGTAAAAATAGCCACTGTACATAGTGCTGACATGCTGCTTTCCCAGCCTTTGTTCTCTAGGCTCAAGGTGCTCCAGTGAGTGAGACAGTGAGCAAAAAAGCAGCTCCAGAAGGCCTACTCAAGAGAAGAAGGCCTGCTACATTAGACGTCTCCACGCAGAAAACCTTAAGACTCATGTAAAAAGGCCCTTATCTTGTACTCTTAACCACCCTACTTTCTACCTTTATGGGACCCCTTTTGATTTTGCTTCTGCTTTTAATTATAGGTCCATGTGTGTTAAATAGGCAAGTCACCTTTATTAGAACAAGAATTAGTGCAGTGCGGCTTTTAGTTTTGAGACAACAGTACCATGCCCTAAAGTAAAGGATCAAGTATGTCAGGGAAAAGATAGTGTCTAGTTCTAAGATTAGAACTACTAACAAGAAGAAGGGGGGAATGAAAGAGTAGTAAACTCAGTGCTCCAAGGTATGCTAATCATAAAGCAGATAGCAACACTCCTTCCTCCACCCACCCGCTTCCTGGGTTCAAAGAGTGTTAATTCAAAGAAAGTCACCCTGACCATTACCAGAACCTGCAATGCAAATGTGCTATTGTTAGGGACTCTTAGAAACTGTCTTGAGAGTTAACAATTACCAGGTATTCCTTGTGACACCTGTGATTTTGAACTTCCTTGTGACTCTTAACTGGTATTTTTGGTATTTTCCAACAACGCCCTTCTCGCCTCCTTGAGTTGTGGTTTTTTTTCTTTAAATACCCCCTTACTCAGCTACTCGGGGCGCCACAGTCCTCTACCCCTGCGTGGTGTATGACCATGGGCCCGAGAGCGCTCTCGAATAAAAATCCTCTTGCAATTTGCAGCAAGAACGTTTCTCGTTGGTGATTTTGGGGTGTCGCCTCTCCTGAGTCAGAACGTGGGGGAGTCCTCACGTTGTGGGTCTTTCAAGAACAGAGATGGCAAAGTATGGGGTGAATATATGGTCTGGGAGTGGAGAACATTTAGGTGAAAGACCAGGAATTAGGAATGAATGTCCATACATGAGTTCAAAGGGTAAGATGAGGAGAAGTCACTTGTGGAGTGCTCATAGCCTAGAAAGAACCAGTGGTTGGAGTTTTACCCAATAAAGGTGAAGTTCTTGTGACAGCTTAACAAGAGTGTATTTTTTTAAAGAGCAGTTAGTTCTTTATACCTTACCTGAAGATTGAGGGTGGTAGGGAATATGAAAATGCCAGGGGATGTCTAGGGACTTAGATACGATTTGAGAAACTTGGCAAGTAAATTCAGGATTATTGTCTGATTAGAGAGAGGCTGGGACATCAAACTGGGGGATGGTCTCTCAAAGGAAGAGGAGATCAGAGCACTTTTGTCATAGAAGTAGAAAATTAAACCTCCGACTCAGTACAGCCCTTATCAGCCTGTTCTAATTTTTGATATTGTTGGAGCAACATAAGAACCTGTACAGCACTGACCCACTGTCTGTTGAAAGCCACTAGCTTGTGAATTATGCAGGGGCCTATGGTAAATAAAAGAAGCAAGATTAATAAGGGGCCCATGAGGGCAGATAGTAAAGTACTCATCCATGGGATTTGGTGAACCAACCTTCAAACCATCCTTCATTAGCTTCTCACTCTCATTTTCATTTTTCTAACCTTTCTCTGAGTTTGGCCATAGAGTCTCTCTAATTGCCCCTGAATGGTCAATATAGAAGCAACACTCTTCCTTTAGGGCTGGTACTGTTGTCTCAAAACTAAAAGCTGCAATGTACTAAGTCTTGCTCTAATAAAGGCTACTAGCCTATCTAACACACATGGACCTATAATTAAAAAGCAGAAGCAAAATCAAAAGGAGTCCCATAAGGGTAGAAAGTAGGGTGGTCAAGAATACAAAATAAGGTCCTTTCCACCGATTATCAAAGTTTTCTGCATGGAGATATCTAACGTAGACAGAATCTCTAACTTGGAAGAGATATGGGGCTTGCAGGTCTCCTTCTCATGAGTAGGCCTCGTGGAGCTACTTCTATGCTCGCTGTCTCAGCCACTTGAGTGCCTTGAGCCTAAAGGACAAAGCCTGGGGATGCAGCACATCAGCACTATGTACAGAGGCTATTTTTACCAGTGGAGGGGATTCCCCATAGAGTGATCCATAGGGGGTCAGTCCAAACTGTCCAGGAGTGTTTCTAACCTTGAAGAGCACAAAGGGTATGAGAGCTATCCAATTATTAGCACCAGTCTCCGCTGTCAATTTGGTAAGTGTCTCTTTAATTGTTTTATTCATCCTCTCTACCTGTCCTGAGCTTTGGGGCCTGTATGCACAATGTAACTTTTAATCAATCCCCAGTATCTTGGCAAGTCCCTGACTTACCTGGGCAACAAAGGCAGGTCCATTATCAGACCTGATTACCTTGGGTATCCCAAACCTCAGGAAGATTTCTTCTAGGATCTTCTTGGCCATCACTTTGGCCGTCTCAGTCCTGGTAGGAAAAGCTTCTACCCAGCTTGGAAAGGTATCTATAAAAACTAATAAGTACTTCTTGACATTTCTAGCTGGCTTAATTTCTGTAAAATCTCCCTCCCAGTAGGCCTCAGGCCGGTTGCCCCTGAACCTCTTATCAGGAGTATACATAGAGTTCCCTGTATTAGTCATAGCACAGACCTTGGAGCTTTTGACTATTTCTTCTGCCATGTCAGGGAGTCCTATAACATAGTAGTCAGAGGACCTAACCACACCTTTTAATTTCTTGGCCCCCAAGTGTGTCAAGTAATGTAAGTTGGTACCAGTCCTAATTTGTCCATAACTTGATAGTCCTCAAGGGTGTATCTAAAGCTGGTCTCTCTGATATCATAATAATCTTTAGGTTCCTTGACTGCCAGGATCATTGCTCCTTGGGCTGCCTCTTTGGCGGTTAGATCTGCCATCCGATTCCCTTTAGCCACAGCATCTTAGGTCTTTCTCTGCAGATGTCAACATCCGTCTTTGTCTGAATATTGCTCCGCTCAGTGGCAAAAGTATACCTGCTGTCAGTGTACTTTCCCTTTGCCATTCTTGGAGCTTGTATCAAAGCCAAAAGTTCGGCTTTCTGGGCAGATGTCCCTTCAGGGAAACTGCTGGCCTAGATCACTTGCTTTCCATCTACCACTGTTGCTCCTGCCTTCCACTTTCCTTCAACTATGAAGCTACAGCCATCCCTGTATCAGCTCAGACACCCAAGCCAAGGCTGATCCTTCAGATCATTTCGAGTACCAGTTTCTTCTGCCAGAATGTCAGTGCAGTGATGAGTAGGTGAAGAGTCATCAGTCTCTGGCAGTAGGGTAGCCGGATTGAGGACAACAGGGGAAGCGAAAATCACTCGTTTAGTCAACAAAATGCTCTGATAATGTGTCATACGTGTGTTGGTCATCCATCGGTCAGGAGGCTGTTTTATAATGCTTTCAAGTGTGTGGAGTGCCACTACAGTTATTTGCTGTCCCAGAGTGAGCTTATCAGCATCCTTGACAAGCAGAGCAATAGCAGCAATAGCTTTCAGGCAAGAAAACCACCAGCTGGCAACAGGGTCTAACTTCTTGGATAAGTAAGCCACTGGCCTTTTCCAAGGTCCCAAAGTCTGAGTAAGGACTCCTCTGGTGACCCCTGTTCAGTGGGGCCTTTTTAATTTCTTCAAAGGCTTTGATCTGGAGTCCACACAAACATCTCCTCTTCCTTGGTTAGGGGGGTACAACAGGGCAGTTAAGGTCACAAACCCAGGTATCCAGAACCCGCAGAAGCCAGCAGTGTCCAAGAATTCTCTTAATTGCCTTGGTGTAGTTATGGTGGGGATCTGAGTTTCAGTCTGTTTTCTGGCTTCCTTTAGCCACTGCTTACTGTCTCAAAGCGTATATCCCAAATAAATAACTTCAGTCTGACACAGCTGAGCCTTTTTAGCTGAGGCTCGGTACCCCAACTCACTCAATTCTGTTAAGCACACTGTTCTTCAGTTGCCCAGGTTCCCTATCTGACTAGTTCCTTTCTTTTCTTTCTCTCCTAACACTGTGTCCAAAATTCTAGTCAAATTTCTTTCTTGTCTATGATCTCTCCTGTTTTTTCTTTCTTGTGCCTCCCACCTCTCTCTCTCTCTTCCACCTCCCATCTGTCTCTCTCTCTTTCTCGTATAACACCTTCTCTTCCCCTTTCACTAGATCATGTCTCTATCTTGTAATACACCTTCTCTTACCTCAGCCAAATTAGTGGGCCATTTTGAGGCACCTCAGAGACCAAAGCCTGGTGATAGGATTTCAAGCTCTCCATACCTTTAGCCATGTTGTAGTCCCAAACAGGGCAAGTCAAAGGGAATCCCGTGTTAATCTCATTTTGTAGCTGTGTAGGCCACCCGTCGGCTCCTGGGATATTTTTCCTAGTCTCTAACAGAATTCTCTCTTGCTCTTCAGTTAGGGTTAGGCTGCAGCATCTGCTGAAAATCATCCCAAGTAGGCTGATGAGAGAACATAAGGGACTCCACCAACACTGTGAGGCATTGGGGATCCTCTGAGAAGAGGGGGTGGTTAGTTTCCCAGTTATAAAGGTCAACAGAGGAAAATGAACAGTACTGAAGGGGTTTAAGGTTGGGTGGGTCCACTTGAGTCCATTCGGATTCTGCACTTTCCAGCTCAGTGTACTCGGAGCAGGTACGTAGACCTGGACACTTGGGTGTGGGGGGTTGGTGGTGGCGACTCTGGACAGTGGGCCCTTCTTGTGGCACAACTGCTCCTGAGGAGCCCAGCGGGTGCCGCACAGACCCCAAGGCCTCACCCTCTCCCCTCCCCTCTGCCCATCCTGTAGGCACAAGGTTCATGGCATGGGGGTGTTCCAGGACCTCCGTGTCACTGTTCCCCTGCCAGGTCTGCCTCCCCCCGGCCCCCACGCTGTGGTTTTCCATGGGAGCCTCGCCTTGGCCATTACCTTGCAGCAGACTTAGAACTGGTGCTGAATCAGGGAAATCTGACTATTAAATTAAAACAAAGCATTGCAAAGGCCTGCAGCAGGTGTTGAGGCTGTAGATAAGGGGGAGTTAGTGGACTAGGCCACTCTGGAGGCTTCATAGATTTTTGGAGGAGCCAATGGATTAGCTGGTGGCTCTGATTCGGGAGAAGCCTTCACTTTTGATTTCTCTTGTAGCACCAGAACACAACAACAATTTTGGGAAGCAAAACACAATTTTAACAGTGTAAACAATCTATTCTCTTTAAAAATCAACACCAAAGATGCTTAATTTTCTTTTCTTTTATGATGCACTGTGTTTATTCTCTGATAGTGCTATTTAGTTGAATAAACTTCCATAGGTATATATGGAAAAAAAAAAATCAACACCAAAAACATTACTTGCTACAAAGTTTGGCTGCCTGTTCCTGCACACAAACACAAAAATATGCAGCCCCCAATACTTTAAAGAGACACTGCCCTAAATCCTATCTTTTATAAGTCTGGTTTCTAGGATAAGAATTACATAGAGTATTACCCAATTTAGGCATATCTTTTAGAGACCTGTTTCCTTGGGTGTTCTCATGCTGCATATTGTAGTTCTAAATTAATCCAACCCAGAGTTTCCAGTTTTAAGCCAACTTTCTGTTACCAATGGTATAAATTTTTAATAATAACCAATAATGTATGAGCCAATAATCTATAACCAAGATACATAAAACATGTTTATACCTTTTAAAACTATTCAGAAACAAAAATGAAAAGGCTGCATATATTTGCTTATTTAAACCAAACAAAATTCTTAATTTTTCTAGCTTTAAATTCAAGAGAGGAGCACCTTGTCACCTGATGAATCCAATAATGACAAGCACAGAGACTTTTTTTTTAGGAAAAACAGCCATCATTTCCCTTACTATAGACTTGAGAAGCTGCTGGTCCCTTTAAGAGCGTTGTTTACAATCAGCTCCTAGCAGGGCTTCTCCAGACACACTAGACTTCTAACTACAGGTGCAGGGCTCCAAAGACCAATATGTACTTTTTATTTATTTTTTTTCTTTTTCTCTTCTGTGAGTTTTTGGAAGACTAGGACTCGGGAGCCTGGCTTCTGGACCAGGTCTTGCCATTACTGTAATGTACAGCTGTTGGTCAGGGTGCGATTTTGGTCCTTCCTGAAAGATCATGGCTTAGTCAAGACCAAAGTTACCTCCAGTGGCCAGTCAACGTCAAAGGTTGGCCACTCAGATGCACAAAAAGTCTGCCAAGGTCCTTTCTTGATCTCCACAGGGAGGTTATGGGTTCTAGTCCTAACATCAGTCCAATGATTAAGAGTCAAACTAGGGTGGTCATCACAGACTGTCTCATCATCTTAGTGACAAAGAATACAAAGAGCACACAAACTGTCAACAAACACAAAGACCAAAACCAGAGAAATGACCCAGAGGATCGCTGAATCAGATGGCCAGTTCTCAACAAGAGGGTTACAGTATAAACCAGACTCAGGCAGATCAGAATACAAAACTCAGGGTGATCAGAATAAACTCAGACTGATCCAATCTCAGGCTGGACCATGCTTCAGAAACAACAGACAAACAAACCAACACAACAAGTGCACGTTAATTTCAGAAAACAGAAACAGACACTCAGAACAGAGACACTGGCTGGCACGCACACATTCCAGAGGGGATCCCCATACCTCCAAGTTGGTTCTCGGGTGTGAGGGGTGGTCGCGATTTTTGGCCAATGCATCAGTGGTAGAATTCCTTTTTGACATCTACAGATAGATTGTGAGCCCTAGTCTTAATTTCAGTCCAATGGTCAAGAGTCAGTCCAAGGGGAGTACTAATGGTCTATCCCATCGACCAAGTCATGTACAGGGAAACAAACAAAACACACAAAAATACCAAGAAGACCGAAACCAGGACTCGCTTCCTGCGGGACTTCCAATACCAAGAAACATAATCAGACAGCCAAGTGGGCACAAAATCTCTCCTCTCCAGGAGGGATTTAGGTTCCAACTTGGCACCCAGATGGGAAATCTCCAGGCATCCCTGGAGCTCCCTCAGAATTCCTGGGACATCTCCCAGGGTGGCAGCCAGTTATCCCCTGACATGTCTGTCAATAACCCTCCCTTCCATCCTGGTCTAGGAGTTCATTGCTCTCACGAGCTCTGATGACTGCAAACTGAAACCGAAAGTACCAAATTCAAACACAGCCAGCAGAGAAAGACATAGACAAAAACAGAATCTTACCTCCAAGAGGGGTCTTTGAGAAATGGGTTGGCCACAAAATCCCATGATGATCCCCCAACTGAAAGACCCCCATTTCGGGGAGACCCTCGCTCAAGTCCTGGGATGAGCCGGCACCCCAATAACGCAAGAGAAACCATTCTTGATGCAATATTGCATGAGATTTATTCGGGATGCTGAGGCCAAGCTCATAACACACACAGGGGCAGAGGAGATCGACCCTCAGCAGTTGCAGTTGAGGGTTTTAAAGAATAAACCACAAAGTGAGGGGAGGATAAGACCACAAAGAATGGGGAAGCCAAGTAAACATAAGAATGGGGATGGGGAATTAGAGCTCATCGCTCATGGAAAGGTTACAGGCTATCTTTGGCAAACATTCTTGGTCCCTTAAAGAATGGGGAAGCTGAGTAAACATCATAAGAATGGGGATGGTGAATTACAGCTCATCTCTCATGGAAAGGTTACAGGCTATCTTTTTGCAAACATTCTTGGTCCCTTACATTATGGGTCAGGTGCCTGGGTGGGTTACCCAGTGGTCATCTTTCTCTCAGGCTGAAGGCAAAAGAACAAAGAACTCCATGATGGGCTTCCTTTCTAGGGGTCTAAGAAACACATTGAGTTGGGGTCTTACACCTATCCCTGGATGGTTAGATATAGTTGTTTTTACAAGTATACTATCAAGTATGCTATGGGTGCAAAAGAAGGTCCCAGTAGATAACCTAAAACTCCAAGGGCAAACCCCTCTTTTTCAGTAATGTAGAGGAAAAAAGGATGAGTCAGGTCAGTGAGATGAAAAGCTAGAGCCTTAAGGAGATCCTGTTGGAGCCTTTGAAAGGGCTTGGTAATAGGATTGAGGAGAGGATTGTGGGTGGGTTCTAACACTGCTTCATATAAGGGATGAGAAAGAATGGAAAAGGAAGGAACCCACGAATGTAAAAACAAACAAACAAACAAACAAACAAAAAACAAAAAAAACTGGCTATTCCTAAGAGTGATAAAATCTCTTCCTTTGTAGAAAAACATTTAGAGGCTGAATCAGACTCTTTCTATCTAAGGTAATAGCCTTGTGGGTTGGGGTAATTGTTAGTTCCAAATAGGTAACCTGAGGTGTGGACAATTAGACTTCAGAAGGAGAGACCCTGTAGCCTCAACTGGAGAGGAAATTTAGAAGAGCAGAGGTGTCAACTTGGCTAATTTCTAGAGAGAGACTAAATAGTAGGACATCATCTATGTAAAGTATAATTTTAGATTCAGGGACAGACAGAGATAGTAAGTCAGAAACCAGGGCCTGACCAAATATGTGTGGGTTGTCGCAGAATCCCTGAGGTTGAACAGTCCAGTTTAGTTGTGTAGTTAATTGGGTATCAGGATCTGTTCAGGTAAAGGCAAGTATATTCTGTGACTGGGCATCTAGAGGAATAGAGAAAAATGCATTCTTGAGATCTATGACTGAGAAATGAGAAGTCCCCAAGGGGATAGTGGTAAAAAGTGTGCAAATGTTAGCCACAACAGAATTGAGAGGAACCATTGTAGAATTAATGTGCCTGAGGTCTTGAACCAGGTGATCATACCATTAGGTTTCTTAACTGCTAGTGTAGGGGTGTTAAAGAGGGAAGAGGTATGGCAAAGGAGTTTTTCTTTCCTCACGGGGTCAGAAAAGATAAGATTAAGTTCCCTGAGGTTCTGGAGAGAGAGAGATGGTTGAGCTTGGGAAACGTACCTTGTAGAGTGCAGTAATTGGATGAAAACAGGAGAATGATGTTTATCAACAGAGGGTTTCTGTATGTCACAGACTCAGGGAGCTATATGAGAAGCTGGTAAAGGAAATGACATGGTAGTTTTACTAGGTTAGCTGGCTAGAAGGAGGAGAGGAACTGTTGCTGAGCTTGGATTTAAGTGAATGTGAGGAGCAAAGGAAATAGAGTTTCCCAGTCTGGCTAGAAGATCCCTTCCCAATAAGCAGACAGGACATGTTGGCACTATCAAAAATGAATGGGTGAGAGGTACACCCCTAAAAATGCAAATAAGTTGTGAGGTCTGGTGTGGGAAGTAAGGCTGTCCTCCTATCCCTACAATAGGAAAATTAGAAGGAGTAGTGGGTCATCCAAACTCCATCAGAACCTAGTAAGTGTCTTCAGGGTCCAAGAGAAAGGAGATGGGCTGCCCACAAACTACAATGTGTATTCTTTAGTTGAGGTTTTTGTCACAGGGAGCTCTGGGGGTACTAGTTAGTTCATATTGTTGTTCCTACTATGGGTCTGCAAATCCCTTCAGCTCCTTGAATACATTGTCTAGCTCCTTCATTGGGGAACCCGTGCTCTGTCCAATGAATGGCTTTGAGCATCCACTTCTGTATTTGTCAGGCACTGGCAGAGTTTCTCAGGAGACAGCTATATTAGGCTCCTGCCAGCAAGCTCTTGTTGGAATCCACAGTAGTGTCTGTGTTTGGTAGTTGTTTGTGGGATGGATTTCTTAGAGCCGCAGTCTCTGGATGGTCATTCCTTCAGTGCTTCTCAACAATTTGTCTCTGTAACTCCTTCCATGGGTATTTTGTTCCTCCTTCTAAGTGTACACACTTTGGTCTTCCATCTTCTTTAGTTTCATGTGTTTTGTGAATTGTATCTCAGGTATTCCAAGCTTCTGGGCTAATATCCATTTATCAGTGAGTGTGTATCATTTGTGTTCTTTTGTGATTGGGTTATCTCACTCAGGATGATATCTTCCAGATCCATTATTTGCCTAAGTATTTCATAGGTTTATTTCTTCATAGCTGCATAGTACTCCATTGTGTAAATTACCACATTTTCTGTATCCATTCCTCTGTTGAGGAACATCATGTGAGGATGTGGAGAAAGAGGCACATTCCTCCATTGCTGGGTAGATTGCAAGCTGGTACAACAACTCTGGAAATCAGCTTGGCAAATCCTCAGAAAATTTGACATAGTACTACCATAGGATCAAGCAATACCTCTCCTGGGCATATACCCAGAAGATGCTCCAACATATAATAAGGACATATGCTCCATTATGTTCAAAGAAGCCTTATTTATAATAGCCAGAAACTGGAATGTCTGTCTTTGCTTCTGGCAAATACATGGCTGTTCAGGATCCCAGTGTAGCTCTGAGCCTTACTTAGTGAACTTTTAAGCACACAAAATTTGATCTGTGGTATGGGGTGACATACCTTTGTTGTCAAGATCAATTGCTCAGAAGTGGAACGACAGAATCCGAAAAGCAAAGTCAGTTCATTTCGAGAATGTCCCAGAACTATGGACTTTGATGGACCAGGTCTTTGTTTTCATTTTGGCAGGTGGTGCTGTCTATATGCTGACTTTTATGAACTAAATGGTGCTTCCACCGTGGAGCCAATCATGCTGAGGTCTGGGGGCCTAAGATTTAGGGACCTGTTACATTTGCACTGGTCTTAGTGAATGAGACAAATAATAGGCTCAACCTGTTTTAAAAAGATGTGGTTGATCCTAAGGACCATTCCTTTTACTATATATATACTTGATTGCCTATAAGAACAGAGACTAGTACTATTTTTCTAATTAATGTCTTTGTTTCTTTTTCTCGTTTGAGTTATTGTTTGTTTGTTTGTTTTTACTCCTGGTGACTTAGTACAGAAAGAATATGTTCTTTCAAAGCCATATGTAGTCCCCCTTATCTTGTGAGAAGTAAGTCTAAGACTCTCCACTTTTGTGCCATTTCTAGAAGGGAATCTAAGTATAGTTTCAATAGATCTAGGTCCTGATCAACATGTCTACCTAGTTTGTAATGCATCAGAAGAGGCATATTGAGTCAAACCATTGTTACATTTCCACCAATTGGTCTCAGTAATATGGCTGTTGTCCAGAAGATTCAAGCCATAAGGCAGAATAATAGGCATCAGAGTAAGGAGAAGTGCCTAAGTTAAAGGTTTTGGATATTAGACAAGTCTCATCCCATTATAAGTCCTCTAATGTTAATTTGGGCTACCACAGTCACAATGAGTTTTGTAGGTTAGTGGACTGACATACTAGTTAATTAGGGAAGGGCTTGGTATCTAAGCATAGCCAGCATTCTTGGCACATTTCTGGCGGATAGTGATCAATTTCATTCCTCAGATCCCATCCTGTGGAACAGAATCTTGTTTCCCCAGGTTTTTCTTGTTATCCAAATGCAAGATTTTTTTTTTTTTTTACCAAAAATTTTAGATGTTTTCATTTTATGACCATTGAATTATATTTTTCTATGGTGTATTTTTTTGGGGGAAGGGACTTCCTATATATTCATCTGTGTTTTTTTAGGAAGCCTCTATTTTACAACCCGAATTTTTGAAATGGATTCTCTGTTTCTGGGGGCAGCTACAGGGCTTGTATAGAACTGTAAACTCTGTATTCCAATCTCAAAAAATAAATTCCAACATCATTCCTTTTTCTCGTGCAACTAGACATATAAAGTAGATATCAATGACAAAAGTCAAGATAAATATGGGTTTCTGGTCTGTAGTCATGCTAGCTAATACCTTCCCTGTATTTGTCTTCCTTAGTTTCCAAGTCCAGTCCTGAGAGCCATGGGTTTGGATGATTACCCTATCCTCATACCAATAGGGCAAATCATAAGAATAGAAGACCAGGGAGTGGAAGAATCTTGGGACTGATGAAATGGATCCATACTCCAAGATATATTCCATTTGGCAGGAACATCCATGGCTTCAAATTTCTTGATCTGGAAAGGGTGGATCCACGACGTAGTGTCAGCAGTTACCTTCATAATCATAGATGTGGAGAAAATCACCATGTAGCATCCCTTCCAAGCAGGTTCCAGCTGTTTTCAGTGCCCCTATGGCTACCTGTTTGACCCATACTTTATCTCCAGATTTGAACAAGCAGAAACTGGTGATGGCTTTAGATGTAGACTGAATCTCTCAAATATCCTGATAAATACTCTTTATGGGGAACTAGAGATCTTGTAGTAGCTTGATAATGAACATTAGAGAGATCTATCAACTGCTGGCCTCTGAGCTTGGGAAGCAGTGGGGGAAATCTTTCAAATGTAAATTCATAGGGACTAATTTATTATCTATATGGGGTACAGAAGCCCAAAGCAAAGGAAGGTCTATTTAACATTTGCTGGACTCTAATGAGAGCTTTGCTAAAGTTTCTCTTAATGTCCTCTTTTATTTTAACCTGCCCAAATTCTGAGGATTATATGCATAATAATGTTTTCAATATGTGTGCAAATCTTTTGTTAATTGTTAAGTTATGGCTATGAATGCTGGGTCACTGTCAGACGCCATTGCTAGAAGATAATCAGGAGACCAGTTCCTGGAGGAACTTTTAAGCTACTATCTGAGCAGGTTTAGTCCAGATGAATGCTTCAACCCACCTGGAAAAGGTGTAACCTCCCCCCCACAGCCTGAAAACAGGCTGAGCAGGCTTGACTTGTCACTAGGAGATCACCTGGAGTGGAGCCTGCCACCCTATTATTCAACCACTGCTGCTGCTGCTACCTGCTGCCTAGCTGTTCCATTGCCTACATGTGGACACATGCAGCTGGACTCCAAGGATGATTCAGTGGGAGTGGGCCCCCCTCTTTATAAGCACGTGTTCCCCTATATTAAAATTGAACCTTGATCAGACTATTGTCTTGGTTCCATCCTTTCTCTCATAGCCTAGATTCCCTCTTTTCTTCCAGATTCCAAGATGCCTTCCAGGCTCGAACCCGGACATGTGAGCCACTGGCCAGCCTCAACAATTTGGCGAACCAATGCAGGACCTGAGAAAGGCAGAGGACATTTGGAAGAAACACTGCTGATTTGTAGCTCCATGCAAGAAGAAAAGAATTAAAATTTGTACCACAGAAGGTTGGTATGGGATAAGATGGATCAGTGCTATACCAGCACGCTGGATTCACTTAGGTTTAGCAGTGAGCTACCGGGAACTAGGAACTCAACAGGCAGGCCTTTGGCTGCAGCTTCTAGAAGCTGTTTTTTTAGGAGAGAGAAATATTAGGTTTTAATAAAAGGGATTTAATAATCAGGCAGATGGCCGCAGTTGGAAACTGCATTAGGCAGAAAGAAAGTGGATTTTGAAACTCTCCCAGGGACAGAGAGAAAATTGGGGAATCCCCCTCTTGTGTGTGTGCCAGCTGGTGTCTTCATTCTAAGTGTCTGTCTTATGTTTCCGGAATTGAACATGTGCTTGTTGTATTGGTTTGTTGTCTGTGTTTTGTTTCGTGCCTCTGAAACATGGTGCAGTCTGAGTTTAGATCTGCCTGAGTTTGTTTTCTCTGGTGTTTATAGACAATGGGATTTTATGAAATGTGCGCTTGATATTTGCAGCTGTCCCTTCAGGCTGTGGTCAGCAGATGTGCTAGGAAGACTGTCACCTCACCAGGGGACACCCTGGGAAGTGGGAGAGCAAGAGTCACCTGGTGGTCTCCAGAGATTGGTCAAGATGGACCAAGTTTTGTTTATGAAAAGGAAGCTTACCCTTCTAATTCTTTTGCCTGCTCATTGAGGACAAGTAGGGGTTCCACATGTCTGGAGCTGTTGGTTTCTGCTTTGTGTGTTTTGTGCATGTGTTTAGAGCTATGTGAAAATTTAGAAAAGTGCTGGTATAGCTTCTTCTTCTTCTTCTTCTTCTTCTTCTTCTTCTTCTTCTTCTTCTTCTTCTTCTTCTTCTTCTTCTTCTTCTTCTTCTTCTTCTTCTTTTTAACTAGTAATATGCTCAGTGTGTCTTCACAATCAGCTCATAAATTATTGGTTAAGATTAAATAATTGTTATATTGGTAACAGAAGTTTAGCCTTAATTTGGCAACTCAGGAATCTTTTCAAACATGTGGTGGAGCAGGCCAAAAAACTGGGCCTCCTAAGATACTTTTAACTGAGATAATATTTAATGTGATTGTTATCCTAGAAAGTAAGATTAAGATAAAATTTAAAGCAATGTCTCTTTTATGAAGCGTTAAAACTTACATTGTCATGCATTCATAGATATAAATTGGCAGCCAAATTTTGCAATGTAGTAGTGAAGTTTTAATGTTGATTCTTAAAGTGATAAATTGTTTTGAAATTGGGTTTTGCTTTCCCAAAGTTATAGATATAATCTAATGTTGCAAAAGAAACTTAGTAATTCTAATATCATCCTCATGGCAAGAGGAACTAAGCTCAGAGCAGCTTTTGCTTGGTTTGTGTGACTTTCCTTTGTCTTGCAAACAGTGCCTAGGGAAGCTCTGGAGATTTGCCTCCAGGGGAAATTCCCTTTAGCTAAAAGAGCATCTTTGCAGATCTAGCCAGATGCTGTTTTAATAAAGTTCAAATCCATAGTTTATAAAGGATCAATCAGACTGTAAAATTTATAAAGGCATTATAATCTGGCTTGCCTACATTTTATATAGTTATTATAGATATAAAAGTGTGTTTCTTTTTTCTCTCTCTCCTTTGCATCTTAATGATTGTAAAGGTTTTGCTTCAAGTAAGTTTAAAATAACTGGAATATTTTGCCTCTAGATATGGATAAATATTGATCTACATTATGTACGAAATTTTTATCATTTCTGCTTCTATACAACAAGCCAAGAGTTTGAATCTTCCAGTGTACATTGTTTTCTAAGTAGAAATATTTTATTAGCTAATGCCTCTCAAGGGAAGTTTACTTTAAATCCTTGCTCTCACACAAGGAGCTTTTAAGTTTTGGGGAGTAGCTGTTGCTCCTGAAAAGATTCAGAGGCGATATCTTTTTATTACTTAGGGTTTTAGTTTACTACAGAAGGCTTTGCAGAAAATAAAGAAAGCTTTTATAATTGTTATTAATTATTTTTATTAGGTATTGTCCTCATTTATATTTCTAATGCTATCCCAAAAGTTCCCCATACCCTCCCCCCCACTCCCCTACCCACCCACTCCCACTTTTTGGCCCTGGCATTCCCCTGTACTGAGGCATATAAAATTTGCAAGTCCAATGGGCCTCTCCTTCCAGTGATGGCCGACTAGGCCATCTTTTTATATATATGCATCTAGAGTCAAGCGCTTCGGGGTACTGGATAGTTCACCTATATATATAATGTTGTTCCACCTATAGGGTTGCAGATCCCTTTAGATCCTTGGGTATTTTCTCTAGCTCCTCCATTGGGGGCGCTGTGATCCATCCAATAGCTGACTGTGAGCATCCACTTATGTGTTTGCAAGACTCCGGCATAGTCTCAAAAGCGATAGCTATATCAGGGTCCTTTCAGCAAAATCTTGCTAGTGTATGCAATGGTGTCAGCCTTTGGAGGCTGATTATGGGATGGATCCCTGGATATGGGAGTCTCTAGATGGTCCATCCTTTTCTCTCAGATCCAAACTTTGTCTATGTAACTCCTTCCATGGGTATTTTGTTCCCAACTCTAAGAAGGGGCAAAGTGTCCACACTTTGGTCTTCCTTCTCCTTGAGTTTCATGAGTTTTGCAAATTGTAACTTATATCTTGGGTATTCTAAGTTTCTGGGCGAATATCCACTTATCAGAAGTACATATCACTTGAGTTCTTTTGTGATTGGGTTGCCTCACTCGGGATAATGCCCTCCAGGTCCAACCATTTGCCAAGGAATTTCATAAATTCATTCTTTTTAACAGCTGAGTAGCACTCCATTGTGTAAATGTACCACATTATTTGTATCCATTCCTCTGTTGTGGGGCATCTGGGTTCTTTCCAGCTTCTGGCTATTATAAATAAGGCTGCTATGAACATAGTGGAACATGTTTCTTTCTTACTAGTTGGTACATCTTCTGGATATATGCCCAGTAGAGGTATTGCGGGATCCTTCAGTAGTACCATGTCCAATTTTCTGAGAAACAGCCAGACTGATTTCCAGAGTGGTTGTATAAGCTTGCAGTCTCAATTGTTATTAATAATAATCAATGTTAATCAAATATTAGCTGTGCCAACAACAATTCTTTGGCAAGAGAAAACATTATTGTAAAGTCATTTTCTCATCCTCCCAGCCAATTGTTGGCCCACGTGGAGCCAGCTAGCTGCTGGCTGCTGTGGGGCGGGACCTTGGGGCACACAGCTTTCCCTGAGCTGTAGTGGTTCGGGAGGTCTCCAGAAAGTGGGAGGCTTTGTAAGGAACTCAAGAGAGGGCTGCCCTTGCCATTGCCCCATAAGCCTCCACCTGTCCCGACCTGGGTAGCCATAATTTTTGCACTAAGACTCAGGGTGGGCTTTCTGGCCTACAACAGATTGGGCTGCCTTCAGCCTCTTCTGCCTGAGAGGAAGGCCAAGGGTGTGCAAGGCCGAGGTGTCGTTCACCTCAAAACACAGTTTCTACATCCTATTAAAACTACTTTGGTACTAATAAAGGATTGTAAGATATACTTGTGTATTTTAGAAAACCTATAACAAAATTTGTGTCTTAAAAACCTGACTAAGTGTCTGTTCTGTGTTCAAAACAGCAATTAATTTAGTTATTACAAAATATTAATCTATTGCATACCATCATTTTAAATAAGATTGACAATCAATATCCCAAAGATAAGTTAAGAATTGTTTTTATGCATGCTTCTGTAGCTTCTATAAATCCATGCATGCATACATCCCAATTATTGTGTTTAAAAACAACCCCTGTATGGGAAGTAAGTAGATGTAAATTAGATCACATGCTTATTCTTCCCACTGTTTCAGCACAGATAATTACGTTGTGTGCTGTAGATGGTGTTTTAAAATGCTGAACAATCAAACCTTCATTTGTATATTAATAGTAAATATTATGTCAGAGCTCACAATTGCTTAAGATTTTTCGTCCTTCAGATGCTATTAATCTCAAATTTGCAATTGCTTATGCATATACAACTCATAGAAAAAATGCTGTCCTTTTAAGAAGGCTGGTTTTAGACATTTAATAAATTTTTCTCGATTGCCTAGATAACTTAAAGCAATGCCATGTTGGATTTATATCTCAGGCAGTCTATAGGTCCTACATATTCTTTATATATTCAAAACAATTATGGTTTAATATAATATTTTAGTATTCTTGAAAATTGTGCCTATAAAATTCTTTCCTCAGTGTCCTCAGTTACTACTTGTTTCCACATAAGGGTGTGAATTCTTGAGGAATTAGACTTAATAAATTGCTGCAAATAAATGCTCTTATTCCTAAGTTAATAAATAAATTATGCACATGTAACTATTAATAACTTTTCAAGCCTTCTAGTTACAACCACTCATTTTTTTATTTCTACTTCATTCTTTTTTTTAATTAGGTATTTTCCTCATTTTCATTTCCCAATGCTATCCCAAAATTCCCCCATACCCACCCCCCCCCCACTGCTCTACCCACCAACTCCCCCTTTTTGGCCCTGGCGTTCCGCTGTACTGGGCATATAAAGTTTGCAAGTCCAATGGGCCTCTCTTTCCAGTAATGGCCAACTAGGCCATCTTTTGATACATAGGCAGCTAGGGACAAGAGCTCCGGGGTACTGGTTAGTTCATATTGTTGTTCCACATATAGGGTTGCAGTTCCCTTTAGCTCCTTGGGTACTTTCTCTAGCTCCTCCATTGGAGGCCCTGTGATCCATCCAATAGCTGACTGTGAGCATCAACTTCTGTGTTTGCTAGGCCATGGCATTGTCTCACAAGAGACAGCTATATCTGGGTCCTTTAGGCAAAATCTTGCTAGTGTATGCAATGGTGTCAGCATTTGGAAGCTGATTATGGGATGGATCCCTGGATATGGCAATCACAAGGTGGTCCATCCTTTCATCACAGCCCCTAATTTTGTCTCTGTAACTCCTTCCATGGGTGTTTTGTTCCCAATTCTAAGACGGGGCAAAGTGTCCACGCTTTGGTCTTTGTTCTTCTTGCGATTCATGCGTTTAGCAAATTGTATCTTATATCTTGGGTATCCTGAGTTTCTGGGCTAATATCCACTTATCAGTGAGTACATGTTCTGTGAGTTCCTTTGTGATTGGTTACCTCACTCAGGATGATGCCCTCCAGGTCCAACCATTTGCCTAGGAATTTCATAAATTCATTCATTTTAATAGCTGAGTAGTACTCCATTGTGTAAATGTACAACATTTTCTGTATTCATTCCTCTGTTGAGGGTCATCTGGGTTCTTTCCAGCTTCTGGCTATTATAAATAAGGCTGCTATGAACATAGTGGAGCATGTGTCCTTCTTACCAGTTGGGACATCTTCTGGATATATGCCCAGGAGAGGTATTGCAGGATCCTACGGTAGTACTATGTCCAATTGTCTGAGGAATCACATTTCCAGAGTGGTTATACAAGCTTGCAATCCCACCAACAATGGAGGAGTGTTCCTCTTTCTCCACATCCTCGCCAGCATCTGATGTAACCTGAATTTTTCATCTTAGCCATTCTGATTGGTGTGATGTGGAATCTCAGGGTTGTTTTGATTTGCATTTCCCTGTTGATTAAGGATGATGAACATTTTTTTTTCAGGTGCTTCTCTGCCATTTGTATTTCTCAGGTGAGAATTCTTTTTTCAGTTCTGAGCCCCATTTTTAATGGGGTTATTTGATTTTATGGAGTCTAACTTCTTGAATTCATAAATATATTAGATATTAATCCCCTATCTGATTTGGGATAGGTAAAGATCCTTTCCCAATCTGTTGGTGGACTTTTTGTCTTATTGACGGTGTCTTTTGCCTTGCAGAAGCTCTGCAATTTTATGAGGTACCATTTATCGATTCTCACTCTTACAGCACAAGCCATTGTTGTTCTATTCAGGAATTTTTCTGCTGTACCCATATTTTTGAGGCTTTTCCCTACATTCTCCTCTGTAAGTTTCAGTGTCTCTGGATTTATGTGGAGTTCCTTAATCCACTTAGATTTGTCCTTAGTGCAAGGAGATAGGAATTGATCAGTTCGCATTCTTCTACATGATAACAGCCAGTTGTGCCAGCACCATTTGTTGAAAATGCTGTCTTTTATCCACTGGATGGTTTTAGCTCTCTTGTCAAAGATCATGTGACCATAGGTGTGTAGGTTCATCTCTGGGTCTTCAATTCTGTTCCATTGCTCTACTTGTCTGTCACTATACCAGTACCATGCAGTTTTTATCACAGTTGCTCTGTAGTACAGCTTTAGGTCGGGCATGGTGATTCCAACACAGGTTCTTTTACCCTTGAGAAGAGTTTTTGCTATCCTAGGTTTTTTGTTATTCCAGATGAATCTGCCGATTGCCCTTTCTAATTCGTTGAAGAATTAAGTTGGAATTTTGATGGGGATTGCATTGAATCTGTAGATTGCTTTTGGCAAGAAAGCCATTTTTACTATATTGATCCTGCCAATCCATGAACATGGGAGATCTTTCTATCTTCTGAGATCTTCTTTAATTTCTTTCTTCAGAGACATGAAGTTCTTATCATATAGATCTTTCACTTCCTTAGTTCGCGTCACACCAAGGTATTTTACATTATTTGTGACTATTGAGAAGGGTGTTGTTTCCCTAATTTCTTTATCAGCCTGTCTATCCTTTGTGTACAGAAATGCCATTGTCTTGTTTGAGTTAATTTTATATCCAGCTACTTTACTGAAGCTGTTTATCAGGCTTAGGAGTTCTCTGGTAAAATTTTTAGGGTCACTTATATATACTATCATATCATCTGCAAAAAGTGATATTTTGACTTCTTCTTTTCCAATTTTTATCCCCGTGATCTCTCTTTGTTGTCTAATTGCTCTGGCTAGGACTTCAAGTACAATGTTGAATAGGTAGGGAGAGAGTGGTCAGCCTTGTCTAGTCCCTGATTTCAGTGGAATTGCTTCCAGCTTCTCACCATTAACTTTGATGTTGATTACTGGTTTGCTGTAGATTGCTTTTATCATGTTTAGGTATTGGCATTGAATTCCTGATCTTTCCAACAATTTTATCATGAATGGGTGTTGGATTTTGTCAAATGCTTTCTCAGCATCTAAGGAGATGATCATGTGGTTTTTGTCTTTGAGATTGTTTATATAATGGATTACCTTGATGGATTTCCGTATATTGAACCAATCCTGCATCCCTGGGATGAAACCTACTTGGTCAGGATGGATGATTGTTTTGATGTGTTCTTGGATTCAGTTACCAAAAACTTAATTGAGTATTTTGCATTAATATTCATAAGGGAAATTGGTCTGAGGTTCTCTATCTTTGTTGTGTCTCTTTGCTGTTTAGGTATCAGAATAATTGTGGCTTCATAGAATGGGTTGGGTAGAGTACCTTCTGTTTATATTTTGTGGAATAGTTTGTGAAGAACTGGAATTAGATCTTCTTTGAAGGTCTGATAGAACTCTGCATTAAACCCATCTGGTCCTGGGTTTTTTTTTTTTTTTTTTTGGTTCAGGGACTATTAATGACTGCTTCTATTTCTTTGGGGGATATAGGGCTGTTTAGATCATTTAACCGGATCTTGATTCAACTTTGGTGCCTAGTGTCTATCTAGAAACTTCTCCATTTCATCCAGGTTCTCCAGTTTTGTTGAGTATAGCCTTTTGTAGAAGGATCTGATGGAGTTTTGGATTTCTTCAGGATCTGTTGTTGTGTCTCACTTTTCATTTCTGATTTTGTTAATTTGAATGCTTTCTCTGTGCCCTCTAGTGAGTCTGGCTAAGGGTTTGTCTATCTTGTTGATTTTCTCAAAGAACCAGCTCCACATTTGGTTGATTCTTTGAATAGTTCTTCTTGTTTCCACTTTGTTGATTTCGCCCCTGAGTTTGATTATTTCCTGTCATGTACTCCTCTTGGGTGAATTTGCTTCATTTTGTTCTAGAGCTTTTAGATGTGTTGTCAAGCTGTTAATGTGTGCTCTCTCCAGTTTCTTTTTGGAGACACTCGGAGCTATGAGATTTCCTCTTAGGAATGCTTTCATTGTGTCCCATAAGTTTGGGTATGTTGTGGCTTCATTTACATTAAACTCCAAAAAGTCCTTAATTTCTTTCTTTATTCCTTCCTTGACCAAGGTATCATTGAGAAGAGTGTTGTTCAGTTTCCATGTGAATGTTGGCTTTCTATTATTTATTTTGTTATTGAAGATCAGCCTTAGACCATGGTGGTCTGATAGGACGCATGGGACAATTTCAATATTTTTGTATATGTTGAGGTTTGTTTTGTGACCAATTATGTGGTCAATTTTAGAGAAGGTACCATGAGGTGCTGAGAAGAAGGTATATCCTTTTGTTTTAGGATAAAATGTTCTGTAGATATCTGTTAAGTCCATTTGTTTCATCACTTCTGTTAGTTTCACTGTGTCCCTGTTTAGTTTTTGTTTCCATGATCTGTCCATTGGTGAAAGTGGTGTGTTGAAGTCTCCCACTATTATTGTGTGAGGTGCAATGTGTGCTTTGAGCTTTACTAAAGTTTCTTTAATGAATGTAGCTGCCCTTGTATTTGGAGCATAGATATTCATAATTGAGAGTTCTTCTTGGAGGATTTTACCGTTGATGTGTATGAAGTGCCCCTCCTTGTCTTTTTTGATGACTTTGGGTTGGAAGTCAATCTTATCAGATATTAGGATGCCTACTCCAGCTTGTTTCTTCATACCATTTGCTTGGAAATTGTTTTCCAGCCTTTAATTCTGAGGTGGTGTCTATCTTTTTCTCTGAGATGAGTTTCCTGTAAGCAGCAAAATGTTGGGTCATGTTTTTGTAGCCAGTTTGTTAGTCTATGTCTTTTTATTGGGGTGTTGAGACTATTGATATTAAGGAAAAGTAATTGTTGCTTCCTGTTATTTTTGTTGTTAAAGTTGGCATTCTGTTCTTGTGGCTGTCTTCTTTTAGTTTTGTTGATGGATTATCTTCTTGGTTTTTTTAGGGCGTGGTTCCCGTCCTTGTATTGGTTTTTTTTCTTTTTTTCTGATATTATCCTTTGAAGGGCTGGATTCGTGGAGAGATAATGGGTGAATTTATTTTTGTCGTGGAATACTTTGGTTTCTCCATCTATGATAATTAAGAGTTTGGCTGGGTATAGTAGCCTGGGCTGGAATTTGTGTTCTCTTAGTGTCTGTATAACATCTTTCCAAGCTCTTCTGGCTTTCATAGCCTCTGATGAAAAATCTGGTGTAATTCTGATAGGCTTGCCTTTATATGTTACTTGACCTTTTTCCCTTACTGCTTTTAGTATTCTATCTTTATTTAGTGCATTTGATGTTCTGATTATTATGTGTCAGGAGGAATTTCTTTTCTGGTCCAGTCTATTTGGAGTTCTGTAGGCTTCTTGTATGTTCATGGGCATCTCTTTCTTTAGATTTGGGAAGTTTTCTTCAATAATTTTGTTGAAGATGTTTGCTGGTTCTTTGAGTTGAAATTCTTCATTCTCATCCACTCCTATTATGCATAGGTTTGGTCTTCTCATTGTGTCCTGGATTTCCTGGATGTTTTGAGTTAGGATCTTTTTGCATTTTCCATTTTCTTTGATTGTTGTGCCGATGTTCTCTATGGAATCTTCTGCACCTGAGATTCTCTCTTCCATCTCTTGTATTCTGTTGCTGATGCTGGCATCTATGGTTCCAGATTTCTTTCCTAGGGTTTCTATCTCCAGTGTTGCCTCACTTTGGGTTTTCTTCATTGTGTCTACTTCCCTTTTTAGGTCTAGTATGGTTTTGTTCATTTCCATCATCAGTTTGGAAGTGTTTTCCTGATTTTCTATAAAGACTTCTACCTGTTTGGTTGTGTTTTCCTGTTTTTCTTTAAGGACTTGTAACTCTTTAGGAGTGTTCTCCTGTATTTCTTTAAGTGAATTATTAAATTCCTTCTTTATGTCCTCTACCATCATCATGAGATATGTTTTTAAATCCAGGTCTACCTTTTCAGTTGTGTTAGGATCCTCTGGACTGGGCAAAGTGGGCGTTCTGGGTTCTGATGATGGTGAGTGGTCCTAGTTTCTGTTAGTAGGATTCTTACTTTTTCCTTTCGCCATCTGGCAATCTCTGGATTTAGTTGTTATAGTTGTCTTTTTTTAGAGATTATTACTCTGTTGATTTTGTTACCCTCTATCAGCAGACGTGGGTGACTAGCTCTCTCCTCTGAGTTTCAGTGGTCAGAGCAGTCTCTGCAGGCAAGCTCTCCTCTTTCAGGGAAGGTGCACAGTTATCTGGTGTTTGGACCTTCTCCTGGCTGAAGATGAAGGCCCAAAACAGGATTTTTCCCAGGAGCTCTGTTGCTTTGGCCAGGAAGGTGGCCGATTGTCTGGAGCCGAAGTTTGTGCCACCTCAGAAGCTCTCTGGCTCTTGCCTGTTCCAGAAATGGCTGGCCTCTGTATTCCACACCCTTACCAGTGCAGCCTGCCCTCCGCGGAGTCCCGGAGCCAAGGAGGCTCCCGCCGCGGGGGCCTGTGGCAGAAAACTCTCAGGCCGGGCGGACCCCTGTGCTCTCACTAGGAAGGTGGCCGGTTGTCTGGAGCTGTAGATGGTACCACCTCAGAAGCTCTCTGGCTCTCGCCTGTCCCAGAAACGGCTGGCCTCTGTATTCCACACCCTCACCCGTGCAGCCTGCCCTCCGCGGAGTCCCGGAGCCAAGGAGGCTCCGGCCGCCAGGGCCTATGGAAGAAACTTCTCGGGTCGGGCGGACCCCTGTGCTCTCACCAGGAAGGTGGCCCCTCCTGTATTTCTTTAAGTGAGTTATTAAAGTCTTTCTCGATGTCCTCTACCATCATCATGAGATATGCTTTTAAATCCGGGTCTAGCTTTTCGGGTGTGTTGGGTTGCCCTGGACTTGGCAAAGTGGGAGTGCTGGGTTCTGATGATGGTGAGTGGTCTTGGTTTCTGTTAGTAAGATTCTTACTTTTACCTTTCGCCATCTGGTAATACCTGGAGTTAGTTGTTATAGTTGTCTCTGTTTAGAGATTGTTCCTCTGGTGATTCTGTTACCCTCTATCAGCAGACCTGGGAGACTAGATCTCTCCTCTGAGTTTCAGTGGTCAGAGCGCTGTCTGCAGGCAAGCTCACCTCTTACAGGGAAGGTGCACACTTATCTGGTGTTTGGACCTTCTCCTGGCCGAAGATGAAGGGCCAAAATAGAACCTTTTCCAGAAGCTGTGTTGCTTTCACCTGTCCCAGAAGCTGTTAATTTCAGTAGTCCACACTCTCATCTGTGCAGACTACTTTCTGTGAAGTCCCGGAACCAAAATGGCTCCCGCGGATCCTGAGGCTAGGGCCTCTCCGTCCGGGCAGACACCTGACCTCTGGCCGGGAAGGTGGCCGGATGTCTGAAGCCCGAATATGGCGCTGCCTCAAAAGCTCTGTCACTCTTGCCTGTCCCAGAAGCTGTTAGCTTCTGTAGTCCACACTCTCACCTGTGCAGGCTGCTTTCTGCTGAGTCCGGGAACCAAGGTGGCTCCCGCCGCTCCTGAGTCAAAATCCTAGCCTCCCAGGCTGGGCAGACCCCTGTCATCTGGCCGGGAAGATGGCCAGATGTCTGGAGCCCGAAAACGGCGCTGCCTCAGAAGCTCTGTGGCTCTCGCCTGTCCCAGAAGCTGTTAGCTTCTGAGGTCCACACTCTGGTCTGTGCAGACAACTTTCTGTGGAGTCCTGGACATCAACCACTCACTCTTTAAGAGAAACAATTCAAAGTGCTATTAATCACTGCCCATGTTACGTGAATACTGACTATAACAGTCAAGTATTTGAGATGTTTTGTCAACAAGTTATTAATTCTAAAGGACAAGATATTGTGGAACTTTAAAACTTTAACTTTAAGAATGAAGACCAAAGTGTGGACACTTTGCCCATTCCTAGAAATGGGAACAAAACACCCATGGAAGGAGTTACAGAGACAAAATTTGGAGCTGTGACGAAAGGATGGACCATCTAGTGATTGCCATATCCAGGGATCCATCCCATAATCAGCTTCCAAACGCTGACACCATTGCATACACTAGCAAGATTTTGCTGTAAGGACCCAGATATAGCTGTATCTTGTGAGACTATGCCAGGGCCTAGCAAACACAGAAGTGGATGATCACAGTCAGCTATTGGATGGGTCACACGGCCCCCAATGGAGGAGCTAGAGAAAGTACCCAAGGAACTAAAGGGAACTGCAAACCTATATGTGGAACAACAATATGAACTAACGAGTACCCCGGAGCTCTTGACTCTAGCTGCATATGTATCAAAAGATGGTCTAGTTGGCCATCACTGGAAATAGAGGCCCTTTGGACTTGCAAACTTTATATGCCCCAGTACAGAGGAACACCAGGGCCAAAAAGGGGGAGTGGGTGGGTAGGGGAATGGGGGGTGGGGTGGGTATGGGTGACTTTTGGGATAACATTGTAAATGTAAACGAGGAAAATACCTAATTAAAAAAAAGTTTACGATAAAAACAAAACAAAACAAAACAAAAAAAAAAAACAAAAAAACAAAAAAAAACAAACAAACAAAAAAAACTTTAACTTCTTAAAAGACAAAGAAGGGGGAAATTATATCCCTGTGCATATTATTTAGTGTATTTCTGTGCACATTATTTAAATCATACTTTTATTTTAGAATTTTGAAATTTGGATGTCAAAGAACTTAATGCTTTATAGTATCTTAAAAGGATCTACTTATTGGCATATGGTTTGATCCTAAACAGCTACCTTATTAGGGAAAGGAAAAACATAGGTTCTCTCCATGGAACACTGCAGAAGCATGATGGCTAATTCGTTTGACAAGCTGGCAGGTGAGTTGGCTCAGTGCCCTGACTGAAGTGACAAGGAAGCTAAATTGGGTACATGTTTTCGACCCATCCTTGCTTTCCATTTTTCCAGTTTGGACTAGTGAAGCTCTCTTGCTTCAAGCTTTTAAAACTTTATGGCAAAATGAACATCAGAGACTGTATATTCTGACTAGAAATATTAGTCATATAATAGTCATAATGATTTTTCTCTTTTCTTAAAGGTGACCAGTTATTCTAACACAGTCTTGGACTGGTCTTGTAATAAGTCCAATATTAGAGATTCCTATTGAAGATAGCTAAAAATCTTGATTATCTAGCAAAGTTGATTCAGAGCACAGCCTCCACTTCCAGAGAATCTCTGGCCTTTTTACTAATTCTAAAAGCCAGCTCCCACACACCTGGAGGCCAGAGCCTGATCTTGATTGTTGCTAATTTGCAACTGAATAAAGTACCTGTGCTTCCACAAAGAAACTGTGTACTGTTGCCTTTCACTGTCTGGATTTTGTTTTTCAAGCAGGTCAATCAACACCCTTCAGCCTGACTGTACCAGGTGTGCATCCCTGCCCCCAAGAGTGTGCAGATGGCAGCTACTAATTTTCATTCTAAAAGCATTCCAGTACATATTATGGCTTTTGGTCTGATTCATCAGGCCATAGAGACAATAAAGATGAGGAGGATGACCTCTAGCTCCCAATATAGCCTAAGAGTCACAAATTTTGTTGTGACAATTGGCATAATTCTTGTAGAGGCATTGCTGAACCCATACATGTGAGCTGTTGGCCGGCCTCAACAAAAAGGTACCTGCAAACCTAGCAAGTAAAGTTTTCCATCCCCTGGCAGGCTGAAGCTTGCTGAAGTCAGTTTCCCTAAAGTTGCTGAGGTGTTTATTTCATATTTCGAACCCTTCCTAGGTAAGGGCTCCCTGTTTTAGATTAATTTGAATACAAACCTGGCATAATCTTGAACCAGGATGTCCAGTTTAAGTGAAATGTACTTTAATCTGAGTAACTCAGAAAGTTGCATGGACCCCAGATGCCTGGTGAAGATCAATTACCAACAATCTTGCCAGTTGTTTGTGTGAGAATGATCTTTGCCTCTGATGTCCTCCATCAACCTGTGGATGTGAGCTGTATATTTTTTCTTTACAATGGAGTCTCAGGCGGCACCAGGTTGGGTTATGTCATCAGAATATAATATAAATAGATGTTAGGGGTGTTTGTTGGGGAGCCAGGTCAGCAACCTGGCAGTGGAGGACCACAGTTCATAGGAAAAGTCAAATAGCTTCTAGAAAGTTCAATAAATTCTCTTTGTTTTTAATATCCTGTCTTGTAGTGGTAAGATGCCGCCTTTATCGTTCATACATACATGCAGTGGACAGAGTAGTAAAAATCATAGCAAAGTCCATCTATATGGTAATGGTGTTTCCATTTTCCTATCTGAGAGCTTGACTCAGATTAATAATTTTTTGTTCTCAGGGCCGAGATACCTGGCTTATGACTACGTCATTAACAATAAAGTACCTGCTGTACAGCTGCCAAGCTTGTCATGAGTGCGCAAACATTTGGAATTCAGACCACAAGAATGCTGTAAGTTTAAAGATGCTTGTCCCCCAGTCTTCCCAGGAGAACCCTGTGCTGGTAGATGAGAGAGTTGGTTGTAGCTGAGAGATTAGGTTATAAGGGAAGATGAACAAATGCCAAAAGGGTGAATTCCAACAACCTCAGCTGGGCCCCTGGGAGAGTAGACAGCTTCAATCTACCAGAATATAGCTCTGGGGTGGATTCAGGGCAAAGCACAGGCAGCTCTATTCACATTTTCAAGCTGGAGCCAGGAGATAAGAATATTTGCCAATACCTTTGATTCTTTTTTCCATTAACTAAGGTCTGAGTCTTCAGGCACCCAGTCATCAGGGTCCAGGTTGATGCCGCAGCATGTCTTCCAACCCGCCTACCACCAGAGGGCAGCAGCGTACATTCACAACAATTGTTGAGAAGTCAGGAAGCCCAGGAATCTTATGTGTGGATGAGGACATAGCAAAAGGAGAAGCATTCCATACCACCTGCCTTCATGCCTGCCACGCCCTGGGTTTGGGCCCCCATCTGAACCATCTCCTGCACATAGCCATGCAATCATAATAAGGAATCTCGAGATCTGTGACAATCTCTCTCTTCTCCCCAGCCCACAGCTCCATCACACCATACTCTAATCACTAAGGATCACTCAAAATACTTCACTGTCTTCTGTTTTTCCAAAGTCCCTAAGTCACTTTAAGACTTTCTATGTCCTCTGTAAACAGTCACATACTCATGTCTGGGGCTAGGTACACATGTGGAGATAGAGTGTAAGAGACAAGAATGAAGGAGAGAAAAGTGAGGAAGGAAAAATAAAGAGCTATTTATGTAGTAGGTCTGTGTGCCCCAAACACCATGGGATGATCCAAGGATATCCAGCATTAGGTGTGACTTCTTCAAAATAGTTTTGAGTAAGCAGCTTAGCCCAGAGAAGACCTAAGGATCCAAAGCATTGCTGCATATTACTACTGTGTGCAAAGAAGCCAGGAAGCTATCCCAGGAAATTTCATCACATCCCTCAATGGCAGATGCATTCTACTGAGAAGAGAGCAACGGGTTCACTTGGCAAATATTGCTGTCACATGATGTCGATGTATATGCATCTCCTATGACTTTAACTCCTCTGGAGCACTGCCTGCCTCAGGAGCCAGCACTTGTCCAAGCTGCCACAGGTCAACCTGGTTCTTGGTTCTCCTAAAGACTCCTTAGTCTGAGGGAACTTACATTCCCATACTTCTGAGACCCAAATAACCCATTTCCCAAATCCAGGCAGGAAAACCACACGGAAATATTTGGGGCATCTATGAGAAAATTCTCCTTCAGGTCAAAATCACTCTGTGAAGGCCAAGCTACCTTTACCTCAAGTCTACACCAATGGTAATGAATTTTTAATAAAAATTTCTCAGGAGAAATTTCTTTTACTATGACTGGCCTTTTTGCTTAATCTCAAAACCAGAGTTAATAATATACTCTGAGGTCACTTCAGACGTAGAACAATGCCAACTGTATGCATTTCCTTTGTATAACCTCTCTTTAAGGGACTAATGGAACAACCAACCTTACTTGCCTTGAGTTTTAAGTAACCAATCATTATAATCTGATGTAAGGCATAGCTGTTATTTTAAAATATGTTTTTCAATGCTTCTGACCCAGAGTGTAATGAATGTGTATCTATGTAAGTGTTACAATGATCACATTTGGAAAATGGTAAATAGGATCAAAGCTGTTTTTTAAAAATGAATACCCACCACAAATATTGAATAAAATATATAAATAGTGCATAAAAATGGTATTTGTAATGTTTTTTATCCAGATCAGTTGAAGTCAGTTATTTATTCACTTGAAAAACACTATGAAACATTTCTTTAGGTATCACTAATTTTTCCCCATATGGTGCTTTTTGTGTGGCTCAATGGGGGTAGAGACAGAGAAAGAGAGAGAGGGGAGAGGGAGAGAGAGGGAGAGAGGGAGAGAGACGGAGAGAAAGAGAACGAGAGGGAGCAAGCGAGCGAGCGAGCGAGCGAGAGAGAGAGAGAGAGAGAGAGAGAGAAATTGATTCTGTTATTCAAGCTGGTAAAGACACAGATTCATGCAACAGAGAGAAACAGTGGAAGATATTGGAGGGAGAGAAATAATAAATTCAAATCTTAGATCATTCTTCGTTAAATTCACCAAGGAAATGCATTTATATTTATTTTCCATAATTGCCACAGACACTCTGGGCCCCTTTGTCTGCTTGGAACAGGTCTCTAGTTGTGGGTGGGCAAAGCGTAGGATGAATTCACAAACAGACACACACAGGAGAGGTTGTGTGAAATCTGAATGTATTTTTCAAATCAAGCATCAGACTTTTTATGCAGAAGACAATAAGGAAGTTGGGTGACATATTCGTAAGTTACAAATGAGGTGACCAGAATCTTACATAAAACAGAGTAATGCAAACACAAGAGGTCTAAAGGGAACCACCTGGGATAGAATTCATTGATAACAACTAGGATCAACAAGGGCTCCATCTAAGATTCACAAATCTTAGATGCCAGGGTCAAGGACTTTGCGCCCTTGCCATAGTTCCTATTTTAGTCTATTGTATAGTCCATCTTCCACTTACGCCATTGTAAATATGTGTGTGTATAGGTGTAACTTCGCTATAGTTCTAAGTATCTATTCTGGTTACTCTTTTGGTCTGAAACTTCCTTCTTCCTCAGTGATGGTAAATTCCTGTGTAAGGGAGTGACCTAGCCTTTATTCAAAGTGATAGTATAGTACCAGAGGCTATTCTGATTAGCAACATTCTTACTGAATTTCAAGCCCATGGCCTTGCTCAAGGATGTTCTAGGACTGTTGGAACACTGGCAGAAGGCTTTAGCTATGTCAGAATTCAAACATAAAAGGCACTTATAATAGGAAAATACTGAAAGAGAGCACGTGGATCCATACACTAGACTAACTCGGGAATGGAAAATTAATGTATGGGTTAGAGGGAATGCCAGACTCCAGGAGGAGAGCTTCCTTGAAGCTCTTTGCCTCATGAGTGACTTTCAAGCCTCTCAGCTTAAGTTGACTCGACCAGAGCGCATGGCACATAATTTAACACTGATGGTTTTTGGGTGCTCTAAAATCATTTCTACATTCAAACAATTGCATTTTGGTATTCAATGTGGGTGATATTTTTGTATTTTAGGGCACATTGCTGTGTTACCTAGCGATGTCAGAAGGTGGGGACCTTGAATATATTTTGAAAGCCAGATGTCAGCACTTGATTGCTGAGTAGTCCCTGAAAAAGCACAACTTTATCACTAGGATGTAAAAGAATAGTAATGTGGTCCTGTAAATCAATAATAATAATAATAATAATAATAATAATAAGAAGAAGAAGAAGAAGAAGAAGAAGACAGTTTTGAGTGACCATGTGACCATTGCAGGAGACAAAACTCCAGGCTAAAGAGCATCAAAGTAATGGAGATGGGCATTGACAGAAAGGAGGTCATGTCAACTATTTACCAGACTTTCAGGAATACAGGATATAGGAATATTCCAGGTCTTGAAGTATAACTCTATATGATCTTCCTGAAGTTATTCTTGGATTAGCTGATACAAATGTTTACGTTTGTCCCCTTAATTACACATTAGTGTGCTGAAACAAGAAACCCTTCCATTCAAGAACATTGGATAGGAGTTTTTCAGTAGCTCCTTGAGAAAGAATGTTCTGGGACAGAGTTTTACAACTCCATTGAGACAGAAACTTCTACCCTAAAGAGAGCAAGGAGCCGGGCGTGGTGGCGCACGCCTTTAATCCCAGCATTCGGGAGGCAGAGGCAGGCGGATTTCTGAGTTCGAGGCCAGTCTGGTCTACAGAGTGAGTTTCAGGACAGCCAGGGCTACACAGAGAAACCCTGTCTCGAAAAACCAAAAAAAAAAAAAAAAAAAAAAAAATGAGAGCAAGGTAAGGGGGAAATATAGAGTTGAAAATGTGAGCTTTGCTTTGAAACCTTGCACACACTTATTCTGTACTTTGATGGGGGAATTACCTTTGCCATGAATCCTTTGACTTTCAAAAGTTGGGGAATTGGTATACCAAATAGAAACATCATCTACTGTGCCTACAGTGTCTTTTTTGAGAACAAGTTTGATGGAAACTCGAATATAAAGTTTATTAAAAAATTCAACTGAGTTCAGTATCTGTCTGTGGAATCAGGTTTTTGATTTTGGCAAGTAAATTAAGGATATGTGGAAGGAGTTAACATAGTTGTCAGAAATCTTTATTATTTCAATTATGTATAATTTTATGATTGAAATTACAGATTCCAGCCTAATCACGAACTTTGTTTAGTGGTAGTAATCGTATTTCTTACTGTTTTAGGATTTAGGGATGGAGTTGAGTGGCAAGGTGCTTATTACACTTGATGCAGTGTCTGCTTCTTTAGCAATATTACCTTCTGCTGAGTCAACCCTAGTATCATAGAACTGGGATGTAAGCAACTGTTTCATAATAATGCATTGCCACACACTACCTGATCCTCTACTGAGCAAAACACACCAACTCATTACCTTCCAAACTCACCGTTGGCTACTCAGTATCTTGGCTACTTCTGGCTAGATATGTGCCTCTAAGAATGAGTCATATGACTCAGCCTGGGAGACAAAGACCCCGTTGTGTCACCATTTCCACTGTACTGTGAGAATTAAATTCTCCCAAGGGACAGGAACCATACGATATAACTATCCTTAAGGAACCTTCTCCCTTTCTGGAAAAGAGATCAGAACCCTCAGATACAAAAGCGTGGACACTGGATCCAGGGGCTGAACACAGGCCCTCTCACTTGGATGTTGGTACAGGATCTTAGTTATCATCTTGACTCCTCAAATGCAGAGTGATGCCCAGGGTGGTCATGCCTGCCAAGGATTTGCTATCGCTGTGGTCCATACCACACCCAAAGTCCTAGAGAACATACAGTATAAAAAGGTGGGTCGCTGCCATGGGGGACACAATCACCTACCTCAACTAGTTACTAGGCTCCTAAATAGCTTCAAACCTGGATGGGAGAGGATATATTTCATCTTACTCTGGAAGGGGGAAATGCTGTGGTTATTCTGTTTCCTTAACAAAAGAAAAATAATGATAGTAATTACTAACCAAACTGTGTGCTCTTCTCTAGGGCATATATTGCTCCCACTCTCAACATTCAACAGTTAGCAGTAGTTTTTGTATAGGGTTGAGGCCTCATGGGCGTTCTATGTCCACTTTGCCACATATCCTGTCCATCTTCATCTCATGTTTAAACTATCATACTGGTGAGTCCTGATTAGTATAGAGAGAGTAAGGAGGGATATATGGGAAGGCCTGAAGGGAGAAAAGATAAGCGATAAACAATGTAATTATAGCATAATCTCAAAAATTGAATGAAATTTCCTTCCTCTGGCTGGACTTCCTGGTTGGTCCTCAGTGGGAGGGGATGTGCTTAGTTTGGCTGGGACTACCTGTTCCAGGGCAGGGTGAGACCTGAGGGGACTTCCTCTACTCTGAGAAAACAGGGAGGGAGTAGTGGGGAAGGGATGTAAATTGAATAAATAAATAAATAAATAAATAAATAAATAAATGGAAGAAACCTTTGAAGTTGGTTGTGCTGGCTCATACCTTTAATCCCAGCATTCAGGAGGCAGAGACATTCACAGATCAGAGTTGGAAGCTAGCCTGTTGTACAGAAAGAGTTCCAGGAAAGCCAAAGCTATAGAGTGAAACCCGTCTTAAAAAAAAAAAAAAAAAAAAAAAGAAGTAAAGAAAAAGAAATAAAGAAAATTAGGAGCTGAAGGGGTTAGCAGCCCCAAAAGAGGAACATTATGAACTAACCAGTACCCCCAGAGTTCCCAGGGACTATATCACCTATCAAAGAGTACACATTGTGAGAATCATGGCTCTATCTGCATATGTAGCAGAAGATGTCCTAGTCATTCCTCAGTGGGAGGAAAGGCTCTATGTCGGCTCTATGCCCTACTGTAGAGGTATGTCAAGGCCAGGAAACAGGCGTGGGTAGGTTGGTGAGCAAGGGGAGGGGGAGGAGATAGGGGGTTTTGGGAGAGGAATATAGGAAAGGGAAAAACATTTGACATGTAAATAAGGTAAATATCTAATAAAATATATTTTGGTCTATAAAAAGTATAAAAAAATAAAATTCAAAAATATTATTAGCTGTGATTCTCCTTCATGGAATGTCACAAGTCCATACATGGGATTCAAGATTGAACATTAGAATGAAAAGAAGAAAAGAAAAGAAAAACCAGCAAAGTAAAGGCAGAACAAAGAAAAAAAAACCTTTAGGGGACCAGAGGCTTTCCCTAAAGTTATATCCTGACAGTTATATCTGTTCCTCAACATAGTTTGACGTGTCTGGCTACAGTGGGAGAAATTCTGCCTAGCCCTACAGAGACTCGATGTACAAGGGTGGGTGGATACCCACAGGAGGCCACTGCCCTCTCAGAGAAAGAGATACAGGATAGTGGTAGGGTCTCTCTAAGGGGGGACAAGCAGTAGGGAACACTTGATATAGATATTTAATTTTAGAAAAGACTTTGATGTCAGTGACAATGATTCTCCCAAAAGTTCTTTTATTGTTTATAATGTTTTGGGTATATTGTTTTTGTTTGTTTGAAATTAAGAATTGCTCTTTCTATTTTTGTGAAGAATTGTCTTGGAATTTTGATGGTATTTGCATTAAATCAGTGGATTACTTTTGGTAAGATGGCCATTTTCACTGTTAATCCTACTGATTCATGAGTAAGGGAGATCTTTCTGTCTTCTGAGGTCTTCCCTTCCTTACTCCAGGGATTTGAAGTTCATTTCATACATGCCTTTCACTTGATTGGTGAGTTACACTGAGGTATTCTATGTTATGTGTGGCTACTTGAATGGTGTTGTTCCCTAATTTCTTTCTCATCTACTTTATCATTTGTATAAAGGAAGGAAACTGATTTGTTTGAGTCAATGTAATATCTAGCCACATTGCTGAAGTTGTTTATCTATCATAGGAGTTCTCTGGTAGAGTTTTGAGGGACATTTATGTATCATATCACCCATGAATAGTCATACCATGACTTCTTCCTTTCCAATTTGTATATCCTAAGATCTCCTTTTGTTGTCTTATTGCTCTAGCTAGAACTTTGCTGGTGGCCAGCCCTGGCAGGTTCTTCTCTTTTGTTTGTTTTGATGAGGCAGCAGAGTGGGGAGAGCATCAGTGGAGTGTAAGACTTCATATTACAAGATACAGGGTAAGACTGTCTTTCAAGATATCTAGAGTTGCTGTATAATAATAAAAAGTTTACTTATCTAAGTCTAAGTTACTTTGCTGCTGTAGCTGACCTGCCTCCTGTGTTTCTCTGAGACCTGAAACTGTGGCCTCTGGCACTTAACACCTCATCCTAAAATAGCATGGGATTAAGTAAAGAATTAATTGCTAGAGACTTTTCTCTTTTGTCCAGATGCCTCTTACTTCTCAGTCTAGGGGGAAGCATGGAACAATAAACTTCTATTGGATGAGAAGAAGAGAATAGTGCTCACAGAAGGAAAAATTTTGCATAAGAAAATATGCATAAACACATAAATTCACATAGAGTTACACAAATGCAAATTCATACATTCCAATTCAAACCAGTTAGGTTCAACTTGCATGAATTGTGTCAATTACATACTTACACGCACATATCCATACAGACCTATGCATATGATGCAAAGATCAAGCACTGGTGCAGGAAACTAACTCATTCTGGATGAAAAATGTGCTCCAACCTTTATTTTATGAAGAAAAAAGTTTCTACCCTTTTAATGCTGAATGAATTTAACACAAGATTATAAGAAAAAAGGTTTGTTCTTTAATAAGGCTAAGCTTGCCTTAGTAAGAAAAGACCTATTCTGTCCATGGTAAGGAGAAACTTGCCTGCTACTTCTGCTATCTCTGCAGGTTCCTTTTCCTCTTTCTCTCCACATTCTGCACATTGCTCTATTAGTTTTTATTTTTTTTAATGTTACATATAGTTTAGAATTTAATCCACTCTGCATTTTTTCTAATCTTGCTCTCTTCTCTTTCCCCCTTTCTCTCAACATCTTCTCTTCCAATGCTATTCCTATACTTCTAAGTTCTTGTTCAGCTCTGTTATGTCCATAAACTGTTCTATCTAAAAATTTCTCAGCTCATTTCTTCTCTCTTCTCTTTATCCTCAGCACTTACACATCTTACAGAATACATGACCACATGTTAAAAAGATCATCAAATGTTCACACATAAAATCATAAATTGAAATAGAAATTTACAACAGAGAATGCTTACATGCATATATACTAGGAGTAATTATCTGGCTAAATATTCATCACCTGTCACAGCTAAGAAGGTTCACTGAAAGGTAAAAACCATAAGTAAGTTATTAGTGAAGTTTTGTATAGTAAACCTAATCAATATTATATTTTCTATACCAGAGCCTTTAATTAATTGTTAGTTATATTTTTACGACCTTTGGTTAATTGTTTTACAACCATTTGGAATGTAGTAGTAGTGCATTGTAGTAGTACAATGTAATAGTAGTAGTAGTAGTAGTAGTAGTAGTAGCAGTAGTAGCAGTAGTAGCAGTAGTAGTAGTAGTAGTAGAAAGTCTGGTTATTATGTAGAGGAATTAACTGGTAACACATGGGAGAATGGCAGAGTTCTCATTGCAGTTTTGACTATCACAAAAGGATCTAGTAGCAGACCCACTATAAAAGAGCTTAATAAACACTGATATAACTTAAGGAAATCTGATAGGATCATTTTCAAGATTTAAGAGATCATGTATTTTCATATATAGCATCACTACAAGCCAGTATATTTTTGTAGATTTGCAGAGATCTGCTCAGAAGTGTGGGCTAATTCCTAGTGTTATGTTCAATTTATATGTTCAATATTAACAAGAAAAGCATTAGCAGGAATCGTTCCTGAAATGATTTTCTCCTGCGACATGCCTATTGGAGCAAATCTCTCGTGGATTATAATCCAAGACAGACCATCTCAGGAAGATCACATATTATTTATTAGCTTGTCATATGATGACTCCTGACAACTTCAAGTACTACATTGAATAAATAGGGAGAGAGTGGGCAGCCTTGTATTGCAACTTATTTTAGGAAGATTGCTTCAACTTTCTCTTCTTTTAATTTGATACTGGGTGCTGGTTTCCTTCATATTTATTTTATTATGTTATATTAGTTGTGTGTCAGGAGTTCCTGATCTCTACAAGACTTTTATCATGAAGGAGCTTTGGCTTTTGGCCTAGGCTTTTTCACGGTCTTGTGAGATGATAATTTTTTTCCTTTGAGTTTGTTTATATAGTGGATTACTTGATGGATTCTAGGGAAAGGGAATGGGGAAGATTTTTCTGTGAGCTGGAACTAGGACACATGGGCTCCAGAAGAATATGCAGTAGAGGATGGTCTTGATGGACATCAATCGGAGGAGAGGCTCTTGGTCCTATGAAGGCTTGATGCCCTACTGTAGGGGAATGCCAGGACAGGGAAGCGAGAGTGGGTGGGTTGGAGATCAAAAGAAGGGGGGTGGGATTGGGGTTTTGGAGGGGAAATGAGAAAAGGGGATAACATTTGAAATGTAAAAAAAAACCTTATAAATAAGAGAAAACTTGAAACACACAAAACAAAACAATCAAACAATCTTGCCAAAAGCAATCTACAGATTCAATGCAATCCCCATCAAAATTCCAACACAATTCTTCAACGAATTAGAAGGAGCAATTTGCAAATTCATCTGGAATAACAAAAAGCCTAGGATAGCAAAAACTCTTCTCAAGGATAAAAGAACCTCTGGTGGAATCACCATGCCTGACCTAAAGCTTTACTACAGAGCAATTGTGATAAAAAACTGCATGGTACTGGTATAGAGACAGACAAGTAGACCAATGGAATAGAATTGAAGACCCAGAAATGAACCCACACACCTATGGTCACGTGATCTTTGACAAGGGAGCTAAAACCATCCAGTGGAAGAAAGACAGCATTTTCAACAATTGGTGCTGGCACAACTGGTTGTTATCGGGTAGAAGAATGCGAATTGATCCATACTTATCTCCTTGTACTAAGGTCAAATCTAAGTGGATCAAGGAACTTCACATAAAACCAGAGACACTGAAACTTATAGAGGAGAAAGTGGGGAAAAGCCTTGAAGATATGGGCACAGGGGAAAAATTCCTGAACAGAACAGCAATGGCTTGTGCTGTAAGATCGAGAATTGACAAATGGGACCTAATGAAACTCCAAAGTTTCTGCAAGGCAAAAGACACCGTCAATAAGACAAAAAGACCACCAACAGATTGGGAAAGGATCTTTACCTATCATAAATCAGATAGGGGACTAATATCCAACATATATAAAGAACTCAAGAAAGTGGACTTCAGAAAATCAAATAACCCCATTAAAAAATGGGGCTCAGAACTGAACAAAGAATTCTCACCTGAGGAATACCGAATGGCAGAGAAGCACCTGAAAAAATGTTCAACATCCTTAATCATCAGGGAAATGCAAATCAAAACAACCCTGAGATTCCACCTCACACCAGTCAGAATGGCTAAGATCAAAAATTCAGGTGACAGCAGATGCTGGCGTGGATGTGGAGAATGATGAACACTCCTCCATTGTTGGTGGGATTGCAGGCTTGTACAACCACTCTGGAAATCAGTCTGGCGATTCCTCAGAAAACTGGATATAGTACTACCGGAGGATCCAGCACTACCTCTCCTGGGCATATATCCAGAAGATGCCCCAACTGGTAAGAAGGACACATGCTCCACTATGTTCGTAGCAGCCTTATTTATAATAGCCAGAAGCTGGAATGAACCCAGATGCCCCTCAACAGAGGAATGGATACAGAAAATGTGGTACATCTACACAATGGAGTACTACTCAGCTATTAAAATGAATGAATTTATGAAATTCCTAGCCAAATGGATGGACCTGGAGGGCATCATCCTGAGTGAGGTAACACATTCACAAAGGAACTCAGACAATATGTACTCACTAATAAGTGGATATTAGCCCAAAACCTAGGATATCCAAAATATAAGATACAGTTTCCTAAACACATGAAACTCAAGAAAAATGAAGACTGAAGTGTGGACACTATGCCCCTCCTTAGAAGTGGGAACAAAACACCCTTGGAAGGAGGTACAGAGACAAAGTTTGGAGCTGAGATAAAAAGATGGACCATGTAGAGACTGCCATATCCGGGGATCCATCCCATAATCAGCTTCCAAATGCTGACACCATTGCATACACTAGCAAGATTATGCTGAAAGGACCCTGATATAGCTGTCTCTTGTCAGAGTATGCCTGGGCCTAGCAAACATAGAAGTGGATCCTCACAGTCGGCTATTGGATGGATCACATGGCCCCCAATGAAGGAGCTAGAGAAAGTACCCAAGAAGGTAAAGGGATCTGCAACCCTATAGGTGGAACAACATTATGAACTAACCAGTACCCCGGAGCTCTTGACTCTAGCTGCATATGTATCAAAAGATGGCCTAGGCGGCCATCACTGGAAAGAGAGGCCCATTGGACACGCAAACTTTATATGTCCCAGTACAGGGGAACGCCAGGGCCAAAAAAGGGGAGTGGGTGGGTAGGGGAGTGGGGGTGGGTGGCTATGGGGGACTTTTGGTAAAGCATTGGAAATGTAAATGAGCTAAATACCTAATAAAAAATGGAAAAAAAAAAAAGAAATGAACTTTGCTGCAAGTAGGGGAAGAGAAAGTAGCTAGGGATCCTGTAGTAAAATGTGTGTGCTTGGGCACTATGTTTTCTATCAGAAAGACTTAGAGGATGCCAGGGCAATATTCCTATATCTCTGAGGATATGTGTAAACTGCTGGGCTGCTATTGTTTGCCATCTCTGATGGACATGGCCTCAAAGGGAAGTGGTATGCTATGCCTTCTGTATCTAGTAGGTCAAGAGATCTGGAGCCCTGTCTGTTTGAGGAGCCTGCACTGACTCTGGCTGCCAGAATCACTAGACCCTTCTTTCTCCCTGGACTTGAAATACTGAAAGAATATTTTGCCCTGCCTCTCTGCCACTCTCAAAACATGCCAAGCAAAGCAAAGCAAAGCACTGGGGGCCTCAGCAAGATAATTAGGTTTCATGATAGTATTTTGTCTAGAATGCTAAACTATCCTTTATCTAGTTACTTGGACCATTGCTCAGAAAAAACACCCTAAAAAGTGAACTGCCACCAGGCATCTAGGTGGCAACCTAGCATCTTAGGCATTTCAGGCTATAGGTGGATTTCCCAGAGTGAGTCATGGAAATGGCCTTTAAGTCGAAGACCACACAGGGCTCTCATTTCCACTGGACTGAGACAATCTAGTCATGGGTATTACACCATCAAGGCGTAGAGATTATACACATATAAGACAAAAGTAACACCACTCTTAGTTTAAATAGAAGACAGAATCCTCAGACACCAAACCATGAATACTGGGCCCAGGTCCTCTCACTGTGCTACAGCAATATCCTGACTTGGTGTAGCATCCTCAGCTGTAATCTTGACAGTAGCAAGGTAGACTCACATATCTCATCAGTGCTGTGCTGACACTGTGGAACTATAACCAAGCTTTTAGAGACCACTGCATATAGATGAAGTTGGGAAGGTGCCACTGCATATATAAGTACCTTCATCAACCAGGGCTTAGGGCAAGAAGTGGCTTCAAAACTTGCTGAAGGCAGGTCTCCTGTGGACACATGGATCATCCTGCACAAAAGCCTCAGAAACAAAACCACGGACACGGAAACCAGGTGTATAGTTCCATTATGCTTTGTTAGGAAATTACAATATCCTGAAATGGACATTGGCCCAGGACCCTCAGCTATCAGGTTGACCCCAGGGTATAAGAAAAACCCCAAGGCAGTCTTACCAGCATTATGGTACACCATGGTTACACTACACAACCAAGGTATTAGAGATCACTGGACAAGGGAAAAGTCATACATGCAGAGACAGACACCTTCATTGTATAAGGGATGGTGTGAGAAAATGCTTCAAACCTTGGTGAAGGCAGGTCTCAGGCAGAGACAGGGGAAAACTTACCCCATTGTCTTTACCTCTGAGGTCTTGTGTTTCTCAGATAGGAGTTCAGATTCTTATGAGAAGGACATTTATTGTCAAATCTCTTTCATCATATTGTCCAAAGACCACAGTCTATTCCATCAGGTACCCTAGGCATGGATTAGTGTCAGTTTAATGCCATCTTTTGCAGCTTGCTCATGGCTCATCAGGGAATACCCCACCCAAAATATATGGTGAAATAAGAGGTTATGCATGATCCCTATCTTGAGAGAAAAATATTTCATAAGAAAAATGCTGCATCTCTGGTTCTTCCTGCCTGTTGGGCTCTGCATACTGACCCATAGGGATCTCCTTGGGATTGCTCATCATCCATTATGATCTCCTGGTCTATTGAAATCTAATACTTCTCCCCACCACATCCCCTCAATGTTACTGAGTATATTTTTATTTTTATATTTTATCTAAGAGTCCCCATGTATCTCTATGGAAGACATAGCCGAATTTAGTATGTAGAATTGTATATCTTAATATATAGAAGGACAATATATTATAAATATAGCAGAAGAATTAATAAATCTTGATGCAAACTGGGTGTGGAGTCAGATAAAAGTTGCTTTTAATGGCAGTTAGACATCACTGGCAATGTGGATAGGATATTGCTATTGGGATAGTGTTTGTCTATTCTCCAAGAAAACATACAAAGATGTGGTAAATTTATTGTGGGGTATGGCCCAGCCAATGAAGCAGGTAAATAACACCATCCACAACAGCCACAAACCACAGAAAACATCTTGGGTAAGTACCCACAAAAATAAAAGTAGAGTATGACAAAACATTTTAAATGTTTATAGAAATAAATCAAAGAGGACACCAGAAGATGATATTTAGATCACTAAATTGCCTAATCATTAGAGAAGCTTCCCATAGCATCTGATGGGTGCAGAGATCCACTGTCAAGCATTAGGTGGAGATCAGGGAATTCCTTGGGATATGTGGAGAAATGATTATAGGAATAAGAGGGGTCAGGATACCAGGAAATCACAGTCTACAGAGTCAACTCATCAAGGCTTTTAGGTGTTCATTAATATAGAAGCAACAACCACAGAGCCCCTGTGGGTCTGTACTAGGCCCTCTACATTCATGATATAGTTGTGAAGCAAGGGGTTTGTGTTGTCTTCCTACCAGTGGGAATGGGGTTGTCTAAAACTCTTTTGACTGTTTGTGGAACCATTTTCCTACTAGTGGATTACTACATACTGTCTTGTTATTAAAGTATATGTTTGGGTTTGTTGCATCTTGTTATGTTCCAGGATTCAGTTTGATTATTTTCCTGAGTAATTTTGCATCAATGTTCATAAGAGAAATAAGTCTGAAGTTCTATTTCTCTGTTGAGTCTTTATATGATTTAGGTGTTGCTATGAACTGTGGTAGAACTATGACACTACAGGGTCGCTGTCGAATCAGAAAATGAGTTTGGCAGTGTTCCTTATCTTTCCATTTTCTGAAAGAATTCAACATACATTGAGTTAGTTCTTTGAAACTCTAGTAGAATTCTGTGTTAAATTGAATTGACCATTGACTTTTTATTTTCTTATTTGTTTGGGAGATTTTTAATGCCTGCTTCTATTTCTTTAGTGTTACTGGGCTGTCTAAAGTGTTTATGTGTAATTGATTTAACATTCATAATTGGTATCTTCTAGAAAACTCTTTTTTCGTTAAGATTTTCCAATTTTGCAGAGTACAGGATTTTTTTTTCTTTTTAGATATTTTCTTTATTTACATTTCAAATGCTATCCTGAAAGTTCCCTATAACCTCCCCTGCCCTGCTCCCCTACCCACCCACTCCCTCTTCTTGGGCCTGGTGTTCCCCTGTACTGGGGCATATAAAGTGTATAAGACCAAGGGGCCTTATGCAATAGTGTCTGAGTTTGGTGGCAGATTATAGGATGGATGCCCAGGTGGGGTAGTCTCTGGATGGTCCATCCTTACATCTTAGCTCCAAACTTTGCCTCTGTAACTCCGTCATTGGGTAACTTGTTCCTTATTCTAAGGAGGAATGAAGTATCCACACTTTGGTCTTCCTTCTTCTTGATTTTCTTGTGTTTTGCAAATTATATCTTGGCTATTCTAAGTTTCTTGGTTAATATCCACTTATCAGTGAGTGCATGTCAAGTGACTTCTATTGTTATTGGGTTACCTAACTCAGGATGATATCCTCCAACTCCATCCATTTGCCTAAGAATTTCATAAATTCATTGTTTTTAATAGCTGAGTAGTACTCCATTTTGTAAATGTGCCACATTTTCTGTATCCATTCCTCTGTTGAGGGACATCTGGGTTCTTTCCAGCTTCTGGCTATTATAAATAAGGCTGCTATGAACATAGTGCAGAATGTGTCCTTATTACAAGTTGGAACATATTCTGGGTATATGCCCAGAAGAGGAATTGCTGGATCTAGTGGTAGTACTAAGTCCAAATATCTGAGGAAATTCCATACTGATTTCCAGAGTGGTTGTACAAGCTTGAAATCCCACCAGCAATGGAAGATTATTCCTCTTTCTCCACATCCTCACCAGCATCTGCTCTCACATGAACTTTTTACCTTAGTCATTCTGTCTGGAGTGAAGTGGAGTCATAGGGTTGTTTTGATTTGCATTTCCCTGATGATCAAGGATGTTGAACATTTTTCCAGGTGCTTCTCAGTCCTTCAGTATTCCTTAGTTGATAATACTTTGTTTAGCTCTGTACCCCATTTTTAATGGGGTTATTTGAATTTCTGGAGTCCAGCTTCTTGAGCTCTTTGTACGTATTGGATATTACTCCCCTATCATATTTAGGATTAGAAAACATCCTTTCCGAATCTGTTGGTGGTCTTTTTGTCTTATTGACAGTGTCTTTTGCCTTAAAGAAGCTTTGCAAATTTACGAGGTCCCATTTGTCAATATTTGATCTTACAGCATAAGCCATTGCTGTTCTATTTAGGAATCCTACCCCCACCACACTCCGTGCCCAAATTTTTAAGGCTTTTTCCTACTTCCTTCTCTATAAATTTCAATGTCTCTGGTTTTATGTCGATCCACTTAGACTTGAGCTTTGTACAATGAGATAAGAATGGATCAATTTGCATTCTTCTACATGATAACCACCAGTTGTGCCAGCACCATTTGTTGAAAATGCTGTCTTTCTTCCACTGGATAGTTTTGGCTCCCTTGTCAAAGATCAAGTGACCATCAGCATGTGGGTTCATTTCTGGGTCTTCAATTCTATGGCATTGGTACACCTGTCTGTCACTGTATCAGTACATGCAGTTTTTAATCACAATTGCTCTGTAGTACAGCTTGATGTCAGGCATGGTGATTTCACCAGAGGTTCTTTTATCATTGAGAATAGTTTTTGCTATCCTAGGTTTTTTGTTATTCCAGATGAATTTGAAAATTGCCCTTTCTAACTCATTGAAGAATTGAGTTGGAATTTTGATGGGGATTGCATTGAATCTGTAGATTGCTTTCGGCAGGATAGCCATTTTTACTATATTAATCGTGACAACCCATGAGCATGGGAGAGCTTTCGATCTTCTGAGATCTTCTTCTATTTCTTTCTTCAAAGACTTCAAGTTCTTACCTACAGATCTTTTACTTCCTTAGTTAAAGTCACACCAAGATATTTTAGATTATTTGTGACTATTGTGAAGTGTATTGTTTACCTAAATTCTTTCTCAGCTTGCTTATCCTTTGAGGAGAGAAAGGCCACTGATTTGTTGGAGTTAATTTTTATCCAGTTACTGCACTGAAACTGTTTATCAGGTTTAGGGGTTCTCTGGTGGGATTTTTAGGGTCACTTATATATACTATCATATCATCTGCAAATAGTGATATTTTGACTTCTTCCTTACCAATTTGTATCCCCTTGATCTCCTTTTGTTGTTGAATTGCTCTGGCTAGGACTTCAAGTACTATATTGATTAGGAAGGGAGAAAGTGGGCAGCTTTGTCTAGTCCCTTATTTTGGTGGGATTGCTTCCAGTTTCTCTCCATTTAGTTTGAGGTTGGCTACTGGTTTGCTGTATATTGCTCTTATTATCTTTGGGTTTGGGCATTGAATTCCTGATCTTTCCATGACTTTTATCATGAATGGATGTTGCATTTTGTCAAATGCTTTCTAAGCCTCTAACGAGATGATAGTGTGCTTTTTTTTCTTTGACTTTGTTTATATAGAGGATAATGTTGATAGATTTCCAGATTCAAACCATCCCTGTGTTCCTTGGAGGAATCCTACTTGGTCATGATGGATGGTCATTTTGATGTGTTCTTGGATTCGGTTTGCCAGGATTTTATAGAGTATTTTTGCATCAATATTCAAAAGGGAAATTGGTCTGGAGTTCTTTTTCTTTGTTGGATCTTTCTGTGGTTTAGGTATCAGAGTAATTGTGGCTTCATAGAATGAATTGGGTAGAGTACCTTCCATTTCTGTTTTGTGGAATAGTTTAAGGAGAGTTGGAATTAGATCTTCTTTGAAGGTGTGATGGAACTCTGCATTAAACCCATTTTGTCATGTGCTTTTTTTGGTTGGGATACTATTGATGGCTACTTCTATTTCTTTGGAGAAATGGGACTGTTTAGATCATTAATCTGATCCTGATTTAACTTTGGCACCAGGTATCTGTCTAGGAAGTTGTCCATTTCATCCAAATTTTTTAGTTTTGTTGAGTAAAGCCTTTTGTCATAGGATCTGATGATGTTTTGGATATCCTTTGGTTCGGTTGTTATGTCTCCGTTTTCATTTCTGGTTTTGTTAATTGGGATACTGTCCCTGTGCCCTCTAGTTAGTCTGGCTAAGGGTTTATATATGTTGTTGATTTTCTCAAAGAGCCAGCTCCTTATTTGGTTGATTCGATGAATAGGTTTTGTTTGTTTCTTTGTTTGTTTGTTTCCCCTTGGATGATTTCAGCCTGGTGTTTGACTATTTCCTCTTGTCTACTCCTCTTGGGTGAATTTACTTCCTTTAGTTCTAGAGTTTCTAGGTGTGCTGTCAGGCTGCTAATATATGCTCTCTCTAGTTTCTTTTTGGAGGCACTCAGCACTATGAGTTTTCCTCTTAGTACTGTCTTCATTGTGTCCCATAATTTTGGGTATGTTATGGATTCATTTTCATTAAACTCTAAAAAGTCTTTAATTTCTTTCTTTATTTCATCATTGGCCAAGGTATCATTGAGTAGAGTGTTGTTCAGTTTCCCTCTGAATATTAGCATTCCATTATTTTTGCTGTTATTGAAGATGACCCTTAGTCCATGGTGATTAGATAGAATTCATGGGATAATTTCAATATCTTTTTTATCTGTTGAGGACTGTTTTGTGACCATTTATATGGTCAATTTTGGAGGAGGTACCATGAGATGCTGAAAATAATGTATATCCTTTTGTTTTAGAATAAAACAATCTGTTGATATATATTAAAACCATTTCTTTCATAGCTTTTGTTAGTTTCTATTGTCTCTGTTTAGTTTCTGTTTTCAGGATCTGTCAATTGGTGAGAGCAGGGTTTTGAAGTCTTCCACTATTATTGTGTGAGGTGCAATGTGTGCTTTGATCTTTACTAAACTTTCTTTAATGAATGTGGCTGCCCTTGCATTTGGAGCATAGATATTCAAAATTGAGAGTTCATCTTCATAGATTTTTACCTTTAATGACTATCAAGTGGTCCTCCTTGTCTTTTTTGATAACTTTGGGTTGGAAGTCAATTTTACTCGATATTAGAATGGCTGCTCCAGCGCTTCCCGTCAGTGCCAGCAATGAGTCACCTTGGCGCAGAGTCAGCAGACACCCCCAAGGTCCCTAGGGGATATTCAATTCGATCTTAGGACCTCTGGTGAGTGAAACACAACTTCTGTTCCAATCCAATCACGTGGGACATAAGACAGCATTATGGAAGCAGAAGGCAGTCACAAGTCCCTTCCAGTTGGTTCCAGTACCTGGTCACCGTGGGCATGAAGTCAGCGGATACTCCCAAGGTCCCAAGCGGACAGCTTCTGAGGCAGACCCCATTTCAGGCTACAGACATCAGGACACCTTCCCTGCTAGAGGAGAGGTGTACCTCCCTCCCGGGAGGGCCTTGCCTGAGGACCTGGAGGAGCCATCTTGGTTCCTGGAAACCTCTAAGACTATTCTGCACAAATGAGAGTGTGGACTACAGAAGCTAATAGCTTCTGGGACAGGCAGAAGCCACATAGCTTCTGAGGAAAACCCCACTTCAGGCTCCAGACATCAGGGTACCTTACCTGACAGACGAGAGGTGTCCCCCCCCTTCTGGCAGGGCTTTGCCAGAGCACCTGGGGGAGTCATATTGGTTCCTGAATCCATCTGAGACTAGTCTGCCCAGATGAGAGTGTGGACTACAGAAGCTAACAGCTTCTGGGAGAGGCCCTGTTTCAGGCCTTCATCTTCTGTCAGGAAGCAGGACTGAATGGCAGATATCTGTGCACCTTCCCTAAAGGAGGAGATCTTGCCTGCAGAGAGGACTCTACACACTGAAAATCAGGAGAGAGCTAATCTCCAGGGTCTGCTGATAGAGGCTAACAGAATCATGAGAGGACCAAGGTCTAACCAGAGATAACTATAACAACTAACTCCAAAGATGATCAGGCAAACGTAAGGACGTTACTAACAGACACCAAGACCACTCACCATTATCAGAATGCAGCACTCCCACCTCACTTAGTTCTGGGCACCCCAACACACCTGAAAACCTAGACCGGGATTTAAAAGCATATCTCATGATGATGGTAGAGGACATCAAGTAGGACTTTAATAACTCACTTAAAGAAATACAGGAGAAAACTGTTAAGGAGTTACAAGTCCTTAAAGAAAAAACAGGAAAACACAAACAGGTAGAAGTCCTTAAAGAAAAACAGGAAGACACATCCAACAGGTGATAGAAATGAACAAAACCATATTAGACCTAAAAAGGGAAGTAGACACAATAAAGAAAACACAAAGTGAGGCAATGGTGGAGATAGAAAACCTTGGAAAGTAATCTGGAACCATAGATGGGAGCATCAGAAACAGAATACAAGAGATGGAAGAGAAAATCTCAAATACAAAAGATTCCATAGAGAACATGGGCACAACAATCAAAGAAAATGCAAAATGCAAAACGATCCTAACTCAAAACATCCAGGAAAAAACGGACTTAATGAGAAGACTAAACCTACTGATAATAGTGGTAGATGAGAAGGAATATTTTCAAATTAAAGGGCCAGCAAATATCTTCAACAAAATAATAGAAGAAAACTTCCCAAACCTAAAGAAAGAGATGCCCATGAACACACAAGAAGCCAACAGAAGTCCAAATAGACTGGACAAGAAAAGAAATTCCTCCAGACACATAATAATCAGAACAACAAATGCACTAAATAAAGATAGAATATTAAAAGCAGTAAGGGAAAAATATCAAGTAACATATAAAGGCAAGCCTATCAGAATTATATCAGACTTTTCACCAGACACTATGAAAGCCTGGACAGTTATTATACAGACTCTAAGAGAACACAAATGCCAGCCCAGGCTACTATACCCAGCCAAACATAAAATTACCATAGATGGAGAAACCAAAGTATTCCATGACAAATCCAAATTCACACAATATCTTTCCACAAATCCAGCCCTTCAAAGTATAATAAAGAAAAAAACACCAACACAAGGAGGGAAACCACGTCCAAGAAAAAGCAAGAAGGTAATCTCTCAACAAACCTAAAAGAAGACAGCCACAAGAACAGAATCCCAACTATAACGACAAAAATAATTGGAAGCAACAATTATTTTTCTTCAATATCTTTTAATATCAATGGACTCAATTCCCCAATAAGAAGAATTAGACTAACAGACAGGCTACCCAAACAGGACGCAACATTTTGCTGCTTACAGAAAACCCATCTTAGGGAAAAAGACAGACACTACCTCAGAATGAAAGGCTGGAAAACAAATTTCCAAGCAAATGGTATGAAGAAACAAGCTGGAGTAGCCATTCTAATATCAAATAAAATCGACTTCCAACCCAAAGTTATCAAAAAAGACAAGGAGGGACACTTCATACTCATAAAAGGTAAATCTTCCAAGAGGAACTTCAAATTTTGAATATGTATGCTACAAATACAAGGGCAGCCACATTCATTAAAGAAACTTTAGTAAAGCTCAAAGCACACATTGCACCTCACACAATAATAGTGGGAGATTTCAACATACCACTTTCATCAATGGACAGATCATGGAAACAGAAACTAAATACGGACACAGTGAAACTAACAGAAGTTATGAAACAAATGAATTTAACAGATCTCTAAAGAACATTTTATCCTAAAACAAAAGGATATATCTTCTTTTCAGATCGTCTGGTACCTTCTCCAAAACTGACCATATAATTGGTCACAAAACAGGCCTCAACAGATACAAAAATATTGAAATTGTCCCATGTATCCTATCAGACCACAATGGACTAAGGCTGATCTTCAATAACAACATAAATAATGGAAAGCCAACATTCACGTGGAAACTGAACAACACTCTTCTCAATGATACCTTGGTCAAGGAAGGAATAAAGAAAGAAATTAAAGACTTTTTAGAGTTTAATGAAAATGAAGGCACAACATACCCAAACCTATGGCACACAATGAAAGCATTTCTAAGAGGGAAACTCATAGCTCTGAGTGCCTCCAAGAACAAACGGGAGAGAGCACATACTAGCAGCTTGACAACACTTCTAAAAGCTCTAGAAAAAAGGACGCAAATTCACCCATGAGGAGTAGACGGCAGAAAATAATCAAACTCAGGGGCGAAATCAACCAAGTGGAAACAAGAAGAACTATTCAAATAATCAACCAAATGAGGAGGTTGTTTTTTGAGAAAATCAACAAGATAGACATACCCTTAGCCAGACTCATGGGACACAATGAAAACATATTTAAGAGGAAAATTCATAGCGCTGAGTGTCTCCAAAAAGAAACTGGGGAGAGCAAACACTAGCAGCTTGACAACATACCTAGCAGCTCTAGAACAAAAGGAAGCAACTTCACTTAAGAGGAATAGACAGCAGGAAACAATCAAACTCAGGGGCAAATAATCAACCAACTAGAAACAAGAACTATTGAAAGAATCAACCAAAGGAGGAGCAGGTTCTTTGAGAAAATCAACAAGATAGATAAACCCTTGTCCAGACTCACTAGTGGGCAAAGGGACAGCATCCTAATTAACAAAATCAGAAATGAAAAGGGAGACATAACAACAGATCCTGAAGTAATCCAAAACACCATCAGATCCTTCTACAAAAGGCTATACTCAACAAAACTTGAAAACCTTGATGAAATGGACAAATTTTTAGACAGGTACCAGGTACCAAACTTAAATCAGGATCAGGTTAATGATCTAAACAGTCCTATATCCCCTAAAGAAATAGAAGCAGTTCTGGAGAGATGGCTCAGTGCTTAAGAGCACTGACTGCTCTTTCGGAGGTCCTGTTTTCAAATCCAGCAACAACATGGTGGCTCACAACCATCTGTAATGAGATGTGGTGCCCTTCTGGAGTGTCTGAAGACAGCTACTTACATAAAATAAATAAATACATCTTTAAAAAAGAAAGAAATAGAAGCAGTCATTAGAAGTCTCCAAACCAAAAAAAAAGCCCAGGACCAGATGGGTTTAGTGCAGAGTTCCATCAGACCTTCAAAGAAGATCTAATTTCAGTTCTTCACAAACTATACCAAAAAATAGAAGCAGAAGGTACTCTACCCAATTCATTCTATGAAGCCACAATTACTCTGATACCTAAATCACAGAAAGACCCAGCAAAGAGACCTTGAGACCAAATTCCGTTATGGATATTGATGCAAATGTACCCAATAAAATTCTCCTAACCAAATATAAGAACACATCAATACAATCATTCATTCATTCCAAGTAGGTTTCATTCCAGTGATGCAGGGATGGTTTAATATACAGAAATCCGTCAATGTAATCCACTATATAAACAAACGGAGAGACAAGAACACATGATCATCTTGTTAGACGTGGAGAAAGCATTTGACAAAATCAAACACCCATTCATGATAAAAGACTTGGAAATATCAGGAATTCGGGCCCATACCTAAACACGATAAAAGCAATCTACAGGAAACCAGTAGCCAACATCAAAGTAAATGGTGAGAAGCTGGAAGCAATCCCAATAAAATCAGGGACTAGACAACGCTGACCACTCTCTCCCTACCTATTCAACATAGTACTTGAAGTCCTAGCCAGAGCAATTAGACAACAAAGGGAGAACAAGGGGATACAAATTGGAAAAGATGAAGTCAAAAATCACTTTTTGCAGATGATATGATAGTATATATAAGTGACCCTAAAAATTTCACCAGAGAACTCCTAAGCCTGATAAACAGCTTCAGTGAAGTAGCTGGATATAAAATTAACTCAAAAAAGTCAATGGCATTTCTGTACACAAAGGATAAACAGGCTAAGAAAGAAATTAGGGAAACAATACCCATCTGAACAGTCACAAATAATATAAAATACCTTGTCGTGACTCTAACTAAGGAAGTGAAAGATCTGTATGATAAGAACTTCATGTCTCTGAAGAAAGAAATTAAAGAAGATCTCAGAAGATGGAAAGATCTCCCATGCTCATGGACTGGCAGGATCAATATAGTAAAAATGGATATCTTGCCAAAAGCAATCTACAGATTCAATGCAATCACCATCAAACTCCCAACTCAATTATTCAACGAATTTGAAAGGGCAATCAGAAGATTCATCTGGAATAACAAAAAACCTAGGATAGCAAAAACTCTTCTCAAGGATAAAAGAACATCTGGTGGAATCACCATGCCCAACCTAAAGCTGTACTACAGAGCAACTGTAATAAACACCTCATTGTACTGGTATAGTGACAGACCAATGGAACAGAATTGAAGACTCAGAGATGAACCCACACACCTATGGGCACTTGATCTTTGAAAAGACAGATAAAACCATCCAGTGGAAAAAAGACAGCATTTTCAACAAATGGTGCTGGCACAACTGGCAGTTATCATGTAGAAGAATGTGAATTGACCCATTTCTATCTCCTTTAACTAAGGTCAAATCTAAGTGGATTAAGGAACTCCACATAAAACCAGAGACACTGAAACTTATAGAGGAGAAAGTAGGGAAAAGCCTCGAAGATATGGGTACAGGGGAAAATTCCTGAATAGAACAACAATGGCTTGTGCTGTAAGATCGAGAATCGATAAATGGGACCTCATAAAATCGCAGAGCTTCTGCAAGGCAAAAGACACCGTCAATAAGACAAAAAGACCACCAACAGATTGGGAAAGGATCTTTACCTATCCCAAATTGGATAGGGGACTAATATCCAATATATATAAAGAACTCAAGAAGGTGGATTCCATAAAATCAAATAACCCCATTTAAAAATGGGGCTCAGAGCTGAACAAAGAATTCTCACCTGAGGAATACCGAATGGCAGAGAAGCACCTGAAAAAATGTTCAACATCCTTAATCATCTGGGAAATGCAAATCAAAACAACACTGAGATTCCACTTCACTCCAGTCAGAATGGCTAAGATCAAAAACTCAGGTGACAGCAGGTGCTGGCGAGAATGTGGAGAAAGGGGAACACTCCTCCATTGCTGGTGGGATTGCAAGCTTGTACAACCACTCTGGAAATCAGTCCGGCGGTTCCTCAGAAAATTGGACATAGTGCTACAGGAGGATCCCGCAATACCTCTCCTGGGCATATGTCCAGAAGATTTCCCAACTGGTAAGGAGAACACATGCTCCACTATGTTGATAGCAGCCTTGTTTATAATAGCCAGAAGCAGGAAAGAACCCAGATGCCCCTCAACAGAGGAATGGATACAGAAAATGTGCTACATTTACACAATGGAATACTACTCAGCTATTAAAAAAATGAATTTATGAAATTCCTAGGCAAATGGATGGACCTGGAGGGTATCATCCTGAGTGAAGTAAGCCAATCACAAAGGAACTAGCACAATATGTACTCACTGATAAGTGGATATTAGCCCAGAAACTTAGGATACCCAAGATATAATATACAACTTGCCAAACGCATGAATTTCAAGAAGAATGAAGACCAAAGTGTGGACTCTTTACCCTTTCTTAGAAATGTGAACAAAACACCCATAGAAGGAGTTACAGAGACAAAATTTGGAGCTGTGACAAAAGGATGGACCATCTAGTGATTACCATATGCAAGGATCCATCCCATAATCAGCTTCCAAATAATGACATCATTGCATACACTAGCAAGATTTCGCTGAAAGGACCCAGGTATAGCTCTCTCTTGTGACATTATGCCAGGGCCTAGCAAACACAGAAGTGGATGATCACAGTCAGCTATTGGATGGGTCACACGGCCCCTAATGGAAGAGCTAGAAAAATTACCCAAGGAGCTAAAGGGAACTGCACCCCTATAGGTGGAACAACAATATGAACTAACCAGTACCCGGGAGCTCTTGTCTTTAGCTGCATATGTATCAAAAGATGGCCTAGTCGGCCATCACTGCAAAGAGAGGCCCATTGGACTTGCAAACTTTATATGCCCCCGTACAGGGGAACACCAGGGCCAAAAAGGGGCAGTGGGTGGGTAGGGGATTGGGGGGGTGGGAATGGGGGACCTTTGGGATAGCATTGAAAATGTAAATGAGGAAAATACCTAATTAAATAAAAAGAATCCTACTAACAGAAATCAAGACCACTCACCATCATCAGAATGCAGCACTCCCACCCCATCTGGTCCTGGGCACCCAAACACAACCGAAAAGCTAGACCGAGATTTAAAAGCATATCTCATGACGATGGTAGAGGACATCAAGAAGGACTTTAATAACTCACTTAAAGAAATACAGGAGAGCACTGCTAAAGAGTTACAAGTCCTCAAAGAAAAACAGGAAAACACAAACAGGTAGAAGTCCTTATAGAAAAACAGGAAAACACATCCAAAAAGGTGATGGAAATGAACAAAACCATACTAGACCTAAAACGGGAGGTAGACACAATAAAGAAAACCCAAAGTGAGGCAACATTGGAGATAGAAACCATAGGAAAGAAATCTAAAACCATAGATGTGAGCATCAGCAACAGAATACAAGAGATGGAAGAGAGAAACTCAGGTGCAGAAGATTCCTTAGAGAACATCGGCACAACAATCAAAGAAAATAAAAAATGCAAAAGATCCTAACTCAAAACATCCAGGAAATACAGGACAAAATGAGAAGACCAAACCTATGGATAATAGGAGTTGATGAGAACGAAGATTTTCAACTGAAAGGGCCAGCAAATATCTTTAACAAAATCATAGAAGAAAACTTCCCAAACCTATAGAAAGAGATGCCCATGATCATACAAGAAGCCTACAGAACTCCAAATAGACAGAAAAGAAATTCTTTCCGACACATAATAATCAGAAATACAAATGCACTAAATAAAGATAGAATATTAAAAGCAGTAACAGAGAAAGGTCAAGTAACACATAAATTCAGGCCTATCAGAATTATTTCTTTTTTAAAATTAGGTATTTTCTTCATTTACATTTCAAATGCTATCCCCCAAACCCCCTAGACCCTCCCCCTACTCCCCTACCCACCTACTCCCACTTCTTGGCCCTGTTGTTCCCCCATACTGAAACATATAAAGTTTGCAAGATGTTGAATCTGCATGAATAAATAAAATACTAATACTAAAAAAAAAATGAATCTAAAAATCAAACTTCTATATGTTTGCTAAACATGAAAATAGAAGGCATTCTTGATTACTTATGTTTGAAGACATATGTGAAGCATTCTTAAGCATTAGGTAAGGTTAGGTGTCATTTATCTGAAGGCCAAGCACAATGAAATGATGTTTTGATGCCTTTATGAGAATAAAAAAATCCATGTCTCAAACTAATATTTATAGATTTTGTCAGTTGCATTTAATGTGTTAGTGTTATGAAATATAACATGGCAAGGGAGTACCTTTGGTGGGCTCATGCAAGGTGTGCCCCTGAGAAATTATACCATGCAACAGACCTGGTATAAAATGGATTTATTGGGGGAGGGGAGAAGAGTGAGGAACTGGGGAAGGGATAGAGGCAGACAGACAGAAGAAGCAAAGTCATTCGGTCAGAAAAAGTAGGGCAGAGAACAGATAGAGGGGAAGCTGAGAACAAAGACAGAGACAGAGAGCTCAGAAACAAGAACAATGGGAACAGAGAGAAGGGGCTGGGCCTGGAACAGTGAGATGGGGCTAATCAGTTCTTTTATCCTGCCTCACAGTTAGCAGTCTAGTTTGTTTCAAGAAACAAATATACTTTCTGTCAATGAATTCTGTAAGTGAACAGGAAATATTTTCATCTCTCAGAGCTGACAGTGTTAATTTTATAGTGTTTATAGGAGATTTTTTGGGACTATTTTCTTAAGAACAGTGTAAGCCAGGTATGTTGTCACATTCCTGTATAGCACCTACATGGAATGCTGAACCAAAACATTCTAGACCTTACTAGACATACAAAAAATACTAAGTGCCTGTCTCAAAAATAAAATAAATGAAATAAAACCAAACCAATGTGCCTTCTATATTTGTAACTTGTACCTTCGGGAACTAATAAGATAATGAATCAAAAATAAATTTCAATTATCCTTATGAATAAAAATAATTAGAAATGTTAAGAAGGTTAAAAAATCACTACAGGGAGGGGGAGGGGTCCTGGGTGGGAAAGCAGACAAGGAGAAGAGGAGAGGAACATGATCAGGTATTGTGGGGGTGGGAAAAAGGACTGAAGCGCTGAGGACTAGCAAAAAGAATGGAAACAGGCATCTTTGATATGTAGGAGGTTAGAAAACCCTCTAGAATATACCACAGACCTGGGAGGTGAGAGACTCTCAGGACTCAAAGGGAGGGACCTTAGATGAAATGCCCTGCAGTGGGGAGAGGGAACTTGTAGAGTCTTCCTCCAGTGGAGAGACAGGACATCAAGTGGAAAGATGGGGTTGCCATCCCACAGTCAAAAGCTCTAACCCAGAATTGTTTCTGTCTGAAAGAACTACTGGAAAAAAAATGGAGAAAAGCCTAAGGAAAAGGAGATCCAATGACAGGCCCAAATTGGGATCCAGCTCAAGGAGAGGCATCAAGGCCTGACACTATTACTGATGCTATGGTGTGCTCACAAAAATGGGCCTATCATGACTGCCCTCTTAAAGACCCAACCATCAGGTGAAAGAGTCAGATGCAGAAATTTACATGCAACCAATGGACAGAAGCTGGGAACCCCTGTGGTTGAATTAGGGAAAAGCTAGAAGAAGCTGAGGAAGAGGAGTTGAAGGAGGAGGACCAACAGTCTCAAATAACCTGGACCTCCCAGGATCTCTCAGACACTGAGCCACCAACCAGGCAGCATACACCAGCTGATATGAAGACCCAACACATATACAGACTTGAGGCCACAGGGAGTAGGGAGGTCTGGTGGGGTGGGGGTAGGATGGTGGGGACATCCTCTTAGAGATGGGGAGTTGGGGTGTGGGAGCATGAGGCCAGGAGGTATGGGATGTGGAACAATCAGAGGGTGGACAAGGAGGGGGATAAAGTCTAGACTTTAAAAAAAGATTAAGGAATAAATTTTAAATAATTCACTACATTAGTGTGTGGAAGTTCGGTACAAAGGACTATTTGCCACTCACTTATTCATTTAGATTTTGTTTGGAAGTTAATATAAAGAGGCTCTTACACTTAAACAAGAAAATGATTAAAGATGTTTAAAAATAAAGGAGTTCTATTTTGACTCTAAAGGTATACCTCCTAGTTAACTTTGTAATCACTTCACGGGGGTTAACTTCCTTCTTAGAATCATCAGAATTACAAGGATTAAAGAGCCTTTCAAACTCTGTTTCATAGGAGACAAAAATGTTAGTGAATTTTTTATTTGGTTACAAATGTACCAGCAAGTGAGAAATATGTATGCTTCATTAGTCTGAAGATGGGAAAGGAGAAGAGTACTTCAGAGTATGCTTCATAATGTCTCTTCACCATCTACATCAAAAAGCATATCGTAGTTGTTGGTCTCCATGTTCATCAAACCCTAAAACAGAAAAGCACTTCTTACTAAAGAAACTCCAAAGGATACAAATATGAAAGATTCTCTGCAAATGATGTATAGATGTGCTATGTTTAGTTAAGCAGGATAATTATAGTGTTAATAAACTATGAGGTACATCTGAGGTCAAATTCCCAATTTATCATTTCATGTCTTGAATAATTCCTACAAAGTCATTAGGATTTTACAGATAATATCAGTCACTTCAGTAAGAAATAATTCAAAATATCAAGTAGTTAAACTTTTTGATTCCTAAAACATATTTCGTTTCCTAAGGACATTTTATGGACCATGTGCAACATACCTCCATGGACTTCTCATGCATGTCTTCAATTGCTTCCAGGGTCAGATTCTGACTACATTCGGACAGTTTTAATGCTTGTTGTTCTTTTTGATAATTGTTCTACAAATGTAAAAGGAAAACATTACTGTAACAATTCTGTTCATTTTTGTTTTTACTGCCATGCAGCATGAATGCTAGGCTAACAACCAACCACTTAATGTATTTCCAATACTAAAATATTTACGTGAGCAAAAATAATTCCATATGAAATGTAAAAGGAATAGTTTTCCAAGTGATTTAACATTTTAACAACTATTATGACTAAATATACTTATATTTTTAAGTAACATGAAATACAATTATACTACCAATTGTGGGTTAATAAAACTTTTTTTTATGAGAAAGTGTTTGCCATGCTGCAGAGACTGGCCTTAGCCTCTCAAGTACTTAAGTTTATAGGCATGCACCATGTAAACATGAACTTGGTAAAATCCTAGCCCTGGAAGCTTAACTCTAGCTAGTGTTAATGCTTTTACCATATGGTGGCCTCCTTTTTCTAACCAGCAGAAGTAATCCCAGGAGGTGGTTCACTACCTCATCTCTGTATCTAGCCCCCACCTAAGGTGTATGTGCCATGTCTTCTACTTTCTTTTCCTTTCTTAAGGATGCCTTATACTTATTCTTTACTAAGTCAAACATCTTCACTTTTCTCAACTATTGTCAAGAGTTTCACCAACTGTAACTGTTATTTTAAATTTATGACTTTAGCTGGTCGTCAGTGTAATGCCTATAAAACTAACTTTTATAAAGTTTGAGTTAGAATGATCACAAGATCATGAATAGTTTTGATCACTTAAAGATACCCTGCCTCAAAATAAAGTGTAAAAAGATGTCTGGGGACAAAGTTTAGTGGTAGATTTGTTTTATCTAGGTTCCAATCTCAAGTAACAATGGAAGTAGTAATATAAATTTCTCTTTGTATTCTTTATGTTGGCAGACAACCATGGTAATTTGCATTTAAAAAATTAAGACAGGCTGTTTACACCTTTTCTCCTTCTGCTACTACATTCCTATTTTGTCCTTTATTCACAGTGATCAGTTTTGTACCTCACATTTCCACTCAAATCATCCTGATTAAGTACAATGACCTCCACTTTGTGAAGTTTCTCTTTAAAAAATGTACACGTGCATACATATGGAGACAAAGGATTAATATTGGGTGTCTTCTTTGGTTGCATCCCACTGTTTGGGAGACAGGGTCTCAATGAACCTAGAATTCATCCATTAGGCTACAACTGGTGGCTAGGAAGCTCTGGGAATCTTCTTATCTCTGAACTAAATCTGAGTTTGGTGGTTCTAAAATGCTCACCACCACACCAACTTTTATTGTTGTGGTGGTTTGTTTTTAGTTTTGCTTGTTTGTTTTGTTGTTGGTGGTGTTGGTGGTAGTGGTGGTGGTGGAGGTGTGTGCGTGCATGCTTACTCAGGGAATATAAACTCGAGTCTCCATGCCTACAGTGAGAAAGATTACCAAATAAACCATCTTCAAGCCCTGCAAATCTATTTTATTTGACCCATTAGCAGCATATGACAAAGTTAGTGAACTTTTCTTCCTTAAATGTTTTCCTTCACTCATGGTAGTTTTATTTGTACCAATTGTTCTCTTCCCTTTCTGGTTCACTCTCACCCCCTCACCCCCACCTCATGCAGAATTACAAATATTGAAGTACTCTGGGAGTCTGTCTTTAGACTCCTCATATACATAGATGATTACTCCCCCTTGAAATTTCATCCAGGGTTCAAGGTTTAAAAATTGCCTTCAATTGGAGTATTTATTTACTTTTTATCTTTAGTCCCTATCTCTTTCCAGAACTGACTCATAATGGCGGCTTCCTCAATGCCTTCCCAGGCAGGAATGGATCTCCTGTTCATTTCAAATTGAATACTTCTCAAACTGTTAACCAATCAAATAAAAAATAGTTAATATGGTCATCATCTCAGATCTTACTTGGAAACTATGTGATGACTACAGTCATTGGTACAGTAATGGAGAGATGATCTAAAATAGTTTGGTGATATTCTTCCACAGGAATATTCTGCCAGGGCTGTTGAGAAAGGTTGTTTCTATCCACTGTTACTAAATTTGTACTAAGTTTAGGATTCTAAGAACTGATTTGCCAGTTTGAGATGGCTTTCGAATATTAACAACAGAGTCCAGATGACACCAGTAAGTAAGCTTTCTCTCTCCTTTCAACTGTACCTGAGGCTGACATAGTGTGCTTACTTTTGTAGAAACTGGTAATCCTCTCTTCATCTTTCAGCAAAAGTCTGCCTCTTGAAAATTTATAATCTGGTCTACAAGAAAATACCTAGTGGTTTTCATTGATATAGTATGTGATCATACTTCTCTGCTTTACAATTCAGTAGGACTAGAACAGAACCAAGGATAGATAGATAATGAAACTTAACTTCGTTTCATGTGCCCAACACAAGGCTAGTTTCTCCATTCCTACTTGATACTTAGTTATTCTAGGTTAATTATGAAGTTAGTTATGATACCAACCACTGATTTATCTTGTTCTTCATTGAATTTCTGTATATCCATATCAAACTTCTGCTCACACAATTTGTTGTTGATCTTCTTTCTGTAAAGCACAGTAATAAAAGCAGTCACATTTCATACCGATATGAAAAAGACCACTCAAAACAAATTAAATTGACCATTTCATACTATAAAAAGAAAAACAGCAGTAAAAAATTATCTAATGGGAAATCATTATAGTTTTTTTTCCCTGAAAGATTATCAGAGAAGTCTTCTTTTATGTTTTAGCTTTTCAAAAATTAAAGAAGTTTTAATACATATATATCTTATTTTAGAATATTAATTGTATTTCAAAGTATTTTTTCATTATTTTCTATCAAATATAATGTCTAATTTATTTTCCTATATTGATTCAGTTAAGACTTAGTGCAAAACATAAGTCAATTAAAATATACAAATTGTCTGCATATGTAATTGATTTTTTTCCATATTGTTAAACATAATAAACAACAAATTACATTTCTAAGATTTTGTGTAAGACTTCTGTGTTTCCACAATTAATGTAAATCAAATTTTAAAATCTCATTAACAGGTACTTAAAGTAGAAAATAAAAATTTTCACAGATTTCTAAGAATTAGATTTAGTTTACTTGAAGGCATGAAGTTATATGGTTAACTGCTTAGACAAAATCAAAGACACACATTTTTACTAAAAGCTCAGTAATGTTTTTTTTTCAACTTCAGCCACATATAATTTTTAAAATGATACAAATGTGACCCTACAAAACTAACAACTCTACCTCTCACATTTGTTCGTTTGCCAAAGTCATTTTAATTTCTGGTTGCATTTTTTTGAAAGAATCTTTGATATAAGTTTCCATGTGTTTTCTCTTTATGTGACTCCAGTCCAAGGCGTCTGAAATAATCATCTTATATGTATGGGCAACAGGCACATATGTGGTGCGCATATATACCTGTAAGCAAAACACTAATACACAAATATGTCTGAAAAATAGGTATTAAGAGCATTGTTTCTTAAGCCATGTAAGACGTTTTGGGTCTATGATCCTAGTCTAGGAAGCTTAGCAGGAGATTTCCAGTGTAAAGGACAACATAGGTTACTTAGGAAAATTCAAGCCAGCCTGACATACATAGTGAGACTATATATCAAAGACAAATTATTATCCTCTAAGAAAGCTCATGCAACATTCAATTACATATAATTTAAAATAGATTCTTTGGGATCTGAGTTTCATTCCCTCACTGGTTAGTAAATTTGTCTTTCACTTTCAGTTACATAATTCATTTTATAAAAATCAGTGAGGGGATTGGTGAGATGATTCATCAGTTAAGAGCACTGGTTCCCTTCCAGAGATCTGAGAATGGATTCCCAGCATCCACAAGGTTGCTCACAACCTATAACTCCAGTTCCAGGGAATTCAATGCCTTCATCTGGCCTCCTCAGGTACAAGACATACAAGATGTGTACATACACACAATCAAGCAAAACAAACATACCCATAAAATAAAATTTAAAAAAATAAGTAATAAGGGTTATATTAAAGAATTCATTTTTCCATTGTGTCATATAAAGAAAAGCACAGAGGAGTTTAAGAAAAGAAACTGACTTAATATAAAATTAATACTGGGTCAACGAAATACTGTTGCATGTACAGAATTTTGTATACATATCACTTAGCTTTGAATACATGGAATGTAGAAAAGTTTACATCATTTTTTTCCTCTAAAAATCCCTTCAATGCAGTTATGAAAATGCCTCAGTAATAAATAGGGTTTACTGTGAAATGAGGACGTTCGCAAGTTTGATTCTAGTACCCATTTAGAAAACTAACCATGGATGTTTGCTTCTACAATAGCAGCACTGTGGTAGGCAGAGTGAGAATTGCTAGGACTTGCTGGCTGCTTATCTAGCTACATGTTCAGTGAAAGAGCAGGTCTTACGGGAATAAGGTGGAAAGAAATAGAGCAAAACCCAACATCCTCCTCTGCCCTCCACATGTGTATATATGCACCACAGACAGAAATATATGAAAAAAATAAAATTAAGTTTAATTAATGTCACACCTGTTGAAAAAGCACCATTTTCACTTCTGTACCACAGGCAAAAATAAGTCCATGATGCTAAATCAAAAATATTTGCAAGAGTCCATGTCATGAGTAGTTCTTGGGTGCTGACCTAGTCCCACAATACCCAGAGTAAGCTCAAATCCCAGGTGCTCTAACACTCCCAGGATCACAGGAATGGCCCCAACATCAGGAGTAACTGAGTCCCTAAGGATCCAGGGACACAGGAACTCCTGCCTTTCCAGTTGCATGGATTCCATCTGTTCTGAAACTGTACCTGGATCAGACCTGGGGTACTGGCTTTGCACCCACTCTTAAAACACCCAGAGGGAGCACGACTCTCAGGTATTCTGAAATGCTAAAGATCACAGGATCACAGAGGAAGCTCGACTCCCAGGAGATCAGACACACCCAGGAACACTGGAGTTCTGACAGAAGAGCAGAGCTGAGGGCACAATATCTTTCCCAACACCCTGTGTATCTGGGACCCCCACAAGAACCAGGGAAACAAAATCATCCTCCCGGCCAGAGGCACAGGTTCCTTGCAGTATGCAACTGTGTCTAGAGAAAACCTAGGGCTCTGGCACCTCACCAAATCTTGCAACACCAAGAAAAAGCTTAACCCCCAGGAGCTCTGACACAGCAGGATCTCAGGAGATTGGTCACACCAGGATTTCAAGATCCAAGAGGCAGCATGACTTCCAGGAGCTCAGACACACCCAAAATATCAGGATCCCAGGATCCCAAGATCTCAGAGATAGCTGGACTCCTATGAGTTCTGACACAACTAGGATTACAGGAGGGACAGGCTCCAGACAGAGACAGCAAGGGAAGGTAGCACCAAAGAAAATGAGATGGCACGAGGTAAGTGCAAGAATATAAGCAATAGCAACCAAGACTAGTCGGTGTCATCAGAAACCAGTTTGGCCAACAGAGCAAGTCTTGAATACCCCAACACATTGGAAAAGAAAGATTCAGATTCAAAATCACATCTCATGATGATGATAGAGGTCTTTAAGAACAAAAATAGTTCCATTAAAGAAATACAGGAAAACAGCTAGAAGCCCTTAAAGAGGAAACACAAAAATCCCTTAAAAAGTTAAAGAAAACACAATCAAACAGGTGATGGAATTGAACAAATACCATCTAGATCTAAAAATGGAAATACAGAATAAAAACTCACAAAGAGAGATGAACCTGGAGAAAGAAAACCTAGGAGACATAGATGCAAGCATCTCCAACAGAATACAAGAGATAGAATAGAGAATCTCAGGTACAGAAGATACCATAGAAAACATTGACACAACAGTGAAAGAAAATGCAAAATGCAAAAATCTCCTAACCCTAAACATCCAGGAAATCCAGGACACAATGAGAAGACAAAACCTAAGGAAAATAGGTATAGAAGAGAGAGAAGATTCCCAAGTCAAAGGGCCAGCAAATATCTTCAACAAAATTATAGAAGAAAACTTCCCAAACCTAAAGAAAGATGCACATGAACATGCAAGAAGCCTACAGAACTCCAAATAAACTGGACCAGAAAAGAAATTCCTGCCGACACATAATAATCAGAACAACAAATGCACTAAAGATAAAATATTAAAAGCAGTAAGGGAAAAAAGTCAAATATCATAAAAAGGCAGACCTGTTAGAAATACACCAGACTTCTCACCAGAGACTATAAAAGCCAGAAGATTCTGGACAGATGTTATATAGACCCTGAGAGAACACAAATGCCAGCCCAGGCTACTATACCCAGCAAAACTATCAATTACCGTAGATGGAGAAACCAAAGTATTCCATGATAAAACCAAATTCACACAATATCTTTCCACGAATCGAAACCTTCAAAAAAATAGATGGAAAACTACAACACAAGGAGGGAAACACTACACCATACAAAAATCAAGAAAGAAATCTTCTTTCAACAAACCCCAAAGAAGATAGCAATATAAACATAATTCCACCTCAAACAACAAAAGTAACAGGAAACAACCAACAGTCACTGGTCTTTAATATTTCTTCATAGAAATGGATTCAATTCCCCAATAAAAGACATAGAGTAATAGACTGGATACATAAACAGAACCCAGGATTTTGCTGCATACAGGAAACCCTCCTTAGTGACAAAGACAGACACTACCTCAGAGGAAAAGTCTGGAAAAAAATTTCCAAGCAAATATTTCCAGGAAACAAGATGGAATAGCCATTCTACTATGGAATAAAATCAACTTACAACCAAAAGGTTTTTGTTATTGTTTTTTTTTTTTTGTTTTTTTTATTGTTTTTCTTTTGTTTTTGTTTTTTAAAGATAAGGACTGTCACTATACTTGTCAAAGGGTGAATCAACAAAGATGAACTCACAATTCTGAACATCCATGCTCCAAATGCAAGGGCAACCAAATTCATAAATGAAACTTTACTAAAGCTCAAAGTATATATTGTACCCTACATAATAATAGTGGGAAACTTCAACACCCCACTCTCAGCAATGAACAGATCCTGGAAACAGTAACAAAAGAGAGACACTGTGAAACTAACAGAAGTTATGAAACAAATTGTTTTAACAGATATCTATATCTATAGATAACATAGAACATTTTATCATAAAACAAAAGAATGTGCCTTCTTCTCAACACCTCATGATGCCTTCTCCAATACTGTCCATATAATGGGTCACAAAACAGGCTTCAACAGATATAAAATATTTAAATAATCCCATGCATCCTATCAAGTCACCACGGACTAAGGCTTATCTTCAATAATAATATAAATAAGCCAGGCATGGGGGCACATGCCTTTAATCCCAGCACTTGGGACACTGAGGCATGTGGATTACTGAGTTCAAGGCCAGCCTGGTCTACAAAGTGAGTTCCAGGACAGCCAGGGATACACAGAAAAACCCTGTCTTAACCCCCCAAATAATAATAATAATAATAATAATAATAATAACAACAACAACAACAACAACAATAATGATATAAATTATACAAAACCCATATATATATATATATAAATATATATATATATATATATATATATATATATATATATATATATATATACACGTGGTAGTTGAACAACAGTCTAATCAACGATAACTCGGTCATGGAAGAAATTAAAGACTTTTAGAGTTTAATGAAAATGAAGCTACAACATATCCAAACTTATGGGACACAATGAAAGCATTCTAAGAGAAAAACTAATAGCTCTGAGTGCCTCCAAAAAAGAAACTGGAGAGAACATACACTAGCAGCCTGGCAGCACAGTTAAAAGCTCTAGAACAAAAGGAAGCAAATTCACCCAAGAGGAGTAGAAGGCAGGAAATAATCAAACTCAGGGCTGAAATGAAACAAGTGGAAACAAAAAGAACTATACAAAGAATCAACCAAACCAGGAGCTGGTTCTTTGAGAAAATCAACAAAATAGATAAACCCTTAGGTAGACTAAAGAGAGGGCACAGAGTCCAAATTAACAAAACCAGAAATGAAAAGAGAGACACAAAAACAGAAACTTAGGAACCCCCCCCAAAAAAAATTATCAGATCCTACTATAAGAGCCTATACTTAACAAACCTGGAAAATTTGGATGAAATGGACAACTGTCTAGACAGATATCAGGTACCAATTTAAATCAGGATCAAATAGACCCTGTAAACACTCGTATAACCCCTAAAGAAATAGAAGCAGTCTTTAATAGGCTCCCACCCCCTCACCAAAAATAAAACCCCAGGATCGGATGGGTTTAGTACAGAATTCTATCAGACCTTCAAAGAAGACCTAATACCAATACTCTTCAAACTTTTATGCAAAATCAAAAGAGAAGGAACACTATTCAATTTTCTATGAAGCCACAATTACACTTATACCCAAAACATACAAAGACCCAAATGAAGAAAGGAAACTTGAGACCAGTTTCACTTATGAATATTGATGCAAAAATACTCAATAAAATTCTGGTAAACCCAAACAAAGAACACGTTAAAATGATCATCCTTCATGATCAAATGTTCTTCATCCCAGGGATACAGGGATGGTTCAATATATGGAAATCCATCAGCGTAATCCACTATGTAAACAATCTTGAGGAAAAAAAACACAGTATTATCTCATTAGATGCTGAGAAATCATTTGCAAAAATTCAACAACTCTTCATGATAAAATTCTTGGAAAGATCAAGAAGCCAAGGCCCATACCTAAACATAGTAAAAGCAATATAGAGCAAACCAGTATCCAACATCAAAATAAATGGAGAGAAACTTGATGCAATCCCACTAATATCAGACAAGACAAGATCACTCTCTTCCTACCTATTCACAGTAGTATATAATATAGTAGTATTTTATAGTACTAGAAGTTATATCCATAGCAACTATATAACAAAAAGAGGTCAAAGGGATAAAAATTGGAAAGGAAGAATTCAAAATATCACTATTTGCAGATGATATGATAGTATATGTAAGTGACCCCCAAAATTCCAACAGAGAACCCCTAAACCTGATAAACAAATTCAGCAAAGTGGTTGGATATAAAATTAACTCAAGCAAATCAGTAGCTTTCCTCTACTCAAAGGATAAACAGGCTGAAAAAGAAATTATGGATACAACACCCTTCACAATAGTCACAAATTATAATACCTTGGTGTGACTCGAACCAAGCAAGCGAAAGATCTGTATGATAAGAACTTCAAGTCTCTGAAGAAAGAAATTGAAAATCTCAAAAGATGGAAAGATCTCCCATGCTCATAGATTGGCACAATTAATTTAGTAAAAATGGCCATCTTGCCAAAAGCAATCAACAGATTCAATGCAATCTCCATCAAAATTCAAACTCAATTCTTCATAGAGATAGAAAGAGCAATTTGAAAAATCATTTGGAATAACAGAAATCCAGTATATCAAAAAACTATTCTCAACAATAAAAGAACTTCAGGGGGAATCATTCCCGACCTCAAGCTGTATTATAGAGAAATAATGATAAAAATGTATGGTAATGGTACAGATACAATTACTTCATGAAATTCACAGGCAAATGGATGGATCTAAAATATATAATCCTGTGTGAGGTAACCCAATCCCAAAAGTACAAACATGGTATGCACTCACTGATAAGTGGATATTAGTCTAAAAGCTCAGAATACCCAAAATGTAATTCACAGACCACAAGAAGCTCAAGAAGAAGGAAGACAAAAGTGTGGGTGTTTCAGTCCTTCTTAGAATGGGGAACAAAATACTCCTGGGAGGAAACATGGAGACAAAGTACAGAGCGGAGACTGAAGGAATGACCATCTAGAGTCTGCCCAAACTGTGTATCCATCCCATATACAGACACCAAACCCAGTCACGATTGTGGATGCCAACAAGTGCTTGCTGACAGGAGCCTAATATGACTTTCTCCTGAGAGGCTCTGACAGAGCTTGGCAAGAACAGAGGCTGATGCTCACAGCCAACCATCAGATTGATCATAGGATTCCCAGTGGAGGAGTTAGAGGAAGGACTGAAGGATTTGAAGGGGTTTGCAACCTTATAGGAAGAACAACAATATGAACGAACCAGACCTCCCAGAGCACCCAGGGACTAAGCCATCAACAAAAGAGGGGGTCCCATGGCTCCAGTGCATATATAGCAGAAGATGGCCTTGTCAGACATCAGTGGGAGGAGAGGTCCTTGGTCCTGTGAAGGTTCAATGCCCCAGTGTACCCACATGCGAGGGTGGGGAAGTGGGAGTGGGTGGGTGGGCAAACACCCTCATAGAAGCACAGGGAGGGGTAATGGAATAGGGAGTTTCTGGGGTGAAACCAGGAAAGGGCTATTATTTGAAATGTAAATAAAGATAATATCACATAATAAATAAATTAAATTAAAAAAAATATTCACAAAATACTACATATAAATAAGTCATTAAGATGTCATATAGTATATTAATCAATACTTCCTAATATATAAATTATGTTAATACTATATAGTTTAAACAAATTATATATCCAAAAATGTACCTTCAAAATTTCCCAGTATATTTTGTACTGGAGATCTGTGAAGTAATTAAAGCTTTACAAAGTAAGGATGCTGGGGATACTGTTTGATTGCTCAGCTTTTGTCCTACAAGCAGGACGATGAGAGTTTGACCCACAACATTACACCCTCCAAGAAAACCATTAAAATTAAGGATTAATCTTATAGAAATATTGTTTATAGTATATATCATATTCCAATTATTAATATACATTACTTGCTATACAATCAATTAAATTTTTCTGGAAGTACTTACACTAAGAAGGAAATAATAAGTTTGAACACATTACCATGTATCTCCAACTACTTCTTCAGGATTTGCATTCCCATCATCATGAGTTACTGGATTCTGTACTGGGTTCGTAATAAAACAAGATATTAAAACAATTATGTTATTTTGCAAATTTTAATGAAATACTTTGTGATCATTCAGGCATAGTGCCAACATTAGGTTTTAAAGCAGATCTATTATTTGCCTAGAAGTTAAACAAAATCAAGTAATGTCTAATTGTCATCTAAAAATATGTTTTAAGCTGTTTATTTATATGTTGTGATTAAAGACAAGAGATACAATATGAGATTTTTGATCTCCTTTACAAGCCTAAGAAGAACAACTGAGAAAAAAGGAAGTGTAACATCAATGCCCATCATTAAATATTTGGTACCTTCCATAAGGTCCAATTCTGAAGCATTCCTAACTTGCTGTTCACCACTTAACAAATTCCAGTTTTCCATTGGTGTCTCTACAGAACGTGCAAAACGCTGCCATTCCTCTGAGAAACTTACGTTTTCTGATTTAAAATAAAAAGAAATTTTCTCAAGCCATTTGAATTAAAAAAAATCACTTAAACTAATAAAATTGAAATATAAAATAACATTAAGGAATGATTTTTACAAAAACAGCACTTCATAATTGCAAAAAGGGTTTAAAGATAAAACCATATTTCTATTACCCTCTGATTTAATACTAAAGACTTTAGTATTTAAACATGGAACACAATAGTTGGCTTCAAAGATAGCCATTAATAACCTTAACTTTAATATGTACACATTTTTAAAAAGAATTATTTAAGTTGAATAAAGTATCTTGGTCTTCCTTACTATAAAAGAATAGAGGTGTGTTATTTTTTACTTTAAAACTCTCTCTCTCTCTCTCTCTCTCTCTCTCTCTCTCTCTCTCTCTCTCTCTCTTTCTCTCTTACACACACACACACACAGACACACACACACACACACACACACACACACACACACACACACACACACTATGATGGCTTTAACTGTGACTTCATGTGGGTTTATATCTAAACATAAGAGGATCTGCATGTTGGTCCCATTCCTGCAAGGTTTTTGATAAGTTAGAGAAAATGTGTCTGCATCTCAATCTCCAAATAAAATCATAGTTGCTATTATCACAACCAAGCTCCTCAATCTTTTTCATCGAAATACAAATCTAAATTATAAAGTTCTGTCTGGCTGGACATATATTTCACTGCTACAGCAAGAAGCTCTGGGTTCAATCTTCAACTATGAAAAACCCCCACAAATTTTAAAAGTAAAAATAAAACAAGCATGTTTCCTCAGGTCCCAGTACATTTGTAAGGCTGAGGACTTCAGTTTCAAGGCCAGTTCAAGCTGCACATGAGGTTTCAGACACTCCTGAGATACAGAGTTAGAGCTTACTTCCCTAAACCAAAACAACACATAAATAAACACAGCCTGGCCTGAAGTATGTCTGAAGTTCCAGCACTTCAGAGGCTGAGAGGAGCCTCGGGATTTTGAGGCCGTTTGGATCCTATATATACAAGTTTCGGCAATCTGGCCTTTCAACACCAGGTAGAAGAAAATGAAGACTCGTCTTCAGTTTGTTTTTAATAAATTTCTGTCGGGTAGCAGCAGCACAGAAAAGGTTCTAGTCTGTTTCTGCCACTAACTGACCTCCAGTTTACTCACACTTCACATCCCCAGGCCCAAGGAAGACTTTCAGGGTCTCCAATTCCATGGCCTTCCTGCTTTCTGCTAGATACTAGACTGTTCAAACTCCTGCCCTTAGTGAAGTTCTCCGTTTTTCACCGCAGAGGTCTAAGTGGGTAAAGTCGATTGTGAACCCAGCAGCAGTGCTATCCGGAGTCCAGGGAGGGTCATCTCCTCTCCTTACTCTGGAAGTAACACCTCCTCCCCTCCACCTTCACCCCATCCGGACCCCCACCTGAACCATTATTAACCATCTTTTAACAGGTCACTGACTACCTCCACAGAGACTTCCCCCTACCATGCTTCCTCAAGAAACTTCCCTTCCTCAAGAACTCAGCTTCGTGGCCACCACAAAGCATACTGGGTAACAGGGATTGGGCAGCTGGAAAACAATCTCAGCCAAGCCCCTTGCTGATTGGCCGTGTTTGCACATGCTTACTAAAGTGAGAGAGGCTCTATCAGTCATCTGTCATCCAAGCAGCAAATAAGAGATAGTATTTTAGCTGCCACTACTACCCAGAAGTTTTCCATTTTCCAAGTTTGCAATACTAACTTGAAAGTTAAAATAAAATGAACCCCAAAGAAGACTCTCCTACTTTGTTTCAGTTGAAGGGGCTGTTATGTGTATTTCGGATTTGTTTTATTTATTTAACTAACGTGCTTTTGCATGTTTGTATTTGTTCAACATGCATGTCTGGTGCTCATAGAAACTAGAATAGGATGCCAAATCCCCGGGATCTAGAATTACAAATGGTTGTGAGCCATTATATGGGTCCTAGGAACTAAACCTTGGTTTTCCCCAAGAGCAACAAGTGGTCTTAATTTGAAAGCTATCTTTCCATCCCTGCCCTGTGTGTGTTTTAAGGTATGCTGGATCATTTCTCTCGATAGATGTTTATTTTTAATATACAGTGGAGATTATAGAAATATGACACTTTCCTCATATTGTCTATTTCCAGAAAAAGAAAAAAAACATAATTTTAAAGGATTCTGTAAATCATAAAAAGAGATTCAGCAAAAATGATGTGTATACATTTCAGTATATGTGTGCAGAAGAAGACTGTATTCTCAATCATATTCCAACTTACATTTTTTGTTTGTTTGTTTTTCCAGACAGGGTTTCTCTGTATAGCCCTGGTTGTCCTGGAACTCACCCTGTAGACCAGGGTTGCCTCAAACACAGAAATCCCCCTGCTTCTGCCTCCCAAATGCTGGGATTAAAGGCATGCGCCACCACTGCCTGATCCAACTTAAATCTTCAGAGACAGGGTCTCTCTGAATCTGCAGCTCACCGACGTCACTAGCCTGGCTAGCCAGCTAGCTATCTCTACCTACTCAGCACTGGACTGCAGCCTGCATTTTTAAAGTGGATTCTAGGCCCCCACCTTAAGTCCATATATTTTCAAGGAAAGCACTTTACCAAATGAGCCATAATTCTAGCCCCTCTGCAGGGTTTGTTATGTTGCTGTAGCCACTGTCTTTTTTTTTTTTTTGGGGGGGGTGCATATTTCTCTAATCATGCCTAAATTTAAGTTCCTAAAATGCTTAATGCTGGTTTTGTTTGTTTCCTTACAATAGCCAATTGCATTTCTTGCTCACTTTACAGTTAATTGGGCAAACTGGAAAAACTAACATTTCATTTGTGAGGCTTATTGTTGTTTTTTGTTTGTTTGGTAGGTGTTTTGTTAATTTCGTGTGTTGGTTGGGTTTTTTTTTTCACCACTGAAGATGAAACTCATAGCTTTTACATGGTGCTGTACCACTGAGGTACACCTTCAGCTAATCTTTGTTTCTGAATGTTGGGTGAGTAGTCATCTGTATGTGTTTTAAAGAAAACTACAATTATTGTGAAACCTAAAATTATCCTCCTATGCTATAGGGTTTATAGAGATCTGATGCCATCTTCTGTCCTCTTCAAACAACAGGCAAATATCTCCAAAAACACCTACCTCCAGATTTATCCAACATACTGTCTTGTTCATCTCTGTGAAGAAAGGACAATAAAATTTTAAAGCTAGAAATATAGTGGACTGGTAGAGCATTTGCCTAGCACACACACAAAAAAAAACTTTACACAGGAACTTCTTTTAATTATTTAGAATAGATATATAATGTGTGGTTTGGAACAAATGTCATATTCATATAAAATACATGGTAGACAACCAAAGTGAACCTGAATTATTTACTTTTAACAATTCATACATTTATACCCCACAGTAGTTTATTCATAACTCTCCCACACTTGCTGAGACCCTTCTTCTTCCCAGATGGTCCCCCTCTTATTTTTATGATGTTTCTCCTTTTGTTTGTGTTTATATCTGGGAAGATCCCATGCAGGTGGCTATATTGTCCAAGTTGCTATGTGTTTGTGATGACAAGGACTTAAGGACCCCAAGCAGGGCTTGAACTCAATATATAGTTGCATCTGACCATGAATTGTTGATTTTCCTGAATCTACTCCTCCAGTGAAGGGATCACAAACACTACTTTTGAAGTACTCTATTGAACTGGGAAAAATTGAAAATATTACCTTATATCTTCATCTGCTTCTACGTGAGGCGGCATATTCTCATGTTTGCCAAATGCTGGCCTTTTTACTATATTGACAATAGAAAATGGAAACATTTGAAAGTATGCTATATAAGTAATAGTTAATAAAGTATTTTCAATTTGCATTTCTCTGGAAAAACTGCCCACGTGAGTTTTTGAAACAGCTTTTATAAATGAAATAATTACATCAAGGAAATTGAGGATACAAGGAGAAAACAAAACTTAAGGATAATAGGTATAGATGAGAAGTAAGATTTCCAACTTAAAGGGCCAGTGAATATCTTCAACAAAATTATAGAAGAAAACTTCCCTAACCTAAAGAAAGAGATGCCCATGAACATAAAAGAAGCCTACAGATCCCCAAATACTTTAGACCAGAAAAGACATTCCTGCCATCACATAATAATCAAAACACCAAATGCACACAACAAAGAGAATATTAAAAGCAGTAAGGGAAAACAGTTCAAGTAACATATAAAGGCAGACCTATCAGAATTTCACCTAACTTCTCCCCAGAGACTATGAAAGCCAGACGATCCAGGACAGTTGACATACAGACCCTAAGAGAGCACAAATGCCAACCAAGGCTACTATACACAGTAAAACTCTTTTACCATAGATGGCGAAACCAAGGTATTCTATGACAAAAGCAAAATTACACAATATCTTCCAAAAAATCATGCCCTTCAAAGTATAATGAAGGGAAAACACCAAAACAAGGAGGGAAATTACATTCTAGAAAAAGCAAGAAAGTAATCTTGCAGCAAACCTAAAAGAAGATGGCCACATGAACAAAATTCCATCTCTAAAAACAAATATAACAGGAACCAACAACGACTATTTCTTAATATCTCTTAATATCAGTGGACTCAAATCCACAATAAAAAGACATAGACTAATAGACTTAATGTGTAAGCATGACCCAGCATTTTGTTTCATACAAGAAACAAATCTCACAGACAAAGACAAATATTACCTCATAGTAAAAGGCTAGAAAACAATTTTCCAAGCAGATGGTCACAAGAAACAGGCTGGAGTAGGCATTAGAATATCAAAAAAAATTGACTTTCAACCCAAAGTTATCAAAAAAGACAAGGAGGAACACTTCATATTCATCAAAATTAAATTTACCAAGAGGAACTCCCAATTCTGAACATCTATGCTCCAAATGCAAGGGCAGCCACATTCATAAAAGAAACTTTAGTAAACCTCAAAATACACATTGCACTGCACACTATAATAGTGGAAGACTTCAACACCCCTCTCTCATCAATGGGCACATCCTGGAAACAAAAACTAAAAACAGACACAGTGAAACCAACAGGAGTTATGAAACAAATGGATTTAGTTGAAAACTTTATCCTAAATCGAAAGGATATCCCTTCTTCTCTGTACCTCATGAGGCCTTCTCCAAAATTGACCATATAATCAGTCACAAAACATGCCTCAACAGATATAAAAATATTGAAATAATCCCATGCATCCTATCAGATCACCACAGACTAATGCTGATCTTCAATAATAATATAAGTAATAGAAAATCCACATATATGTGGAATGTGAACAACAACCTACTCAATGATAACTTGGTCAAGGAAGGAATAAAGAAGGAAATTAAAGACTTTTTAGAGTTTAATGAAAATGAAGCTACAACATAACCAAACATATGGTACACAATGAAAACAGTAATAAGAGAAAACTTCACAGCCCTGAATGCCTCTAAAAAGAAACTGGATAGAGGATACAGGAGCAGCTTGACAGCACAACTAAAAGCTCTAGAACAAAAGGAAGCAAATTCTCCCAAGAGGAATAGAAGGCAGGAAACAATCAAACTCAGGACTGAAATCAACCAAGTGGAAACAAAGGAACTATACAAAGAATCAACCAAACCAGGAGCTGGTTGTTTGAGAAAATCAACATGATAGGTAAACCCTTAGCCAGACTCACTAAAGGGCACAGGGACATCATCCTAATTAACAAAACCAGAAATGAAAAGGGAGACATAACAACAGAAACTTAGGAAATCCAAAAAATCATAAGATCCTACTACAAAAACCTATACTCAACAAAACTGGAAAATCTGGATGAAATGGACACTTTTCTAGCCAGATATCAGGTACCAAATATAATTCAGGATCAGATAAACCCTAGAAATACTCCCATAACCCCTAAAGAAATAGAAGCAGTCATTAATAGTCTCCCAAACAAAAAAGACCAGGATCTGATGGGTTTAGTACAGAATTCTATCAGATCTTCATGAAGACCTAATACCAATACTCTTCAAACCATTATGCAAAATCTAAAGAGAAGGGACATTATTCAATTTGTTCTATGAAGCCAGAATTACAATTATACTCAAACCATACAAAGACCCAATGAAGAAAGGAAACTTCAGACCAATTTCCCTTATGAAAATTGATGCAAAAATATTCAATAAAAGCCTTGCAAACTGAATCCAAGAATACATAAAAATGATCATCCATCATGATCAAGTACACTTGATCCCTGTGATGAGGGATGGTTTAATATACAGAAATCCATCAACTTAATCCACTATAGAAACAAACTCAAAGACAAAAATCACATGATCATTTCATTAGATGCTGAGAAAACATTTGACAAAATACAGCACCCATTCATAGTAAAAGTCCAGGATAGATCAGGAATTCAAAGCCTATACCTAAACATAATAAAAGCAATAGATAGCAAACCAGTAGCCAACATCAAACTAAATGGTGAGAAACTGGAGGCAATCCCGCTAAAATCTGGGACTAAACAATGCTGCCCACTTTCTCCCTACCTATTCAACATAGTACTTGAAGTCCTAGTCAGAGCAATTAGACAACAAAAAGAGAACAAATGAATACAAATTGGAAAGGAAGAAGACAAAATCTCACTATTTCCAGAAGATATGATAATATATATAAGTGACCCCAAAAATTACACCAGAGAAATCCTAAATCTGATACACAGCTTCAGTGCAGTAGCTGAATACAAAATTAACTCAAACATATCAATGGCATTTCTCTACAAAAAGAATAAACAGGATGAAAAAGAAATTAGGGAAACAACACCCTTCAGAATAGTCACAAATAATATAAAATACGTTGGTGTGACTCTAACTGAGTAAGTGAAAGAAGGATCTGTATGATAAAAATGTCAAGTCTCTGAAGAAAAAATCAAAGAAAATCTCAGAAGATGGAAAGATCTCCCATGCTCATGGATTGGCAGGATTAATGTAGTAAAAATGGCTATCTTGCCGAAAGCAGTCTACAGATTTAATGCAATCCCCATGAAAATTCCAACACAATTCTTAACTGAGTTAGAAAGAGCTATTTGCAAATTCATCTGGAATAAGAACAAAACCTAGGATACAAAAACTCTTCTCAAAAATAAAAGAATCTCTCCTGGAATCACCGTGCCTGACCTCAAGCTGTACTATAGAGCAATTGTGATAAAAACTGCATGGTACAGGTATACTGATAGACAGGTAGATAAATGGAATAGAACTGAAGACACAGAAATGAACCCACACACCTATTGTCACTTGATCATTGACAAAGTAGCAAAAACCATCCAGTGGAAAAAAAGACAACATTTTCAACAAATGGTGCTGGCTCAATTGGCAGTTAGCATGTAGAAGAATGCAAATTGATCTATTTTCATCTCATTGCACAATGCTCAAGTCTAGGTAGATCAAGGAACTCCACATAAAACCAGAGACACTGAAACTTATAGAGGAGGAAGTGGGGAAGAGCTTCGAAGACATGGGCACAAGGGAAAAATTCCTGAACAGAACAGCAATGGCTTGTGCTGTAAGATTAAGAATAGACAAATGTGACCTTATAAAATTGCAAAGCTTCTATAAGTCAAAGGACACTGTCAATAGGACAAAACAGCAACCAATAGATGGGAAAAAATCTTTACCAATCCTAAATCAGATGGGGACTAATATCCAATATATATAAAGAGCTCAAGAATCTGGACTCCAGAAAATCAAATAACCCCATTAAAAAATGGGGACAGAGATAAACAAAGAATTCACAACTAAGGAAAACCGAATGGCAGAGAAGCACCTAAAAAATGTTCATCATCCTTAATTATCAGGGAAGTGCATGTCAAAATAAACCTGAGATTCCACCTCATACCAGTCAGAATGGCTCAGATCTAAAACTCAGATGACAGCAGATGCTGGCGAGAATGTGGTGAAATAGGAACACTCCTCCATTGCTGGTGAGATTGCAAGCTGGTAAAACCACTCTGGAAGTCAGTCTGGTGTTTCCTCAGAAAATTGGACATAGTTTTACTGGAAGATCCAGCAATACTCCTCCTGGGCATATTCTCAGAAGATATTCTAACTTGTAATACTGACATGCTTCACTATGTTCATAGCATCTTTATTTATAATAGCAAGAAGCTGAAAACAACCCAGATGTCCCTCCCCAGTGGAATGGATACAGAAAATGTGGTACATTTACATAATGAAATACTACACAGCTATTAAAAACAATGAATTCTTGAAATTCTTAGACAAATGGATGGATCTTGATGATATCTTCCTAAGGGAGATAACCCAATCACAAAAGAACACACAGGATATGCATTCACTGATAAGTGGATATTATGCCAGAAGCTCACAATAACCAAGACACAACCTGCAAAACCCATGAAACTCAAGAAGAAGGAAGACCAAAGTGTGGATACGTCATTCCTTCTTAGAATGGGAAACAAAATGCCCATGGAAGGAGTTAAAGAGACAAAGTTTGCAGCTGAGACTGAATGAATCCAGAGACTGCCTCACTCAGGGATCAATCCAATAAATAACCAACAAACCCAGACACTATGGCAGATGCCAACAAGAGCTTGGGGACAGGAGACTGATATAGCTGTCTCCTGAGAGGATCTGTCAGTGCCTGACAAATACAGAAGTGAATGCTCACAGACATCCATTGTACTGAGCACAGGGTCCCCAATGATGGAGCTAGAGAAAGTACCCAAGGAGCATAAGGGGTTTGCAGCCCCATAGGAGGATAAACAATATGAACTAACCAGTACCCCCAGAGTTCCCTGGGACTAAAGCACCAATCAAATAAAACAGATGGTGGGACTTATGGCTCCAGCTGCATATGTAGGAGAGGATGGCCTAGTATGTCATCAACGGGAGGAGAGACCCTTGGTACTGTAAAGGTCCTATGCCCCAGTATTAAGGAATGCCTGGGCCAGGAATTGGGGGTGGGTGTGTTGGGGGCAGGGGGAGAGGTGAGAGGAGAGGGGATTTGCAGAGGGGAAATAGAAAAGGTGATAATATTTGAAATGTAAATAAAGAAAATATATAATAGAAAAAAGGAATGAAATAATTTATTTGCAGGTTTTATGAGATAAATTCATGTTTTGCTAACATATAGGAACACCGTTCAGATCTTTTTCTGGGGTAAAATCATAGCAAGTTATTGTTTCTCAACATATTATGTCTAAAGTGCCAAGAGTAGGTATATGCACTGCTAAAACTCGGGTATAGGAATATATAGATATAGGTAAAATTAGAAATGAAGTACATGAAAACTTAGAAAAGACTTCTTCCATTGCAGGTGAGTTGGGAAAAGTCTAATGAACTGCAGGACACAATCAATACTGAAGACTGGATACCTTCAGAATGAGCCTGCTCTTCTTCTTCATCTGAATCAAAGTCAACAAGTAATAAGTAACCTTCCTTTGGTATCACCCGCAGTTTCTTAATAGACATTTTTCTCTTAAGCGCTCAGTTGTCTTCTTAGTTAAAAAATATAAATAAAAAGGAAAAAAGAAAAAAAAGTAGTTATCTAAATCCAAAGGTATCATTTAAATAGTTAAAAATGTCAAAAAGTCAAATAATTATTTTAGCTCATTGAAAGATTGTTTCTTTTGTTTTTTAACACTTATATTTTTAATAATTTGTCTTTATCAGAGAGTTTTGCATACATATTCAATATGGTTACACGTGTATATGTGTATGTGTGTGTATGTGTATATGTATGTGTATGTGTATGTGTATATGTATATGTATATGTATATGTATATATATACATACACACACACACACACATATATATATATATGCTTCCCCTTACAATTTCCTTCATGTATCCCATTTATCATGTCCCTCTCCCTCCCAACTTTGTTTTAAAATCTTCTTTAACTTACTTATTTTAAATCCTTCTTTAGAACCCAAGTTAACAATCTGTCATTTCTCAGTTTAAAAAAGGCAAAAACAGGTCAGCCTTTAATACGTGAGTCCTCCTTTTCTCACCAAAAATGATGAGCAAAATGTGTTTGCATTTAAACTTTGAGGCATCTGAATTTTGGTACTATCTCCCAAAGATTCTTTTTAAACAAAACATCAGCAATTCCAATTTTCAGTATATCTCTGTTTTAAAGTAAATTCATGGTACTATCCAGAAAGATGATGAACATGGTAACTATATATTCATGTCAAGAATACCCAATGCTCAGTCTACAACAAACACTCACCACCATTACCCACACAGAAAATCCTTATATTGGAGAAATTTGGGATTGGGGGAAGCCGAGGATTTCAAACATCTGAAGATTGTAAGTTAAAGGCCAGCCCAAGCCAGAACAGCCTGAGCTACAAAGGAAGATCCCATCCTACAGAACTAAAACTGAGAGAAAAAGCTGAACTTGGTGGTCCAAGTCTTTAATCCCAATACATGGGCGATTAGACAGGAGGATCCCTGTTCAGAATCCTTCCCAGATTACTTATTAATCTCTTGTAATGTCTCCTCTTCTTCTTTTCATTCATTCTTCCTACGCCACTCCCCTCTCTGCAATGTCCATACAGTCTATACCAAAGGAACACACCATAGAGAAGACAATGAAGAGGGAGGAATCCTCAGTGTGTTTCTAATGGGTCCCGGACAGCACACAGGACAAGCGCCAAGTTGGACCCTAAGGCTCCTTACAGCACACAGGACAAGCGCCAAGGATCCTCACTCACAGCCCCATGCTCCCCCGACCCTCAATCCTGCAGCCAGCTCTCTGATCCTATTCCAAGGCCCCATGATTGTGTCCTCCAAGGGTTCACAATCTTCTAAGGCCCTGACCTGTTCAATCCTCTGCCATGAATATGGTCCTCCACCTTCACTTAACAATCAGAAGCCATAGGAAATGGCGATCATGAGGCATTTTCTCACCTAGTGGCAACCTGGGCCTGATATGCCCCACCCTGTCATACCTTGATTAACTGTCCAACAACCCTGAGCAGAGCCGATTATCACTTACTGGTTATCTCAAAGGTGAACACCTTCACAACTGCACCCTTCCGTGCTCAACTCCTCAATGGTATAAAAACCTTTGTCAGCAGAGATGCCTGGACTGAGGATTCTTAGGACCCTTTGTGATGCAAGCTGGAGAAATCAGGTCTGTGCTGATTGGCTGAATATATCCTGCTCATGCGTACATGGAGTACCAGGCACCATCGCTTCAAAGGGAGTTTTCAGGAGGTGGGAATGAGCTACTACTGGCTTTAAGACAAATTCTAGGTTCATAAGCCCTTACATACTTGAAAAACTTGAACAAACGTGAAACATGAAACACTGCAAACGGCAGTACTTTATTTCAACTGTAGAGTCTCTTGCATGCCATTTTGGTTTGTATTTATTCATGTGCGTAACATTGAATGTGTGTGGAATCTTTCTGAATGTACATACGCACACCACAAGAGTTTATTCTGTCCTAAGAGATCAGAAGGGAGCATCCAGATCCCCTATATCCCCTGGTACCCTCCTGTCTCCACCTTCCTAGTACTGACCTTGATTACAAGAACGTGCTAGACCCTTCTGGCCTTCTCTCGCACTTATGCCTCTGTTGCCTACAGAGGCTGGAAGTGTGCACTGATTCTCTGAAACTTTAGCTGTGCATAAATTGTGAGCCACGATGTGGGTGTTTTGTGCCCGGTCATCTGCATAGAACAGGTGCTTTTAACAGATGAGTCATTTTTCCAACTGAAGAATAAAGATAAAAAAATTACTGAACTCTTCCTCACCCCAGAGCCCGACCCCTCCCATCTAGAGATTGTTCCCAGAACACTCCTGAACTCTTCACCCCAGAATGCATTCCTGAACTCCTCACCCTAGAGTTCGAACCCTCCCAACTAAGGACTGTTCCAAGAACATTTTTGAGATAAGGGCCTCCTGGAACAACCTCAGAATGAACCGGGTACATTGCCAAATAATAGGACATGACCCCTTAGTTACGTAGAATTCCCTTGGCAGAACCCCTTGTCCCTTGGCAGAACCCCTTAGTTATGCAAACTTGTACTTTCCCTGCCCCGCTCTCCCCCCTTGAGTTTTTCCTATATAAGCCTGTGAAAAATTTGGCTCGAGGTCGATTCTCCTCTATACCATACTAGGTGTATGAGTTTCGACCCCAGAGCTCTGGTCTATGTGCTTTCTTGCTGTTACTTTATTAAATCTTGCCCACTACAATTTGAGTTCGGTCTCAGTGTCTTCTTGGGTCCGCGGCTGTCCCGAGGCTTGAGTGAGGGTCTCCCTTCGGGGGTCTTTTATTTGGGGGCTCGTCCGGGATTAGCGCGACCACCCAGAGGTCATAGACCCACTTTAAGGTAAGATTCTTTGACCTGCCTTGGTCTGGTGTCTGTGTTCTGTTTCTAAGTTTGGTGCGATCACAGTTTCGGTTTTGCGGACGCTCAGTGAGACCGCGCTCCGAGAGGGAACGCGGGGTGGATAAGGATAGTCGTGTCCAGGTGTCCACCGTCCGTTTGCCCTGGGAGACGTCCCAGGAGGAACAGGGTAGGACCAGTGACGCCTGGTGGACCCCTTTGGAGGCCAAGAGACCATCTGGGGTTGCGAGATCGTGGGTTCGAGTCCCACCTCGCGCCTTGTTGCGAGACCGTGGGTTCGAGTCCCACCTCGTGTTTTGTTGCGAGATCGTGGGTTCGAGTCCCACCTCGCGCAGAGGGTCTCAATCGGCCGGCCTTAGAAAGGCCATCTGATTCTTTGAGTTGCTTGTGGTTGACGCGAAGTCGCCGCCGTTTTTGGTTTCTTTTTTGTCTTAGTCTTGTGTTCGCTCTTGTTGTGTCTACTATTATTCTAGAAATGGGACAATCTGTGTCCACTCCCCTTTCTCTAACTCTGGAGCATTGGAAGGAGGTGCAGGTCAGAGCCCTCAACCAGTCGGTGGAGGTCAGAAAGGGTCCGTGGCAGAACTTTAGCGCCTCCGAGTGGCCGACCTTTGGAGTGGGCTGGCCACCAGAAGGTGCTTTTGACTTGTCACTAATCGCCGCCGTCAGGCGAATTGTTTTTCAGGAGGAAGGGGGTCACCCTGATCAGATCCCCTACATTGTGACCTGGCAGAATCTCGTCCAATTCCCACCTCCATGGGTCAAGCCTTGGACCCCAAATTCTTTGAAACTGACGGTCGTGGTTGCCCAGTCTGATGCAGCTGGAAAGTCCGGCCCGTCAGCACCCCCCAAGATTTATCCAGAGATTGACGACCTCCTCTGGATGGACTCCCAACCTCCCCCTTACCCCCTGCCCCAGCAGCCACCTGCAGCCGCCCCACCACAGGGACCAATAGCGAGAGGGGCTCAGGGACCGGCGGGAGGCACTCGCAGCCGCCGAGGCCGAAGCCCCGGGGAGGAAGGGGGGCCGGATTCAACAGTTGCCTTGCCACTTAGAGCACATGTGGGAGGGCCAGCGTCAGGACCTAATGATCTCATTCCTTTACAATACTGGCCTTTTTCCTCTTCTGATTTATATAATTGGAAAACTAACCACCCTCCCTTATCTGAGAACCCCTCTGGGCTTACTGGGCTCCTTGAGTCACTTATGTTCTCCCATCAACCCACTTGGGATGATTGTCAGCAGCTTTTGCAGGTTCTTTTCACCACAGAAGAAAGAGAAAGAATCCTGATGGAGGCGAGAAAAAATGTTCTAGGAGAGGACGGCACACCCACTGCCCTCCCTAATCTCGTGGACGAGGCTTTCCCCTTGAACCGCCCCAACTGGGACTACAACACCGCGGAAGGTAGGGGACGCCTCCTTGTCTATCGCCGGACTCTAGTGGCAGGTCTCAGAGGGGCCGCTAGACGGCCCACCAATTTGGCTAAGGTAAGAGAGGTCTTGCAGGGGCAGACTGAACCACCCTCAGTCTTCCTTGAGCGTCTCATGGAGGCATATAGGAGGTACACCCCTTTTGACCCCTCGTCAGAGGGGCAGAAAGCCGCTGTAGCCATGGCCTTCATTGGTCAGTCCGCTCCCGACATTAAGAAAAAGCTGCAAAGGCTGGAGGGGCTCCAAGATCATACGCTCCAAGATTTAGTAAAAGAAGCAGAGAAAGTCTATCATAAGAGGGAAACAGAAGAAGAGAGGCAGGAGAGAGAGAAGAAAGAAATGGAGGAGAGGGAAAATAGACGGGATCGCCGTCAGGAGAGAAATTTGAGTAAAATTTTGGCCGCAGTTGTAAATGATAGACAGTCAGGAAAAGGTAAAACAGGGCTCCTGGGCAACAGGGCAGTGAAACCGCCAGGTGGCAGAAAGATACCACTGGAAAAAGACCAATGCGCCTATTGCAAAGAGAAAGGACACTGGGCTAGAGACTGCCCTAAAAACCGGGAGCAATCCAAGGTCCTGACCCTAGAAGATGATTAGGGAAGTCGGGGCTCAGACCCCCTCCCTGAGCCTAGGGTAACTTTGTCCGTGGAGGGGACCCCCGTCAACTTCCTGATAGACACCGGAGCAGAGCATTCAGTACTCACTAGCCCCCGAGGCAAGCTAGGCTCTAAAAAGACCATGGTGATTGGAGCCACTGGTAGTAAATTTTACCCCTGGACGACCGAATGAGCCCTACAGATAAACAAGAACATAGTGACCCACTCCTTCCTGGTGATACCTGAGTGTCTTGCTCCCCTCTTGGGGCGCGATTTGCTAACCAAACTAAAGGCTCAAGTCCAATTTACTTCAGAAGGCCCACAAGTAAGCTGGGGAAAAGCCCCCGTTGCCTGCCTTGTCCTCAACACAGAGGAAGAGTACCGGTTGCATGAAGAGCAACCCAAAAATGCAGTCTCTTCAGGCTGGCTAACTGCGTTCCCCAATGTCTGGGCAGAACAAGCAGGAATGGGGTTGGCTAAACAAGTGCCTCCGGTTGTGGTAGAACTTAAAGCTGATGCCACCCCCATCTCGGTAAGACAATACCCCATGAGCAAGGAAGCTAGGGAGGGCATCCGGCCTCATATCCAGAGGTTGCTAGACCAAGGAGTTTTAGTGGCCTGTCAGTCCCCCTGGAATACACCACTTCTGCCAGTTCGAAAACCAGGGACCAATGACTATCGCCCGGTGCAAGACCTCCGGGAAGTTAACAAAAGGGTCCTGGACATTCACCCCACAGTCCCGAACCCGTACAATTTATTAAGCTCTCTCCCACCCGAGAGAACATGGTATACAGTCCTGGACTTAAAAGATGCCTTCTTTTGCCTGCGCTTGCACCCTAAGAGTCAGCTCCTGTTTGCCTTTGAATGGAGGGACCCAGAGGGCAGAAAGACTGGTCAACTAACCTGGACTAGGCTACCACAGGGGTTCAAAAATTCCCCCACCCTGTTTGACGAGGCCCTCCATCGGGATCTCGCGCCTTTTCGCGCTCGAAACCCTCAGCTTACCCTACTACAGTATGTGGATGATCTCTTGGTCGCAGCGGCCTCGAAGGAGCTGTGTCACCAGGGAACTGAGAGGCTCCTCACAGAACTGAGTGACTTGGGGTATCGAGTTTCGGCTAAAAAGGCACAAATTTGTCAAACTGAGGTAACCTACCTGGGGTATACCCTCCGAGGGGGTAAAAGATGGCTCACAGAAGCCCGGAAGAAGACTGTTATGATGATCCCATCGCCAACCACCCCACGGCAAGTACATGAGTTTCTGGGGACTGCTGGCTTTTGTAGACTCTGGATTCCAGGCTTTGCAACCCTAGCGGCACCTCTATATCCTTTGACTAAAGAAGGGCTTCCTTTTGAGTGGAAAGAAGAGCACTGTCCCGAGGCTTGAGTGAGGGTCTCCCTTCGGGGGTCTTTCACAACCACTGTTTTGTGCACTTATTTGCACTCCTATGGCCTCTTCAGGTACCAGGCATGCATCTGGTGTGTTTAAATTTATGTTGACCTAACACACACACACACACACACACACACACAAAACCCACTGATATTTTTTAATTTGCATATTTCTCTATAACTCCTTTTGTCCTATTTCACGACTTGTACAACTTCCTTGTGAGGTGTATTCCTTTTCTTTGTTTTTTGTTTGTTTTCAATTTTTTTACTAGATATTTTTTTTCATTTACATTTCAAATGCTATCCTGAAAGTCCGCTATACCCTTCCCCTCCCTGTCCTGCTCCCTTACCCATCCACTCATATTTCTTGGCTCTGGCACTCCCCTATACTGCAGCATATAAAGTTGGCAAGACCAACGGGCCTCTCTTCCCAGTGATGACTGACTAGGCCATCTTCTGCTACATATGAAACTAGAGAAACAAGCTCTGGGGATACTGGTTAGTTCATATTGTTGTTCCACCTATAGGGTTGCAGACCCCTTCTGCTCCTTGAATACTTTCTCTAGCTCCTCCATTAGGACCCTGTGTTCCATCCAATAGATGACAGTGAAAATCCACTTCTGTATTTGCCAGGCACTGGCATATCCTCACACAAGACAGCTATATCAGAGTCTGTTCAGCAACATCTTACTGGCATGCGCAATAGTGTCTGCATTTGGTGGCTAATTATGGAATGGAAGCCCGGGTGGGGTAGTCTCTGGATGGTCCATCCTTTTGACTTAGCTCCAAACTTTGTCTCTGTAACTCCTTCCATGGGTATTTTGTTTCCTATTCTAGGAAGTATGAAGTGTCCATGCGTTGTTTTCCTCCTTGATTTTCTTGTGTTTTTTTTTTTTTTTTTTTTTTTTTGCAAATTGTATATTGGGTATTGTAAGTTTCTGAGCTAATATCCACTTATCAGTGAGTGCATTTCAAGTGACTTCTTTGTGATTGGGTTACCTCACTCAGGATGATGTCCTCCAGGTCCATCCATTTGCTTAGGAATTTCATAAATCCACTGTTTTAATAGCTGAGTAGTACTCCATTGTGTAAATGTACCACATTTTCTGTATCCATTCCTCTGTACAGGGACATCTGGATTCTTTCCAGCTTCTGGCCATTATAAAAAAGGCTGCCATGAACATACTACTGCAGGTGTCATTTTCTGGGTATATGCCCAGGAAAGGAATTACTGAATCTTCAGATATTACTATGTTAAATTTTTTGAGAAACTGCCAGACTGATTTACAGAGTGGTTGTAAAAGCTTGCAATCCCACGAGCAAAGGAGGAGTGCTCCTCTTTCTCCACATCCTCGCCAGCATCTACGGTCACCCGAATTTTTGATCTTAGCCATTCTGACTGGTGTGAGGTAGAATCTCAGGGTTGTTTTTATTTCCATTTCCCTGATGGTTAAAGATGCTGAACATTTTTTCAAGTGCATCTCAAACCTTCGGTATTCCTCAGTTGAGAATTTTTTTTTTTAGCTCTGTACCCAATTTTTTTGTGTTATTTGAATTTCTGGAGTCCAGCTTCTTGAGATATTTGTATATATTGGATATTAATCCCCTATCAGATTTAGGATTGGTAAAAATCCTTTTCCCAATCTGTTGGTGGCCTTTTTGTCCTATTGACAGTGTCTTTTACCTTACAGAATCTTTGCAATTTTATCAAGTCCCATTTGTTGATACTTGATCTTACAGCACAAGCCATTGCCGTTCTGTTCAGGAATTTTTCCACTATGCTCATATCTTCGAGGCTTTTCCCCACTTTCTCCTCTATAAAATTCAGTGTCTCTGATTTTATGTGGAGGCCTTTGATCCACTTGACTTAAGCTTTGTACAATGAGATAAGAATGGATCAGTTCTCATTCTTCTATATGATAACCACCTGCTGTGCCAGCACCATTTGTTGAAAATGCTGTCTTTTTTCCACTGGATGGTTTTAGCTCCCTTGTCAAAGATCAAGTGACCATAGTTGTGTAGGTTCATTTCTTTTTTTTTTTAAGTTTTATTAGGTATTTATTTCATTTACATTTCCAATGCTATCCCAACAGTCGCCCACAACGCTCCCCAACCCACTCCCCCCCCACTCCCCTCCCCCACTCCCACTTCTTGGCCCTGATGTTACCCTGTACTGGGGCATATAAAGTTTGCACGACCAATGGGCTCTCTTTCCACTGATGGCTGAATAGGCCATCTTCTGATACATATGTAGCTACAGACATGAACTCCGGGGGTTACTGGTTAGTTCATATTGTTGTTCCACTTATAGGGTTGCAGATACCCCCAGATCCTTGGGTACTTTCTCTAGCTCCTCCATTGGGGGCCCTGTGATCCATCCAATAGTTGACTGTGAGCATCCACTTATGTGTTTGCTAGGCCCCGGGATAGTCTCTGAAGAGACAGCTATATCAGGGTCCTTTCAGCAAAATCTTGCTGGTATAGGCAATGGTGTCAGTGTTTGGAGGCTGATTATGGGATGGATACCCGGGTATGTCAGTCTCTAGATGGTCCATCCTTTCATCTCAGCTCCAAACTTTGTGTCTGTAACTCCTTCCATGGGTGTTTTGTTCCCAATTCTAAGAAGGGGCAAAGTGTCCACACTTCGGTCTTCATTCTTCTTGAGTTTCATGTGTTTCCCAAATTGTATCTTATATTTTGGGTATTCTAAGTTTCTGGGCTAATATCCACTTATCAGTGAGTACATATTGTGTGAGTTCTTTTGTGATTAGGTTACCTCACTCATGGTGATGCCCTCCAGGTCTATCCATTTGCCTAGGAATTTCATAAATTCATTCTTTTTAATAGCTGATTAGTACTCCATTTTGTAAATGTGCCACATTTTCTGTATCCATTCCTCTGTTGAAGGTCATCTGGGTTCATTCCAGCTTCTGGTTATTATAAATAAAGCTTCTATGAACATAGTGGAGCATGTATCCTTCTTATTGGTTGGAACATCTTCTGGATATATGCCCAGGAGAGGAATTGCATGATCCTCTGGTAGTACTATGTCGAATTTTCTGAGGAACTGCCAGACTGATTTCCAGAGTTGTACAAGCTTGCAAACCCAACAATGGTGGAGTGTTCCTCTTTCTCCACATCCTGGCCAGCATCTGCTGTTACCTGAATTTTTGATCTTAGCCATTCTGACTGGTGGGAGGTAGAATCTCAGGGTGGATTCATTTCTGTGTCTTCAATTCTATTCCATTGATCTACCTGTCTGTTGCGGTACCAGTACCATGCAGTTTTTATCACAATTGTTCTGTGGTACAGCTTGAGGTCAGCCATGGTGTTTCCCCCAGAAGTTCTTTTATTATTGAAAATAGTTTTTGCTATCCTAGTTTTTTGTTTTTGTTTTTTTTGTCTGTTTTTTGTTTTTGTTTTTGTTATTCCAGATGAATTTGCAAATTGCCTTTTCTAACTCAGTGAAGAATTGAGTTATAATTTTGATGAATATTGCATTGAATATGTAGATTTTGTTCGGCAAATAGACATTTTTACTATATTAACCCTGCCAATCCATGAGTATGGGAGATCATTTTACCTTCTGAGTTCTTCAATTTCTTTCTTCAGAGACTTGAAGTTCTTGTCATACAGACTTTTCACTTCCTTAATTACAGTCACACCAACGTATTTTATATTTTTTGACTGTTGTGAATTGTGTTGTATCCCTAATTTCTTTCTCATCCTCTTTATTCTTTGTGTAGGGAAAGGCCACTGACATGTTTGAGTTAATTTTATATTCAGCTACTGCACTGAAGTTGTGTATCAGGTTTAGGATTTATCTAGTGTAATTTTTGGGGTCACTGATACATGCTATCATATCTTATGGAAATAGTGATATTTTGCCATCTTCCCAATTTGTATTCATTTGTTTTCCTTTTGTTGTTGATTTGTTCTGGCTAGGACTTCAAGTACTATGTTGAATAAGTAGGGAGAAAGTGGGCAACCTTGTCTAGTCCCTGATTTTAGTAGGATTGCTTCAAGTTTCTCACCATTTAGTTTGATGTTGGCTACTGGTTTGCTGTCTCTTGCTCTTATTATGTTTAGGTATGGGCCTTGAATTCCAGATCTTTCCTCAACTTTTACTATAAATGGTGTAGTATTTTGTCAAATGCTTTCTCAGCATCTAATGAGATGATCATGTGGTTTTTGTCTTTCAGTTTGTTTCTCTAGTAGATTAAGGTGGTGGATTTCTGTATACTTAACTATCCCCGCATCGCAGGGATGAAGACTACTACTTGATCATGATGTATTCTTGGATTCAGTTTGCAAGAATTTTATTGAGTATTTTTGCATTGATATTCATAAGGGAAATTGGTCTGAAGTTTCCTTTCTTCATTGGGTCTTTGCATGCTTAGAGTATAAATGTAATTCTGGCTTCATAGAACAAATTGAATAATGTTCCTTCTCTTTTGATTTTGCATAATATTTTGAATAGTATTGGTATTAGGTCTTCTTGAAGATCTCATAGAATTTTATACTAAACCCATCAGATCCTGGGCTTTTTTTGTTGTTGTTGTTTGGGAGACTATTGATGACTGCTTCTATCTCTTTAGGGGTTATGGGAGTATTTCCATGGTTTATCTGATCCTGGTTTTAATTTGGTACCTGATTTCTGTCTAGATAATTGTACAGTTCATCCAGATTTTCCAGTTTTGTTGAGTATAGGCTTTTGTAGTAGTATCTGATGATTTTTTTGGATTTCCTAAGTTTCTTTTGGTATGTCTCCCTTTTCATTTCTGGTTTTGATAATTTGGATACTGTCCCTGTGCCCTGTAGTTAGTCTAGCTAAGGGTTTGTCTATCATGTTGATTTTCTCAAACAACCAGCTCCTGGTTTGGTTGATTCTTTGTATAGTTCTTTTTGTTTCCACTTGGTTGATTTCAGTCCTGAGTTTGATTGTTTCCTGCCTTCTATTCCTCTTGGGAGAATTTGCTTCCTTTTGTTCTAGAACTTTTAGTTGTGCTGTCAAGCTGCTCCTGTATCCTCTCTCCAGTTTCTTTTTAGAGGCATTCAAAGCTATGAGTTCTCCTCTTAGGACTGCTTTCATTGTTTCCCATAAGTTTGGGTATGTTGTAGCTTCATTTTCATTAAACTCTAAAATGTCTTTAATTTCTTTCTTTATTTCTTACTTGACAGAGTTATCATAGAGTAGATTGTTGTTCACCTTCCACGTGTATGTGAGTTTTCTATTATTTGTATTTTTATTGAAGATCAGCCTTAGTCTGTGGTGATCTGATAAGATACATGGGATTATTTCAATATTTTTATATCTGTTGATGTATGTTTTGTGATTGATAATATGGTCAATTTTGGAGAAGGCATCATGAGGTGCTGAGAAGAAGGGATATCCTTTTGGTTTAGGATACAATGTTCTATAGACATCAACTAAATCCATTTGTTTCATAATTTCTGTTACTTTTATTGTGTGTCTGTTTAGGTTTTGTTTCCAGAATCTGCCCATTGATGAGAGAGGGTTGTTGGAGTCTATTATAGTGTGCAGTGCAATGTGTGTTTTGAGCTTTACTAAAATATCTTTTATGAATGTGGATGCCTTTGCATTTGGAGCATAGATGTTTAGAATTGAGATTTCATCTTGGTAGATTCTATCTTTTATGAGTATGATTCCCACCCCCTTGTCTTTTTTGATAACTTTGAGTTGGAAGTCAGTTTTATTCCATATTAGAATGGCTACTCCATCTTGTTTTTGGGACCATTTGCTTAGAAAATTGTTTTCCAGCCTTTTACTCTGAATTACTGTCTGTCTTTGTCCCTGAGGTGGGTTTACTGCAAGCAGCAAAATGTTGGGTCCTGTTTTTGTAGCCAGTCTATTAGTCTATGTCTTTTATTGGGGAAGTGAGTCCATTGATGCTAAGAGAAATTAAAGAAAAGTAATTGTTGCTTCCTGTTATTATTGTTGTTAAAGTTGCGATTTTGTTCTTGTGGCTGTCTTCTTTTAGGTTTGTTGAAGGATTACTTTCTTGCTTTGTCTAGGGTGTAGTTTCCATCTTTGTGTTGGTGTTTTCCCATTATTATCCTGTGAAGGACTAGATTCGTGGAAAGATATTGTGTGAATTTGTTTTTGTCGTGTAATACTTTGGTTTATCCATCTATGGTAATTGATAGTTTTGCTGGGTACAGTAGCCTACGCTAACATTGGTGTTCTCTTAGTGTCTGTATAGCATCTGTCCATGATCTTCTGGCTCTCACAGTCTCTGGTGAGAAGTCTGGAGTAATTCTAATAGTTCTGCCTGTATATGTTACTTGAGCATTTCCCCTTACTGCTTTTGATATTTTTTCTTCATTTAGTGCATTTGTTGTTCTGATTATTATGTGTCAGGAGGAATTTCTTTTCTGGTGTAGTCTATGTGGAGTTTTGTATGCTTCTTGTATGGTCATGGCCATCTCTTTCTTAAGGTATGGGAAGTTTTCTTATATATTTTTTGATGATATTTCCTGGATCTTTAAGTTGAAATTCTTCATTCTCATCTACACCTATGTGGTCTGTGAATTTTTTCATGGGTATTCAGAACTTCTGGGCTAATGTCTACTCATCAGTGAGTGCATATCATGTGTTTTGTGATTGGGTTACTTCCCACAAGATGTTATCCTCCAGAGACATCCATTTGCTTAAGAATTTAATAAATTAATTTTTAATAGTTGAGTAGTACTCTATTGTATAAATATACCACATTTTCTTTATCCACTCCTCTGTTGAAGGACATCTGGGTTCTTTCCAGTTTCTGGCTATTATAAATAAGACAGCTATGAACATAGTGGAGCATGTGACCTTATTACAAATTGGAACATCTTCTGGGTTCATGCCTAGGAGTGGTATAGCTGGGTCCTTAGGTAGTACTGTGTCCAATTTTCTGAGGAACCACCAAAATGATTCCCAGAGTGGTTGTACCAGCTTGCAGCCCCACCAGCAATGGAGGAGTATTCCTCTTTCTCCACATCCTTGCCAGCATCTGCTGTCACCTGAGTTTTTGATCTTAGACATTCTGAATGGTGTGAGGTGGAATATCAGGGTTGTTTTGATTTCCATTTCCTTGATGACTAAGGATGTTGAACATTTCTTTAGGTGCTTCTCAGCCACTAGATATTCCCTAGGTGAGAATTCTTTGTTTAGCTCTGTACCCCATTTTTAATAGGGTCATTTTTTCTCTGGCATCTAACTTCTTGAGTTCTTTGTATATACTGGATTTTAGGTTTCTATTTGATGTAGGATTGTTAAAATTTTTTTCCCATTCTGTTGGTTTCCATTTTGTCCTATTGACAGTGTCCTTTGCCTTACAGAAGCTTTGCAATTTTATGAGGTCCCATTTGTTAACTCTTGTTGTTCAGGAAATTTTCCCCTGTGCCCATGTGCCCAAGACTCTTCCCCACTTACTTTTCTATTAGTTTCAATGTATCTGGTTTTATGAGGAGGTCCTTGATCCGTTTGGAATTGAGCTTTGTACGAGGAGGCAAAAATGGATCAATTTGCATTTTTCTACAAGCTAACTTCTACTTGAAACAGCACCATCTGTTGAAAATGCTGTCTTTTTTCTACTGGATTATTTTTAGATCCCTTGTCAAAGAATATGTGACCATATGTGTGTTGATTCATTTCTAGTTCTTCAATCCCATTCCACTGGTCTACATGCCTGTCTCTGTACCAATACCATGCAGTTTTTTTTTTTTTAATTACAATTGCTCTGTAATACAACTTGAGGTTAGGGAATGTGGTTCCACCAGAAGTTCTTTTATTGTTGAGAATAGTTTTCACTATGCTAGGTTTTTTGTTATTCCCAATGAATTTTCAAATTGTTGTTTCTTTTGAGATAACCCCCACTCTAGTTCCTCAGGACCCGCATGACGACCAAGCTGTACATCTACTACCTTTAAGCTGAGAGGCCTAGATCAAGCCTGTGTATTTTGTTAGTTACTTAGAAGCAGAATAGTTAATATAGTTTGTTGTTCAGGAGCTTTGGCTTTATTCTTGCATTATTTGTTTATCTCTCTCATGGAACTATACACTTAGCATGTACACACTACACTTTCAACTCCCAAAGTGAATTCCTTCAAATCTCCAAACTCACAAGTTATCAATGATTCCTATGTCTTTCTGTGGTGCTTTTTAACAATTGGAGAAGATTGACAATCCCTGTGTAATCTCTATCAATCATGGTCTAATCTCTCAGTAAGCAAAATGCATGAGTGGTATTTGGATACTCCCTCTTTATCCCCTACTATCTTTTTATCATCTATTTTTATTTTATACCAACCCCAATTTCCCTTCTAGCTTTTGCACCAGTCACAATGTATTATGATGCAATCCTCCTAAGGCCAAGGGTACTCAGGCTTTAATGTCTCCAGGAACACACTATTTTAACTGTTTGGTCTTTTGTTACCTTATCCGCCTAAAAATTAATAATCATTATTTCATATCAATTGGTTCTATTTATTCACATACTGTGCATATATGTTATGTGATTATTATTATTAAAAAAGGCATAATTTTTATATTTTCAAAGGACTCTGTTGGATAAAGGTGAAGATTAGATTCCCCCAGAAACGATCAAATATGACACAGTAGAAATATACTGAGACTTCAATGTCTCCAGCTGTGCCAACCAAGTTCTCTTTCACACATAGTCTGTCTTTCTATGTTTCCATAATATTTTCTTATTCTTTTTTCATTGGTCCTTTTTTTCCTTTGTTCTGAGATCCAGTGAAGTCAGAAAAATGTTATTTTTCATCTTTATTTAAAGAGCATATTATTATTATTATTACCATTATCATTGTTTTATTTACATCTCAAATATTGTCCTGCTCCTGCACCCCCTTGCACAGTTCTTAACCTTATTCCCTCTCACTTTGCCTCTGAGATGGGTATCACCATGGGCATCCCCCTTCCCTGGGTCAGCAACTCTTTACAGGATTAGGCAGAACCTCTCCCACTAAGGCCAGTCAAGGCAGTCCAATGCTACATATATATTGGTGGCCTCAGACCAGACTTATTTGCTCTTTGATTGGTGAACTAGTCTTTGGGAGCTCCCAGTGGTACACATTAGTTGACACTGTTGGTCTTCCATGTTGCCAACCCCTTCAGTTCCTTCATTCCTCCCCCTAAATCTTCCATACATGTCTCTGACCTCAGTCTCGTAGTTGGATATATGCATCTACATCTGTCTCATTCAGTTGTTGGTATAGCATCTCAGAGGACATCCTTGCTAGGTTCCTCTCTGAAAGTACAACAGAGCATCAGTAATACTGTCAGGGTTTGGTACCTGCCCATGGGATAGATCCCAAGTTGGGCTGGTCACTGGTCTGCCATTCCTTTAGTTATTACTCCATTTCCCCCTGCATTTCTTTTACATAAGAACAATGTTAGGTTGAAAATGTATAGACTCAATACAATTTCCATCACTATTCCAATATAATTCCTCACAGACTTGGAAAGAACAATTTTCAACTTCATATGGGAAAACAAAAAACCAGGATAGCCAAAACAATTCTGAACAATAAAAGAATATCTAGAAGAATCACTTAAGAAAAAGTAATAATAATAATAATAATAATAACCCACATGGAGTTGGTACAGAGACAGACAGGTTGATCAATGAGATAAAAAACTAAAACCCTGGAATAAACACATACACCTATGGACACTTGATCTTTGATAAAAAAGCTAAAACCATACAGTGGAAAAAAATAAGGCATCAACAAATGGTGCTTGTCTAACTGGCAGTCTGCCTGTAGAAGAATGTAAACTGATTCATATTTATCACCATGCACAAAGCTTACATTCAAGTGGATCAAGGACCTCAACATGAAACCAGATACACTGAATTTAATAGAAGAGAAAGTGGAAAATAAACTCGAATATAATGGCATAGTGAGACATTTCCTGAATATAACACACCAATAGCTGAGACTCTAAGACCAACAATCCATAAATGGGACCTCATGGAACTGCAAAACTTCTGTAAGGCAAAGGACACTGTCAACAAGACAAAAAGCAAGGTACAGAAAATGTTAGTGTGTGTAGTCTTACTTCAACTAGATAAAACTAGTCTGTTTATTAGGAAATATGTAATCATATTTTGACCATTGTATAAAGGCCTGTAGTATTTTCAGAGGACTATTACTATAAACTCACTTGTTATTACCTTGCATCTGGTAGCTTATTTGTACCATTTATAGCAGTTGTCCTCAACCTTCCAAATGCTGGCAATCCTTTAATACTGTTCCTTATGTTGTGGTCACCCCAAACAAACATATATATATATATATATATATATATATATATATATATTTCTTGCTTCTTTTATAATTGTAATTTAAAAAAAAAATTGTTACATTTGTTCATGGTAAAATGTTTTATCAAGTTTGTGCAGAAGAATGGAGACTCCTTTATAGCCAATTATAATGTAACCATAAAAGGAAAGACTATGTTAATATCTCAAATTTGGTTCCTATTGAAACAAAGAAAACTAAATTCAAGACTTTAAAGCCCTACCCAGAAAGTTTATTCAAGGTCCATGTCTCATGCAGCTTGCTAGTTAGGAGGGCTTTTTGGGCTTAGAGCAAAGAACAAAGGATGTAAAGTCATCCCAGGAACCAACAAGCCTTTGAGGTAAGAAAGGCATGCAAGGATAATCCCCCAGACAAGCTCAAGATGAGTAGTGGACCACCTGCTGATATGGTTTGAGCTTAGCCAGATGTCCTGCCCACCAAGATAAACACCCTCCCTTTATAGTTACTCTCTGATGTTTAAATTGCCCATTTTTGTGTAACTGTGCCAATTCTTCCCCTACCCCCACTCCTTTATTATATAAACTTTTATATTTTATTTACCAATGAAGTTCTTTTCGTGGTTTTAATGTACATGTTGAATATAATAATATATGCAATGTTGGTTTGGTTTTATCAATATAAGCTTTATTATTTATTCGTGGAACCTGCTACCTTAAGATACAAATCTTTATTAAAAAATTAAATTTAGATAAATATTACTTCAATTGTTTTCCCATCAGTGCTTATTAGTGTAAGAGTAGTATTAAGTATCCTTTGGTTTTCAAAGTACCTTAATGACATTTCATTTTTCATTACTGTCAAATGATTTCAATGGTGTTCATTTTTCTTGTATTTTTATCAGTTTCTCTCCTGGTACTCTGTTCCTCCATCTTTCTCATGCACTCACTCATTCCTCCTGTTTTCATCCGCACCTGACTCAAATCTACCTACAAAATTTGTTTCCCTTCCTAAGGAGATCAATAAGTTCTCCCTCCTTGAGCTCTTAATGTTTTGCTTAGGCTCGCTGTATCTGAGGATTGTAGTATTATTTTCCTTTAAAGAAAAACGAATGTTCAAATATAAATGAGTACATTCCATGTGTGTTTTCCTGTGTCTGGGTTACCTCATTCAGTATAATTTTTTTCTAGTTCCATCCATTTGTTTTCAAATTTAAGGATGGTATCTTTTTTTTTTTTCCTCACAGAATAGTGTTCCATTGTGTATATTCACCACTTTTTCTTTATTTACTATTCAGTTGAGGGACATCTAGGTTGTTTACAATTTCTGGCCACTATGAGTATAGCTGCAATGAAGATGATTAAGGAAGTGTCCTTGTGGTAATATGGAGAGTATTATGGGTGTATGCTCAAGATAGGTATATCTGGATCTTGAGACAAAACAATTTCCAACAGTCTGAAGAACCATTATGTTGATTTTCATAGTGACTGTGCTAGTTTGCTCTTCCATCAGCAATAGAGACATATTCCCCTTGTTCCAACTGATTGCCACCATCTGCTATTCCTTGTGGTTTGAACTTAGGCATTCTGATAGGTGTAAGATGGAATCACAAAGTAGTTCTAAATTGCATTTTCCTGACGGCTATAGACATTGAGAATTTTTAAGTGTTTCTTGGCCACTTGATATCCTCTTGAGAATTCTCATTTTAGGTAAGGTAACCCATTTTTAATTGTATTAATAGGTTTCTTAATATCTGGTTCCTTGAGTTTCTTATACATTAGCTCTCAGTCAGATTTGGGCTTGATGAAAATATTTTCCCATTCTGTGGGTTACTGTTTTGCCACTCGGTGTTTTTCTCTGCCTTACAGAATCTTTTCTGCTTCACAGGGAACCATGACAGTTTCAGTATTTTATATGATGGATTACATTTCTGATTGTTGTATGTTGAATCACCTCTGCATCTTTGGGAGGAGATGTACCTTATCATGATGCGTGACATAATGTCTTTTTGTTTTGTGAGTATTTTATTATGAGTATTTTTGCATTAATGTTCAGGAGGGAAATTGTTCTGTGATATACTTTCTTTGTTAAATATTTGTGTGGTTTAGGTGTCAGGATAAATGTTGCCTCATAAAATGAACTTGGAAATATTCTGTCTGTTTATATTTTGTGAATGGATTCCAGTAGTATTGGCATTATCAGTCCTTTAGCAGTCTGATAAGAATTTGTATAATTTAAGCTTTAATGCTGTTCATTTTGTTTACAAATGCCAGTACCCTTGAATTTATGGCACAGATGCTAAAAATTAAAAGATTACCTTGGTGAAACTTTTTTTTGATGAATATGAAGTATCTTTTTGTGTTTGCATTATTTTATTTTGGTTTGAAATATCTCTCTCTCTCTCTCTCTCTCTCTCTCTCTCTCTCTCTCTCTCTCTCTTTGATATTAGAATGGATAAACCAAGTTGCTTCTTAGGTTCATTTGCTTATACACGTTATATCAGGATAGTGAGAGCTCACATCATGAACTGAAAGCAGAAAGCAGAGAGAATTAATTCGTGGTAGTGAGATGATAATTGCCCTGATATTCAGCCTGCAATAATATACTCCTTCCAAACCCCTATTCTAAACCTGCAAGCAACATTAACCATTTGGGACCAATTGTATAAATTCTAAAGATTATGGGAAATATTTCTTACTTAAATCACAACACTACCTTCTTCTCTCAAGGTTCAGAGGTCACCATGGAGAAGATAGTTGAAAGATTGCAAGAACCAAAGGTAGTGAATGACTACAAAGAAAGTCTGTTTTCCAGAAACAATAAGGCATTTGTACATGTGAAATGATAGTGACTATAATTATATGTAGAAGACAAATTCAATATCAAGCCAGACAAAGCCCAGCATTTAGGGGTGAGATCTTTAGAACATCCCACTGCTAGCTAAGGAATTTTAACCACTTTTTATTTTTCTGGTCACTATTGGGAGATGGAAGTTAGCTTTTTTTTTTTTTTCAGGATATGAAGCATGCACCTAATGACAGCAGAACCTCAATATGGTGGGTTAAATGAGAAATGTCTCCTATAGGCTTAGGCATTTGAATACTTCATCCTACTTTGTTTCTGGTATTTGCGGATGTGCAGTTATTTATGGTGATGCCTGAAGAAGCTGAAGAAGTGTGTAACTGGAGGCAGGCATTGAGAATACTTAACACTGCTGGATTTCCAATTTAGTACCCTTCTTTGTGCTTGTTAAAGAAGAGGGCTCAGTGTTTCCTCCTCATTCTATTCCTGACACTTGCTGACATACAATCCTACCATCATGAAGTCTTTTCTATCTGAAAGTTTATGGTCAAAAACTATTCCTTCTGTAAGGTGCCTTGGTCATGTTATTTTATCATAGCAGCTGGAAAGGAACTAATATTGGGTTTAACAGAAAGAACACATGAAATATGAAGGAGACATTTACTCCTACAGGGATATGGAAGGAATAGTAAGGATAAAACAGGGAGTGGAACCTAAACACCCTTGACCTCAGAATAAGAAAATTAAGTAACTTTAGTCAATAGATATTAAGCTTCTTATTAGATTCAAGACTCACTACACAGGAGAGGAACCATGCTCATTAATGCAAAATTGACCAAAAAGCAATAGCTCAGGGTGTGATAGGACATAGGGGAGAACCTACTGTTATTATTTTTAGCTATATGTATACAGTATCAATAAATCCCCACATCAAAAGCATCGTGCATATTTGGGTAATATTTAGCAGTAATATGAACCTAATTTTATTATTTGAAGCAAAACATATATAAATAGAAAATGTTATATAATTTGAAATAAAAGATACATAAACAATTGCATACATTGGTTTAATAAGTAAATTGAAACTGTAAAGTTCTAATTAAACTGTGCATGCTCATTTACTTATAGCTTATGTGAGGTATAGGATTTTATGAAGTTAGTAGTGAGATTTTTATGACTTTTGCAGATATTCTTAGTTTATCTTACCTTCTTCCCTATTCCTTCTACATTAATCTTTCTCATTAGAACCTGACTCTCCAAAGTGTCTCCAGAAATTATGACAATCACAATTATCCATGCTGCCATCAGTAGCATATTGAAACCCACATTTCATGTTGCTTCTGAAGATATTGTTAATGTCAAGGATCCCAGAAACCATCAGAATTTACAGTGAACTTCACAGTCAGTACTGTTCCCTCAGGTCATGTTGAGTTAAATGTTCTGAGATATGTTTTGTTGAGGTCACATATATACTGGCAAGAGACAATGTATGGCCATGATACTTTAGGCCTTTAGCAGCAATCATGTCAGTGATCCCTGCAGCATTATTGGACCAAATTAATATGACAGTCTTGTACTGAATTAGAATAATTACTGATGTCAATTATGTATAATTCTGCCACATTCATGATAAGTGTTCTGCCATTTATAAACTTTTTTATGTCCATTTTCATTCTGTCACTAGATAAGAGGTTTCAGTCATGGTCATACCAGCTGGATGCTGTCACCAGTAACAAGATAGAGTCTATTTTTTAATATTTCTGATGGAGATCATGGTGATGACTATGATCTGTACTGCTTCTGGAGAAACTGCTGAATTCCATGGTCCATACTGATACACAAGATCATTATGAGGTAAGTATTCTGAGCTGGCACTGGATAACAGATCAGTGGCTGAGATTCTACATATCATAAGGAATCCTGTTGATGTTCTTGATTTATCAATTTCACCCTAAATTTCAAGCAAACAATGTATTTTGATGTTGTGGTCCTACCTGTGAGAAGCAGCTATACTGATGTCAGTGATGCATTTTGTGAACAGAAATTGGGCAGGAGTCCATTATATCTATTGCTGATGGAGATGCTGATGATGGCTATGATCTGTGTTGCTGCTTGAGAATCTGATAAATTCCAAAGTCCTTACTGATGCTTGAATTCATATTGAGGTAAATTTTCCTAGATGGCACTGAAGATCAGACTGATGTCTGAGATAATACCTGATACAGGAAATTCTCTTTATGTTTACTGATGAATGGATATAGCCCCAGATGTTAAAAATGAAATGTACTGTGATGTCTATGTTACTACCTGAAACATGAAGCTATATTAATGTCAGAGTGGCATGATAGGAATGGCAATAATGATGGAATCTATTCCTATTGATGATGGAGACCTAATTTATGGTGGTGATCTGTGTTGGTGCGATCTGGTGAATTTGACAGTCCATCCTGATTCTCAAGTTGATATTGAGGTAAGTAACTCTGAGCTAGCACTTGCAATCCAATTGATGTTTGAGATCAAGCATTCCACAGGAAATTCTGTTGAAGACTCTACTACATTCATGTTGGCCCATAGTTAACCATGTAATTTATAAGATCTATACTACTACCAAAAGAGACAGAGATGTCAAAAAAGAAATAAAACAAAACAAAATAAAAACAAAAACAAAACAAAACAAAACAAAACAAAACAAAAAACAAAAAACAAACAAAAAAAAAAACTATCCTGCCACTGGATGTGCATGGCCATAATATCTTCTGCACTCTTAATCGATATTAAACATAGTGTTGTATACCTGGCAACAGATACCATGACACGATGTCATTGGCAACCACTTTGTCAGTGATCACTGTGCTACTGAGAGCCATTTTAATAACAGTAATCCAAAGTGCCTACAGAAACTATGTTGATGTCAATCATCATCCAGAAACCCCGTTTAAACCCATAGTACATGATGATTCTGGGGAGATTGTTAATGTCAAGGATCCCTGAGGCCAGCAACGTCCACAGAGAATTTAACAATACAGTTTTCTCAGAATATTTTTTTTTTGGGGTCTGAGATGTTATTTTGAGTAACATATATAGTGGCAACTATCACCATTGTATATCCATTAGACTTAGGGTTTCCAGCAGGTATGATGTCAGTTATCCCTGCTCCCATGTGGAACCATAATAATATGAGTGTCTCTGAATATCAATGGAAATTTACTTACATCAGTTATCCATGTTCCTGTCAATTTTAGATGAAGAGTACACCCAGCCTAACCATTTTGATGTCATGATGCATCCTACCACTAGAGAAGAGGTTTCTCTACAAGGTCCTACTAGGTATCTGAAAATGTCTGAATGTGCATGATATTTCCTGGCAAAGATAAGATGGTATACCCAGATAAATGCTGCCATAGGCACCAAGGTCATGAGTTACCCTTACTGCCACTTTGGACCTTACTGCCACTTTGGACCACATCCCAACTGCTAAGGGAAATATATTGGTGTCACTCATCAGTGAGGCCACTGGTCCCCATGTAAAGAACCAAAGTCAGTGTTGTCCTGGAAGAGCTCCTTGATATGTGAGATCTTTGAACCAGAGGAGTCTTTTCTGTAATTCATGATCAGTAGTGCTGCCTAAATCACAATGATGTAAGTGCTATGTGCTGCTACTGGAGAGGAATTTGATGCCTGTGACCCTACCTAAAACATGAAGCTATTCTTATGTAAGTGCTGGAGCTGTGATCAGCAATCATGATGGAGTCACTGTTCTTATTAGTGATGGAGACCCTGGTAAAGGCTATGATTTATCTTGATTTTGGATAACATGCTGAATTCCAAGGTCTGTACTGACACAAGAGGTCATATTGAGGTAAGTATTAAGAATTGGCACTGGAGATCCAAAGTGTCAAAGGGAATTCTGTTGATGTTCCTTATCCATGCATATAGTCACCAAAGTCAAACATATAATTTATTTTGATGCCTATGATTATACGTGTAACAAGAAGCCTTGCTGATGTCAGTGGTGCATTCTCTGGACAACAACTGTGCAGAAGTCCATTATTCCTATTGGTGAGGGAGATCCTGGTGATGACTATGATCTGTGTTGCTACTTGAGAATCTGAAAAATTCCAAGGTCCCTACTAATTAATGCTGAAGGCATACTGAGGTAAGTGTTCTTAGCTGGCAATGGAGATCAGATTGATGTCACATCCTATCTTTAACAGGAAATTCAATTGATGTTCCTGATGCATGCATGTACTTCCTCCTGTTGATCATGTAGTATATAAAATCGCCACTGCCCCTAGAATTAGTAGTGATGTCTACTACCAATCCTGCCACTGGAGAAGAAGTTTATGCCCATAAATTTGTTTTCACCAAATTTATGCTGATGTCACATGTATATACCTGTCAATAGACACCATGGTATATATTGCCCATAGTCCATACTTCTTTTGGCAACATTGTTGTCAGTGATCCCTGCTGCCACTGGGACCCATGTTAAGATCAGTAAACCAAAGTGTCTGAAGAAACGTGGATAAGGTTTATCATCCTTTTTCACCAGTATCTTTCTTTTTTTTTTCATTTTTTTATTAAGTATTTTCCTCAATTACATTTCCAATGCTATCCCAAAAGTTCTCCATACCCTCCCCCCACTCCCCTACTCACCCATTCCCAGTTTTTGGCCCTGGCGTTCCCCTGTACTAGGGAATATAAAGTTTGCATATCCAATGGGACTTTCTTTCCAGTGATGGCCGACTAGGCCATCTTTTGATACATATGCAGCTAGAGTCAAGAGCTACAGGGAACTACTTAGTTCATAATGTTGTTGCATCTACAGAGTTGCAGATCTCTATAGCACCTTGAATACTTTCTCTAGCTCCTCCATTGGGGGCCCTGTGATCCATCCAATAGCTGACTGTCAGCATCCACTTCTGTGTTTTCTAGGCCGCAGCCTAGTCTCACAAGAGACAGCTATATCAAGTTCCTTTCAGCAAACGCTTGCTAGTGTATGCATTGGTGTCATCGTTTGGAGGCTGATTATGGGGTGAATCCCTGGATATGGCAGTCTCTAGATGGTCCATCCTTTCGTCTCTGCTCCAAACTTTGTCTCTGTAACTCCTTTCATGGGCGTTTATTCTCAATGCTAAGAAGGGGCAAAGTGTCCACACTTTGGTCTTCATTCTTCTACAGTTTCATGTGTTTTGCAAATTGTATCTCACATCTCGGGTATACTAAGTTTCTGGGCTAATATCCACTTATCAGTGAGTACATATCATGTGAGTTCTTTTGTGATTGTGTTACCTCACTCAGGATAATGCCCTCCAGGTCCAAACATTTGCCTAGCAATTTCATAAATTCATTCCTTTTAATAGCTTAGTAGTACACCATTAAGTAAATGTACCAAATTTTTTGTATCCATTCCTCTGTTAAGGGACATCTGGGTTCTTTCCAGCTTCTGGCTATTATAAATAATCCTGCTATGAACATAGGGGAGCATGTGTCCTTCTCACCAGTTGGAACATTTTCTGGATATATGCCCAGAAGAGGTATTGCAGGATTCTCCGGTAGTATTATGTGCAATTTTATGTGGAACCACCAGACTGATTTCCAGAGTGGTTGTAAAAGCTTGCAATCCCACCAACAATGGATGAGTGTTCCTCTTTCTCCACATCCTTGCCAGCATCTGCTGTCACCTGAATTTATGATCTTAGCCATTCTGACTGGTGTGAGATGGAATCTCAGGGTTGTTTTGATTTGCATTTCTCTGATGATTAAGGATGCTGAACACTTTTTCAGGTGCTTCTCGGCCATTCGGTATTCCTCAGGTCAGAATTCTTTTTTTAGCTCTGAGCCCCATTTTTTAATGGGGTTATTTGATTTTCTAGAGTCCACCTTCTTGAGTTCTTTATATATATTGGATATTAGTCCCATATCTGATTTAGGATAGATAAAGATCCTTTCCTAATCTGTTGGTGGCCTTTTTGTCTTATTGAAGGTGTCTTTTTCCTTGCAGAACCTTTGCAGTTTCATGAGGTCCCATTTGTCAATTCTCGATCTTACAGCACGATCCATTGCTGTTCTTCTCAGGAATTTTTCCCCGGTGCCCATATCTTCGAGGCTTTTCAACACTTTCTCCTCTATAAGTTTCAGTGTCTCTGGTTTTATGTGGAGTTCCTTGATCCACTTAGATTTGACCTTAGTACAAGGAGATAGGAATGGATCGATTCACATTCTTCTACATGATAACCACCAGTTGTGCCAGCACCATTTGTTGAAAATGCTGTCTTTTATCCAATGGATGGTTTTAGCTCCCTTGTCGAAGATCAAGTGACAATAGGTTTGTGGGTTCATTTCTGGGTCTTCAATTCTATTCCATTGGTCTACTTGACTGTCACTATACCAGTTCCATGCAGTTTTTATCACAATTGCTCTGTAGTACAGCTTTAAGTCAGGCATGGTGATTCTACCAGAGGTTCTTTTATCCTTGAGAAGAGTTTTTGCTATCCTAGGTTTTTTGTTATTCCAGATGAATTTGCAGATTGCGCTTTCTAATTCGTAGAAGAATTGAGTTGGAATTTTGATGGGGGTTGCATTGAATCTGTAGATTGCTTTTGGCAAGATAGCCACTTTTACAATGTTGATCCTGCCAGTCCAAGAGCATGGGAGATCTTTCCATCTTCTGAGATCTTCTTTAATTTCTTTCTTCAGAGACTTGAAGTTCTTATCATACAGATCTTTCACTTCCTTAGTTAGAGTCACGCCGAGATATTTTATATTATTTGTCACTATTCAGAAGTGTGTTGTTTCCCTAATTTCTTCCTCAGCCTGTTTATTCTTTGTGTAGAGAAAGGCCATTGACTTGTTTGTGCTAATTTTATATCCAGCTACTTCACCAAAGCCGTTTTTCAGGTTTAGGAGTTCTCTGGTGGAATTTTTAGGGTCACTTATATATATTATCCTTTCATCTGCAAAAAGTGATATTTTGACTTCATCTTTTCCAATTTGTATCCCCTTGATCTCCTTTTGCTGTCGAATTGCTCTGGCTAGGACTAAAAGTACAATGTTGAATAGGTATGGGGAGAGTGGACAGCCTTGTCTAGTTCCTGATTTTAGTGGGATTGCTTCAAGCTTCTCACCATTTACTTTGATGTTGGCTACTGGTTTGCTAGATTCCTTTTATCATGTTTAGGTGTGGGCCTTGAATTCCTGACCTTTCCAAGGCTTTTACCATGAATGGGTGTTGAATCTTGTCGAATGTTTTTCCAAATCTAAGGAGATGATCATGTCTTTTTTGTCTTTGAGTTTGTTTATATAATGGATTACATTGATGGGTTTCTGTAAATTAAACCATCCCTGCAACCCTGGAATAAAACCTACTTGGTCAGGATGGATGATTGCTTTAATATGTTCTTGGATTCGGTTAGCAAGAATTTTATTGAGTATTGTTGCATTGATATTCATAAAGCAAATTGGTTTGAAGTTCTCTATCTTTGTTGGATCTTTCCGTGGTTTAGGTATCAGAATAAACGTGGCTTCATAGTATGAGTTGGGTAAAGTTCCTTCTACTTCTATTTTGTGGAATAGTTTGTGCAGAACTGGAATTAGATCTTCTTTGAAGGTCTGGTAGAACTCTCCACTAAACCCATCTGGTCTTGGGCTTTTTTTTTTTTTTTTTTTTTTTTGGTTTGGGAGACTATTAATGACTGCTTCGATTTCTTTAGGGGATTTGGGACTGTTTAGATCGTAAACTTGATCCTGATATAACTTTGGTACCTGGTATCTGTCTAGAAATTTTTCCATTTCGTCCAGGTTTTCCAGTTTTGTTGAGTATAGCCTTTTGTAGAAGGATCTGATGGTGTTTTGGATTTCTTCAGGATCTGTAGTTATGTGTTTCTTTTCATTTCTGATTTTTTAATTAGGATGATGTCCCTGTGCCCTCTAGTGAGACTAGCTAAGGGTTTATCTATCTTGTTGATTTTCTCAAAGAGCCAACTCCTCATTTGGTTAATTCTTTTAATAGTTCTTCTTGTTTCCACTTGGTTGATTTAGCCCCTGAGTTTGATATTTCCTGATGTCTACTCCTCTTGGGTGAATTTTCTTCCTTTTTTTCTAGAGCTTTTAGATGTGTTGTCAAGCTGCTAGTGTGTGCTCTCTCCAATTTATTTTTGGAGGCACTCAGAGCTATGAGTTTCCCTCTTAGAAATGCGTTCATTGTGTCTCATAATTTTGGGTATGTTGTGGATTCATTTTCATTAAACTCTAAAACGTCTTTAATTTCTTTCTTTATTCCTCCCTTGACCTAGGTATCATTGAGAAGAGTGTTATTCAGTTTCCACGTGAATGTTGGCTTTCCATTATTTATGATGTTATTGAAGATCAGCCTTAGTCCATGGTGTTCTGATAGGATGCATGGCATATTTTCAATATGTTTGTATCTGTTGAGGCCTGTTTTGTGACCAATTATTTGGTTAACTTTGGAGAAGGTCCCGTGAGGTGCTGAGAAGAGGATATATCCTTTTGTTTTAGAATAAAATGTTGTGTAGATATCTGTTAAGTCCATTTGTTTCATAACTTCTATTAGTTTCACTGTGTCCCTGTTTAGTTTCTGCTTCCACGATCTGTCCATTGATGAAAGTGGTGTGTTGAAGTCTCCCACTATTACTGTGTGAGGTGCAATGTGTGCTTTGAGCTTTACTAAAGTGTCTTTAATGAATGTGGCTGCCCTTGCATTTGGAGCATAGATATTCAGAATTGATAGTTCTTCTTGGAGGATTTTACCTTTGATGAATGTGATGTGTCCCTCCTTGTCTTTTTTGATAACTTTTGGTTGGAAGTAGATTTTATTTGATACCAGAATGGCTACTCCAGCTTGTTTCTTGAGGCCATTTGCTTGCAAAATTGTTTTCCAGGCTTTCACTCTGACGTAGTATCTGTCTTTTTCCCTGAGATGGGTTTCCTGTAAGCAGAAGAATGTTGGGTCCTGTTTGTGTAGCCAGTCTGTTAGTCTATGTCTTTTTATTGGGGAATTGAGTCCATTGATATTAAGAGATATTAAGGAAAAGTAATTGTTGCTTCCTTTTATTTTTGTTGTTAGAGTTGACCTTCTGTTCCTGTGGCAGTCTTATTTTTGGTTTGTTGAGGGATTAATTTCCTGCTTTTTCTAGGGTGTGATTTCCGTCCTTGTATTTTTTTTTTTGTTGTTGTTGTTGTTTTTTTTCTGTTATTATTCTTTGAAGGGCTGGATTCGTGGAAAGATAACATGTGAATTTGGTTTTGTTGTGGAATAGTTTGGTTTCTCCATCTATGGTAATTGAGAGTTTGGCTATGTATAGTAGCCTGGGCTGGCATTTGTGTTCTCTTAGTGTCTGTATAACATCTGTCCAGGCTCTTCTGGCTTTCATAGACTCTGGTGAAAATCTGGTGTAATTCTGATAGGCCTGCCTTTATATGTTATTTGACCTTTATCGCTTACTGCTTTTAATATTCTATCTTTATTTAGTGCATTTGTTGTTCTGATTATTATGTGTCAGGAGGAATTTCTTTTCTGGTCCAGTCTATTTGGTGTTCTGTAGGCTTCTTGTATGATCATGGGCATCTCTTTCCTTAAGTTTGGGAAGTTTTCTTCTATTATTTTGTTGAAGATATTTGCTGGCCCTTTAAGTTGAAAATCTTTGTTCTCATCAACTCCTATTATCCATAGGTTTAGTCTTCTCATTGTGTCCTGGATTTCTTGGATGTTTTGAGTCAGGATTCCTTTCATTTTTGTATTTTCTTTGATTGTTGTGCCGATGTTCTCTATGGAATCTTCTGCACCTGAGATTCTCTCTTTCATCTCTTGTATTCTTTTGCTTATGCTCACATCTTTGGTTCCAGATTTCTTTCCTAGGGTTTCTATCTCCAGCGTTGAGTCACTTTGGGTTTTCTTTATTGTGTCTACTTCCCTTTTTAGGTCTAGTATGGTTTTGTTCATTTCTATCACCTTTTTGGATGTGTTTTCCTGTTTTTCTATAAGGACTTGTACCTGTTTGTTTGTGTTTTCCTGTTTTTCTTTAAGGACTTGTAACTCTTTAGCAGTGCTCTCCAGTATTTCTTTAAGTGAGTTATTAAAGTCCCTCTTGATGTCCTCTACCATCATCATGACATATGCTTTTAAATCTGGGTCTAGATTTTCGGTTGTGTTGGGGTGCCCAGGACTAGGTTGTGTGGGAGTGCTACGTTCTGATGATGGTGAGTGGTCTTGATTTCTGTTAGTAGGATTCTTACGTTTGCCTTTCACCATCTGGTAACCTCTGAGGCTAGCTGTTATAGTTGTCTCTGGTTAGAGCTTGTTCCTCAGGTGACTCTGTTAGCCTCTATCAGCAGACCTGGAAGGCTAGCTCTCTCCTTAGTTTCAGTGGTTAGAGTATTCTCTGCAGGCAAGCTCTCTTCTTGCAGGGAAGGTGCCCAGATATCTGGTGTTCAAACCTGCCTCCTGACAGAAGTTGTTATCTACTCACCAGAGGTCTTAAGATCCCTTGGAGGGTCCTGTGCAGACCTTGGGGGTCTCCAGATACTCTGCGCAAAAGGAACCCCGGTGCTGGTGTGGACCAGAAGGGACTTGTGACCCTGATTTGCCGGCTTTTCTGCTTCTCTAATTACGGCAGTATCAGATCCCGCAAGATAGGATTGGAGCAGACGCTGTGTTCCACTCACCAGAGGTCTTTAGATACCATGGGGGACAATGTGGGGGTCCTTGCGGGTGTCCGGAGACACTGTGAGCAAGGTATCCCGGTGCTGGTATGGACAGGAAGGGAATTGTGACCCTGATCAGGCTGTTTTTTCTGCTTCCCTAATTAAGGCAGTCTCAGGTCCCTCGTGATTGGATTGGAGTAGATGGTTTGTTCCACTCATCACAGGTCTTAAGATCCCGTGGGGGATCCTGTGGGGGTCCTTGCAGGTGTTCGGAGACTCTGTGGGCAAGGAACCCCGGTGCTGGAGTGGACCAGCAAGGCCACCAGTAGCTTTCTTGAAACATATAACCTACGTTGCTTCTGGAGGTATTGTTAATGCTAAGGGTCCCTGATACCATCAGAATAATGTGAAGTTCAAGTTCAATAGTGTTGCCTATTTTCATGTTGAATTAAATATTCTGGCATATGTTATTTTGAAAACATATCTATTGTGGTACCAGACACCAGTATATGTTCATGTTACTTCAGGCCTCCAGCATTCATGCCAGTAATACCTGATGCCATTTGGGACAATATTGATATGAGGGTGTCCAACAGTCAACGGAATTATTACAGATGTATGTTATCCATTTTTCTGCTCAATTTGTGCGAAGATTCTTACCATCTATAATAATTTTGATATCACTATGCATCCTGCCTCTTGAATTACCTTGATGTCTCTGATTCTTCTTGGCAACAGACTTCACTTTGTATGCCAGATGCCTGTTGTCATAGGCATCCAGGTCAGGGGTGAATCTTACTCCCACTTTAGACTAATTAATGACACCAGAGACCTCAAAGCAAAGTGAATCTGGCTCCCAATTTAGATTAATTAATGACACCAGAGACCTCAAAGCAAAGTGAAGCTTGCTTTTACTTTGGACTAATTAATGACATCAGAGATCCCAAGGGACATATAGTCATTCATCCATGATGTCACTGGTAACCATGTTGAGATTTGTAGTCAGAGTTTGTAGCAGGAATGGTGTAGCAACAAGTGTTAACTTTGAAGAGGTCCATGACATCTGAGATGCCCCAATCATAAATGTCTATTGTGAAAATCATTGTCAGTACTGCTGCCTAAGTTTATAATGACAAAAGATCTGTGTACTGTTATTGAAGTTCCCTTTGATGTCAGTGATCACATCTGAATGCTGAAGCTATGCTGATATCATTGCTGTTTGCTGTGATAAGCAAGCATAATGGAATCTATTACATGAAGTACCTATTACTAATGGAGACCCTGGTAATCGTTATGAGAAGTGTTGCTTCTGGAGAAACTGCTGAATTCCAAGGTAAATGCTGATACACAATGCCATATTGAGGTAAGTGTTTTTATCTGACACTGGATAGAAAATTGATGTCTGAGATCCTACCCACCACAGGAAGTTCTGTTGATGTACCTGATGCATTCATGTAGCTCCTGATGTGAAACATGTATGGTATTTTCATTATTAAGATTCTACCTGTTACCAAAAAACAAAACAAAACAAAACAAAACAAAATAAAACTATGTTGATATCAGTGATGTATGCTGTGATCAGCAATTTTGATGGAGTCCAAGTTTGATTTTATTCCTATTGCTATTGGAAACCCTACTGGTGGCTATGATCTGTGCTACTGCTTGAAAGTATAATGAACCTCAAGGTCCACAATAATGCCCAAGTTTATTTTGAGGGAAGTATTCTTATCTGGTTCTGGAGATCAGATTAAAATCTGGAAACCTACCTGCAACAGGATCATCAGTTGGTATTTCTCATGAATGTGTGTAGCTCACAACATCTAACATGTGATAAATATTGATACTTGTGATCCTGCTGGATACCTGAAGCTACTTTGAAGTCAGTGATGCAGCTATGACCAGCAATCATGATGGGGTCTTTTATTCCTGTTGCTAATTGAGACCCAGGTGATGGCTAAGATCTGTGTTGTTTCTTGAGAACCTGATGAATTCAAAGGCCCATAGTGAAATGATAGGTTATATTGAGGTACGTGTTCTCAATAATGGAGATCAGATTGATATCTAAGATCCTAACAGCAACAACAAATTCTGTTGATTTCACTGATACATGAATACATTGCATGATGTTGACTATGTAATGTGCAAGATCTTTACTGCCACCTGAAATAATGTGGATATCAGTGATTTATCCTGCAACTAAATGAGGCAATTATGACAATGATTTATTCTGCCCTGTGAATTGAGGTTGATGTCATTGATATATAACTGTCTACACACCCCATGGGATTGCCCTAGGTCCATGCTACCATTCACAACCTGGTTGCCTGTGATCCCTGCTGTCCCTGGTTACCATGTTAATATCACTATTACATAGTTCCTGTAGAAACTGTGGTGATATCAATCATCCATTCTGCCTCAAGTAGCCATGTTTAAACCCAAAGTCCATGATGCTTCTTGGATTATTGTTAATGTCAAGGATCCCTGAGGCTAGCACAGACTTATGTGAAATTTTAGATAAATTCTGCTGTGTCACATCATGTTGAATTATGTGTTCTGAGATATATTATGTGGCGGTCACATATAGTGTGGCAATGGACACTGTTGCTTGTTACATATACTTCAGGCATCCAGCACCATGGCAGTGATACCTTCTGCCTTATGGGCCCACATTAATATCACTGTCTCCTACTGCCAATGGAATCATTGTTGATGTCTGTTATCAATGCTTCAGTCAAATTTATGTCAAGTATACTGCTACCTGTAAACATTTTGATATCATGATTCAAAGTGCCACTAGGGGAGTTTCTTTACATGTTCATATCTACATTTGAAACTCTCTTGATATCCCTGGAAACTGATACCATGGTATATTTCAGATTCCTACTCACACAGGCAACCAGGCAGTGAGTGATCACTACTAACACTTTGGAACAAATTGATATCAGTGCTCCCAAATGCTAGGGAAACTGGCCAAGGGAATTGGGAAATTGATGTCATTCATCCATGCTGCCACTGGTAACCATGTTGAGATCCTCAGTCAGTGTCTTTGAAGATGATTTGATGTCTGTGATAACTCAACAAGAATAATGTGTTGTGAAGTTCACTGTCAGTACTGGTGCCTAAGGTCATAATGGTATAAGTGCTGTGTGCTGCTACTGGACACATCTTTGATGCCACTGAACATATTTGCAACCTGAAGCTATGTTGAGGTCAGTGTTGTATTCTGCAACCAGAAATCATGATGAACACAATTCTTATTGTTTATGGAAACCTTGGTGATATCTACGATCTGTGCTTTTTCTAGAGAACACACTGAATTCCAAAATTCATACTGACACTTGATGTCATGTTGAGGTAAGTGTTCTTATGTAGCACTGGAGATCAGATTGACGCCTGAGATCCAACCTGCCACAGGTAATTTTGTTGATGTCCCTGATACTTTCATGTAGCACCTGCTATCATCCATGAAATGTACAATATTCTTACTACCACCAAAAGAGGTAGTGATGTCAGTGATCTATCTTGTTCCTGGAAAAGCGTTTTATGACCCTAATTTTTTTATGCCCTCTGAATCAATGCTGATGTCACTAATATATACCTGGCAACAGACCCCATGGTATTGTCTGAGAATATTGTTGGCAATGGCAAAATTATTGTCAGTGATCCTAGCTGACACTGGAACCATGTTGACTTCAATAATGCACAGGTGCCAAAGAAATGTGGATGATGTGAATCATGCATCCTGCCTCTAGTAGCCATGTTGAAATCCATTGTCTGTGTTGCTCCTGAAGGGATTGCAAATGTGAAAAATCCCTGAGACCGTAAGAATCTTCAATGAAGTTCAGTCAATAATGCTATCTTAGGTCATGTGGAGTTACATGTTCTGAGGTAAGTTATGATGAGATATATGTGTGTGTGTGTGTGTGTGTGTGTGTGTGTGTGTGTGTGTGTAGTGGCATCAGATACCACTGTATGTCCATGATACTTCAGGCCTCTAGCAGAAAATATGTCAGTGATCCCTGATGACTCTTCTGCCCAAATTATGACTTTCATTAACTGAAAATGGAATTACTACTGATGACTGTTATCTATTCTTCTGTATAAAATCTCAGAAGTGTCTTGCCATTCATAAGCAATTTGATGTAACAATGCACCTGGCAAGCAGAAAAGAGATTTGTTTACATGAAACCCTCTGAAAGTATTTTTATGTCCCTTGTACTTACTGGCAATGGACACTATGTTATATCAGAGATCCCTGCTGACATAGATAAACAGATTAGGCGTGTTTTCTACTTCCACTTTGGACAGTATTGATGACATCTGTGATCCTGACTACCAAGGAAATTATATTGACATTACTGATTCATGATGTCACTGGTAACTATTTTGACACCCATAATCTGTGTGGTCATTGAAAAGCTACATGATGTCTATGATAAATCAACCATAAGAATCTGTTGTAAAGTCCATGGTAAGTATTGCTGCCTAAGTTCATAATGAGTTAAGTGCTGTTTGCTGTTACTGGAGACTAGTTTGATGCCTGTAATCCTAACTGGAACCTGAAAATACCTTGATGTGAGTGTTGCATGCTGTGACCAGCAATAATGATGGAGTCCATTTATTTTTCTATTGCTGATGAAAAACCTGGTGATGGCCATGATCTCTCTGGTTGTTTGAGAACCTGCTGACTTACACGGTTCATGTTGATGGTACAGGTCATATGGAGGTAAGTGTTCTGACGTGACACAGTAGATCAGATTGATGTCTGAGATTCCATCTTCCATAAGAAATTCTGTTGATGTTCCTGCCTGCTATCAACCATGTAATGTACATGGTTGTTACTGCCCCTGGAATTGCATTGTCAAGATAAATAGTGCCACCTGATAAGAGGTTTATGATCATAATTTTTCTTCCCTTTTAATCTATGCTAATGCCATTGACATATAAATGGCAATAGATTCCATGGTATGGCCTTTGTTACTTGCTGTCATTGGCCACCTTGTCATTAGTGATCTCTGCTACCACTAAGAATTATATTAATGTCACTCACTCAAAGGGCCTACAGAAAATATGATGATATCCATTATGCTGCCTTCAGTGGCCTTGTTTAAACCCACAGTCCATGATGCTTCAGATGAGATTGTTAATGTCCAGGATCTATGAGAACATCTGAACATAAGGTGAAAATTTAGGTCATACTGTTCCTCCATGTCATGTTCAGTTTCATATTCTGTTACACTGGGGACACATAGTGACAAAAGATACCATTTTTATATTCATGACATTTCAGGCCTCAAGCAGCTGTGATCACAGTAATCTCTGCTAACTTATGGGGCAACATAAATATGAGCGTCTCAAACTGACTAGAAAATCTCTACTGATATCAGCTATCCAAATTTTTCTGCTGTTATTTATGAGAAGTATGCTTTCAGCTGCAACAATTTTTATGTCAAAGATCCATCCTGCCATCAGAGAAGAAGATTCTGTACATAGTTATTCATGCCCTCTTAAATATTTTGATGGCCTTGATACTTCCTGACAACAAACGAGGTGCTATATACCAGTTCTAAGCTGCCACTGGCCACCAGGACCTGAGGGATTCTTACTGCCTCTTTGGAACAGGTAATGACATCAGAGATCCCAACTTCCCAATTGCCAAGTTAAAAGTATTGACATTACTTATCCATAAAGCATCTGGTAAGCATGTTGAGATTCATAGATAGTCTTGACTTTGAAGAGACTGACTTTGAATTCTGTCCTATCTATGAACCTTTAGTCAAAAAGTCGATTGTAAAGTTCATGATCAATATTGCTGCCTAATGTCATAATGAGGTAAGTGCTGTGTGCTGCTACTGGAGATACTTTTGACACCTGGGATGGTACTTGAAACCTGAAACTATGTTGATTTGGGTAATGAATGGTTTGATCAGCAATCATGATGGATTCCATTGTTTCTATTACTGAAGGTGATGGAGATCCTGATCATAAGGATGATCTCTGCTGCCGTTTAAGGTAATTCCATATTTTATGGTCCATACTGACACTGGATATCATATTGAGGTACAGGATCTGAGATGCAATGGAGATCACATTGATATCTGAGATCCTATTGGCCACAGGAAATTCTGTTGATATCCCTGATGTATGCATGTAGCCCCTGCTCTGGACCATGAGTTCACTAATATATACATCATGGGAAGACAAATTGTTCTATGTCTATACTCTTTGATACCACAAGCAACAATGTTGTCATTGATCCTTTCTCCCATTTAGTGCCACATTAATATGAGTGATTCCAACTGTCATTGGAATCTATACTGATGTCAGTGATGCATGCTTCTCTCACCTGTGGGAATGTCCTTTATGAGATATATATACTCTTAGCTGTGATAATTTTGAAGTCAATGCTCCATTCTGACACTATAGATGTGATTTCTGTTCATGGTTCTCCCTGCTCTCTGAAACAATCACTATGTTCTGATTTTTCCAGGCAATAGACGCCATGGTATATCCAAGAACTTTGATGCCAGAGGCAACCAGGATGTTAATGATACCTACTGACACTTTGGACCAGATTGTGATACCAATTGCCCTATTTGCTAAGATAAATATGTTGATTTTACTCTCCCATTGTACCATTTGTATCCACATGTGCTGACTCTGAAGATCTTGGTAATGTCTATGATCACTGTGGACAAAAGCATCAATTATGAAATGTATGGTCAGAACTTCTGCCTAAGATCCCAATGAGGTTAGTAGTGTGTTTTCCTATTGGAAACTTGTTTCAAGCCTCTGATGTGACTTACAACCTGAACTGATGTTGCTGTCACTGCTATATGCTGAACCCAGGAAACATGATGGTATCCATAGTTTCTATGCCTTGGAAGACCCTATTGATGTCAATGATCTGTTTTGCTGCATGAAAACAGACTGAATTCCAAGGTTCATATTGATGTACAAAGTTATACGTTGAGGTGAATGTTCTGAGCTGGCATTGGGGATAAGCTTGATGTCTGAGAGCTTACCTGTTGCTGAAAACTGTGCTGATATATCTGATACATGAATGTATTTTCTTTTTGTAGACCTTGTTGTGGGTAATATCCATGCTGCTGCAAGAAGAGATTTGATGTAATTGATCCCTCCTGCCACCAGAGAAAAGATTTATGTCCATAATTGAATCTTTTCAATATCAGTGATACACTTGTCAGCAGACACCATACTATATCTACAATTCTTACCCCCAATAGCAAACATCATATTAGAGATTTGTACTGCCACTTTGGACCATGATGATATCAGTGATTCCCAACTACCTATAGTAAAATTATGATGATAGCCATCCATATTGCTGCATGTAACTCTGTTCATATCTATAGACAGTGCTGCGTCTGAAGATCTTGCTAAAATCTATTATCCCTACTGCTAGAAGACTCGGTCTTGAAATTCTTGGTAAATACTGTTGCCTAAGTCATGTTTACTTAAGTGTACTGTGTTACAATCAGTTATGATTTTCATGCCTGTTACCTGACTGCCTTCTGACATCAGTAATCACAACAGTGATTATTGTTCCTCTCAAGATATTATGGGGCACGGGAATCTATGAAATGTCCATGATTTATGCATATAGCCCCTCCTGTTTTTTTTTTTTTAATCATTTATACGCACTTTACTGCAACCAGAAGAACTGATCACAGTATCATTGATCCATCTTGGCAATGGAGAAGATGCTTATGTTAATACTATTCCCAGGTTCTGAATCTATGCTAATGTCAAAGATACACCTGGAAACAGTAACCATTTTTTATTTCCCCCAAGATCTATGCTACCACAGGCAACCTTGATTTCAGTGACCCCTGTTGCAAATGAGTACCATATTATAATCAATAATTCAAAGTGCTGTCAGAAAGTATTTTGATATCCATAACCAATGATGGAACTAGCATCTATATTGAAATGTATGGTCTGTGTTGCTTCTGATGGAATTGTTTATATCAAGGAGCCCTGTGGCCACCAGTGTCTATTCTGAAGTTTAAGGTCAATACTGCTGCTTGAGGTCATGTTGTGAAGTGTTCTAAGATATGTTATATTGATTTCATTGATATAATGTGGGAAAAGATACCATTGTTGTATATCCACAATCCTTGATACCAGGATCATCCAGGATCATCCAGGATGTCCATGTTCTCTGCTGCCACTTGGAACATTAATACAAGCTACTCCAAATGCCACCAAAATATATACTGATATCATCAATCTACACTTCTGCCATCTGACACCATGTTAGGTATATGATGTGTACTGCCAGCTATAACCAATTTGATGTCAAAGGTCTATCCTGCCACTAGAGTGGACATTACTGTCTATGGTCTTAAATGTCCTCAAAAACTGTGTACATGCAAATGATACCTCCTGGCAACAAACAACATGGTTCATCTCAGATGATGGCTGCCATTAGCCACCAGAACATTAGGGATTCTTGCTGTCAGTTTAGACCCTATTGATTATATCATTGATCTCAGTTGCATAGGAAAATATCTTGATGTCACTTAATCCTGCTGCCTGTGGTAACCATGTTGATATCCCTAGTCAGTTTTTGCTCTCAAGAGCTTGGTGATGTCTGTGAGCCCTACTGCCAGAAGAATCTATCTTGAATTTCATGGACAGTACTGCTACCTACTTCATGTGGAGTGTTCTGAGTTCCACCTCAGAGATATGTGTGATCCTACTTACAACTGGAAGCTATACTAATATCAATAATACTTGCTTTTACCAGCAAAAAAGATGGTGTACATAGGTATTATTGAGATACTACCTGACACAAGTAACTATAGTGAATTCCTTGATGCATGTATGCAGCCCTCAATGCAGATCATATTAATTAAATACCCTTTTTGACACCAGATTCGCTATTGATGTCAATGATCCATCCTGCCACTGGAGAAGAAATTTATTTGAATGATCTCTTCTTCCCTCTGAGTCTATGATGATATCACTGATTTAACTTGCAATAAACACCATGGAATCTATACTGATGTTGGACCTGCACTCTGCAACAAATGTGTGCGAGCCCCAGGTTCAGCCTGTGTATGCTCCTTGGTTGCTAGTTCAGTATCTGAGAGCTTCAGTGATCCAAGTTGTTTGATTGGGTTGGTATTCCTTTGGAGTTCTTATCCCCCTTGGGGCCCTCAATTTTCTGCCCAACTCTACCATAAGAGACCCAAGCTCCATTCAATATTTGGCTGTGGGTGTCTGTGTCTGTCTGAGTCAGCTGCTGAGTAGAGCCTCCTAGAGGTCAACATGCTTCTGTCTGCAGTCCTATCACTGTATCATTAATGCTGTCAATGATTGGTTGTTGCCCATGGGATAGGTCACTAGTTTGGGCAGTTATTGCTTTGCCATTGCATTAGTGTTTTTTCTATCCCTTGTCAATGTATTTCTCATAGACAGAATAAATTTTAGGTCCAAAGTTTGAAGATGTGTTGGTGTGACGATAGCTTCACTGGAGTTCCTACATAGACACAAGAGGTGGACCATTCAGATTCCATAGCACAATATTGTAAGTCGCAGTTGAGATCATCCACATTGATATTTGAGTGCCTTCCCTTTCCCAGGTCTCAGGTCATCCTCAACATGCCACACCCCTACACTCTATACCCCTGCAAGTTTCAGTTTTCCCTTCATTCTCTTCTAGACATCTACCCTGCCCCTACCCACACTGGATTCTGAACACTGCCATGTCATTACCCATTCTTTCTCTCACTCACTTAATTTTGCCCATCTGCTGCCCATGATTTTTTAAAGTGAGATTCAAGCATCCTCACTTTGTCCTTTCTTCTAGTTTAGCTTCCTTGAGTCTGTGGAGTACAGAAATTTTATCCTGTATTTTAAGACTAATTTCAACTTATAAGTGACTACATGCCATACATGTCCTTTGGGGTCTGGGTTAATTAGCTCAGGATGATATTCTCCATTCCATCTATTTTTCTACAAAATCCATGATGTCTTTGTTTTTAATAGCTCTATAGTAATCCACTATGTAGATGTGTCACATTTTCTTTATCCATCTTTCAGTTGAGGGACATCTAGGCTGTTTCCAGTTTCTGGCTATTATGAATAAAGCTATGGACATGGTTGAGCAAGTGTCCTTTTCGGGACAGTGGGATATCTTTTGGGTATATGCAAAGGAGTGGTATAGCTGGCTCTTGAATAGAACTTAAATAGAATATTTACAGTTTTCTAAAAAACACCAAATAGATTTCCAAAGTTGATGCAGAAGTTTGCAGTTCCACCAGCAATTGAGGTATGTTCCCCTTGATCCACATCCTAACTAACATGCATTACCACTTAAATTTTTGATTTTAGCCAATATGACTATAGTATGATAGAATCTCAGAGATGTTTTGATTTGCATTTCCCTAATGACAAAGCACATTGAACATTTCTTTAAGTGTTTCTTGGCCATTCAAGATTCTTCTGCTGAGAATTATCTGTACCTAATTTTTCACCTAGGTTATTTGGTTTTTTGGAGGTTAACTTCTTGAGGTTTTGGTAAATTTTGGACATTAGTCCTCTATGGGATGTCCGTTAAGTGAAAAATTTTCATAATGTGTAGGATGCTGATTTGTACTATGGGCTATGTCCTTTGGTTTACAGAAGCTTTCCAGTTTCATGAGGTCCCATTTATCAGTTCTTGATCTTAGAGCTTGAAGTATTGGTGTTCTGTTCAGGAACTTGTTTCCTGTACCAATGTGTTGAACCTATTTCCTACTATCTCTTCTATGAGATTTAGTGTATCTGATTAATGTTGAGGTCTTTGGTCCATTTGTACTTCAGTTTTGTGCATGATAGATGTGGATCTATTTGCATTCTTCTATATGCAAACATCCAGTTAGACCAGCAATATTTGTTGAAGATGCCTCCTTTTTCCATGTATTGTTTTATCTTCTTCGTCAAAAATCAAATGTCCATAGGTTTGTGGGGCCATGTCAGGATCGTCCATTCAATTTAATTGATCCACCAGTTTGTTCCTATAATAATAGAATGGAGCTTTTAATATTATTTGTCTGTATTATAAATCAAGGACCGGTATGGTGGTACCTCTAGAAGTTCTTTTATTGGTTAAGATTGTTTTAGCTATCCTGGGTTTTTTTTATCTGTATGAATCTTAGAATTGTTCTTTCAATGTCTGGAAAGAATTGTGTTAGAATTTTGATAGGGATTGCATTAAATCTATAAATTGCTCTTGGTCAGATGATCATTTTCAATATGTTAGTCCTACTGCCCCATGAGCATTGAAGATCTTTCCATTTCTGATATGTTCATTAGTTTCTTTCTTCAGAGAATTTAAGTTCTTCTCATTTAAGTCCTTATACATGCTTGATTAGAGTTACACAAAGATATTTTATATTGTTCGTGTCTATTGTAAAGAGTTGTATTGTCCTAATTTATTTGTTGTCCCATTTATCATTTATCAAAGGAGGGCAGGCTATGTATTATTTTCGAAATAACTTTATATTCAGCTGTTTTGCTGGAGGTGTTTATCAGCTTGCTTATGTTTACTATAATATTATCTGCAAATAGTGATACATTGACCTCTTCCTTTCTACTTTGTATCTCTGTGAACTCCATCAGTTAACTTATTGCTCTGGGTTGAACGTTTAATACTATATTAAATAAATAGTGAGAGAGTGGGGTGCATTCACTTGTCTCCAATTCAGTGGAAATGTTTTAAGTTTCTCTACATTTAATTTTCTGTTGTCCATTGGCATTCCATATACTGCTTTGATTATGTTTATGTATGTGCCTTATATCCCTGATCTCAAACTTTTGACATGAAGGGGTGGTGAATTTTGTTGAAGGCCTTTTCATCATATTATGAGATGATCATGTGAATATTTTCTTTCAATTTGTTGATATGGTGGATTATGTTGATTGGTTTTCAGATATTGAGCCATCCCCACATCCCTGGGATGAAGCCTACTTGATCATCATGGATGATAGTCTTGATGTATTTCTGAATGGGGTCAAAGTCGCACTTAAAGAAATGTTCAAAGTTCTTATTTATATGGGACTGCAAATCAAAACAACCCTGCGATTCCACCCTACACCAAACAGAATGCCAAAGAACAAGAGCTCATGTGACAGCACATGCTGGTGAGAATGTAGAACCCGAGGAACACTCCCTTATTGCTGGTGGGATTGCAGGTTGGTACAACCACTATGGGAAACAATCTGGCTATTCTTCAGAAAATTGGAAATAGTTCTTCCTGAAGAACCAGTTCGACTAATTTGGGCATATATCCAAAATATGCCCCACCATTCCACAGGGCCATGTGCTCCACTAGTTCATAGTAGCCTTACGTGTAGATAGACAGGGCTTCAGATAGTGGAATGCGGTTACCAAAACAAAGTTAAAATTTCTGACCCAGAATTGTTCCTGTGTAAAAGTACAAAAATGGAGAAGAGATGAAGGGAAAGGTGACCCTAAAAATTCCACCAGAGAATTCCTGAACCTGATAAATGGCTTCAGTACAGTAGCTGGATATAAAATTAACTCAAACAAATTAGTGGCCTTTCTCTACTCAAAGGCTAAACAGGCTGATAAAGAAATTAGTGAAACAACAGCCTTCACAACATCTTCACTTCTGTATTAGTCAGGGTTCTCTAGAGTCACAGAACTTATGGACAGTCTCTAGATAGTAAAGGAATTTATTGATGACTTACAGTCGGCAGCCCAATTCCCAACAATGGTTCAGTCGCAGCTGTGAATGGAAGTCCAAGGATCTAGCAGTTACTCAGTCTCACGTAGCAAGCAGGCGAAGGAGCAGGAGCTGAGTAGTATTCCCTTGTGTAAATGTACCACATTTTCTGTATCCATTCCTCTGTTGAGGGACATCTGGGTTGTTTCCAGCTTTTGGCTATTATAAATAAGACTGCTATGAACATAGTGGAGCATGTGTCCTCTTTACCAGTTGGAACAGCTTCTGGGTATATGCCCAGGAGATGTATTGCTGCATCTTCATGTAATACAATGTCTAATGTTCTCAGGAACCTCCAGACTGATTTCCAGAGTGGTTGTACAAGCTTGCAATTCCACCAGCAATGGAGGAGTGTTCCTCTTTCTTCACATCCTTGCCAGCATCTGCTGTCACCGGAATTTTCAAACTTAGCCATTCTGACTGGTGTGAGGTGGAATCTCAGGGTTGTTTTGATTTGCATTTCCCTGATGATTAAGGATGTTGAACATTTTTCAGGTGCTTGTCAGCCCTTCAGTATTCCTCACTTGGGAATTCATTGTTTAGCTCTGTACCACATTTTTAATGGGGTTACTTGAATTTCTGTGGTCCAGCTTCTTGAGCTCCATATATACATACATATATATATATATATATATATATATATATATATATATATATATATATATATATATATATATATTGGATATTAGTTTCCTATCAGATTTAGGATTAGAAAAAAATCCTTTCCCAATCTGTTGGTGGCCTTTTTTGTCTTATTGACAGTGTCTTTTGCCTTACAGAAATTTTGCAATTTTATGAGGTCCCATTTGTCAATTCTTGATCTTACTGCACAAGCCATTGCTGTTCTGTTCAGGAATTGTTCCCTTTTGCCTATAACTTCAAGGCTTTTACCCACTTTGTCTTCTATATAAAATTCAGTCTGGTTTTATGTGAAGTTCTTTGATGTACTTAGACTTGAACTTTGTACAAGAAGATAAGAATGGATCAATTTGCATTCTTCTAAATGATAACCTCCCATTTGCCAGCACCATTTGTTGAAAATGCTTTTTTTCCAATGGATGGTTTTAGCTCCCTTGTCAATGGTCAAGTGACCATACCTGTGTGAGTTCATTGCTGGGTCTTCAATTCTATTCCATTGATCTCCCTGTTTGTCGCTGTACTAGTACCATGCAGTTTTTATCAAAATTGCTCCGTAGTACAGCTTGAGATCAGGCATGGTAATTCCACCAGAGTTTCTTTTATTTTTGAGAATAGTGTTTGCTCTCTTAGCTTTTTTGTCATCCAGATGAATATGCAAATTGACCTTTCTAACTCAGTGAAGAATTGATTTGGATTTTTGATGGGAATTGCATTGAATCTTTAGATTTCTGTTGGCAGGATAGCCATTTTTCTATATTAATCCTGCCAATCCATGAGCATGGGATATCTTTTCTTCTTCTGAGATCTTCAATTTCTTTCGTCAGAGACTTGAAATTCTTGTCATACAGATCTTTCACTTCCTTAGAATCACACCAATGTAGTGTATATTTTTGTAACTATTGTGAAGGCTGTTGTTTCACTAATTTCTTTATCAGCCTGTTTAGCCTTTGAGTAGAGAAAGGCCACTAATTTGTTTGAGTTAATTTTATATCCAGCTACTGTACTGAATTCTCTGGTGAATTTTTAGGGTCACTTATATATACAATCATATCATCTGCAAATAGTGATATTTTGACGTCTTTCCAATTTTTACCCCTGTGATCTCCTTTTGTTGTAGCATTGCTCTGGCTAGGACTTCAAGTACTATATTGAATAGGTAGGGAGAAAGTGAGCAGCCTTGTCTATTCCCTGACTTTAGTGGGATTGCTTCCAGTTTCACTCCATTTGGTTTGATATCAGCTACTGGTTTGCTGTATATTGCTTTTATTTTGTTTAGGTATGGGCCTTCAATTCCTGATCTTTCTATGTCTTTTATCATGAAGGGTTGTTGAATTTTATCAAATGCTTTCTCAGCACCCAATGATATTATCATGTGATTTTTGCTTTGGAGTTTGTTTATGTAGTGGACTATTTTTTAAATTGTTGCTGTAGGTGTGATATGATATGGGCTAAATTGCGATAGTGTTGACCTGGCGTTGATTCCACTAGGGGTTGACAGAGGAAAATGGGATTAGAAAATTCTAAACAGGCATTTGTCTGCAATCTTCAAGAGCTGCTTCAGGCTAGAGGAGTAGGGATTGAAGAACAATTGTTAGAATATTTTTCAGATTACATTGACAGCTTTCCGTATATTAAACCATCCCTGCATCCCTGGGATGTAGCCTTCTTGGTCTTGATGGATGATCATTTTGATGTGTTCTTGGATTTGGTTTTCGAGGATTTTATTGAGAATATTTTCATCGATATCCATAAGGAAAATTGATCTGAAGTTTTCTTTCTTAGATGGATCTTTGTGTGGTTTAGGTATTAGAGTATTTGTGGCTTCATATAATGAATTGGGTAGAGTAACTTCTGTTTCTATTTTGTGGACTAGTATGAGGAGAGTTGGAATTAGGTCTTCTTTGAAGGTCTGATAGAACCTAAACGCATCTGGTCCTGGGCTTTTTTTTTTTTGGGGGGGGGAGACTATTAATGACTGCTTCTGATTCTTTAGGGAAAATGGGACTGTTCAGATCTTTAATCTGATCCTGATTTAACTTTATCACCTGGTATCTGTCTGAGAAGTTGTCCATTTCATCCAAGTTTTCTAGTTTTGTTGAATATAGACTTTTGTAGTAGGATCTGATGATGTTTTGGATTTCCTCAGGTTTTGTTGTTATGTCTCTGGTATCTGTCTGGGAAGTTGTCCATTTCATCCAGGTTTTCCAGTTGTGTTGAATATAGCATTTTGTAGTAGGATCTGATGATGTTTTGGATTTCTTTAGGTTCTGTTGTTATATCTCCCTTTTAATTTTTGATTTTGTTAATTAGGATTCTTTCCCTGTGCCCTCTCCTTAGTCTGGTTAAGGGTTTATCTAACTTGTTGATTTTCTCAAAGAACCAGCTCCTGGTTTGGTTGAATCCTTGAATAGATCTTTTTGTTTGCACTTGGTTGATTTCTGCTCTAAGTTTGATTATTTCCTACTGTCTACTCCTCTTGGGAGAATTTGCTTCCTTTAGTTCTAGAGCTTCTAGGTCTGTTGTCAGGCTGCTAGTGTGTGCTCCCTCTAGTTTCTTTTTGGAGGCACTCAGGGCTGTGAGTTTTCCTCTTAGGTTTGCTTTCATTATGTCCCTAAATGTGGGTATGTTTTGGTGTCATTTTCATTAAATGTTAAAAAGTCTTTAATCTCTTTCTTTATTTCTTCCTTGACCAAGATATCATTGAGTAGAATGTTGTTCAGTCTCCACATGAATGTTGGTGTTCTCTTATTTATGTTGTTATTGAAGTTCAGCCTTAGTCCATCGTGACCTTTTGTATCTATTGAGGCCTGTTTTGTGACCCATTATATGGTCAATTTTGGAGGAGGTACCATGATGTGCTGACAAGAAGTTATATCCTTTTGTTTTAGGATAAAATGTTGTGTAGATGTCTGTTAAATTCATTTGTATCATAACTTCTGTTAGTGTCCATGAGTCTCTGTTTAGTTTATGTTTCTAGGATCTGTCCATTGGTGAGAGTGAGGTGTTGAAGTCTCCCACTATTTTTCTGTGAGGTACAATGTGTGCTTTGAGCTTTACTAAAGTTTCTTTAATGAATGTGGCTGCCCTTGCATTTGGAGCATAGATATTTAGAACTGATAGTTCCTTTTGGAGGATTTTACCTTTATGAGTATGAAGCACCCCTCCTTGTCTTTTTTGATATCTTTGGGTTGGAGGTCAATTTTATTCGATATTTGAATGGCTAGTCCAGCTTGTTTCTTGAGACCATTTGCTTAGAAAATTGTTTTTCAGCCTTTTACTCTGATGTAGAATCTGTCTTTCTTCTCGGGGTGGGTTATCTGCAAGTAGCAAAATGCTGCGTCCAGTTTGTGTAGTCAGTCTATTAGTCTATGTTTTTTAATTGGGGAATTTAGTCTATTGATGTTAAGAGAAATTAAAGAAAAGTAGTTGTTGCTTCCTGTTATTTTTGTTGTTAAAGTTGGGATTCTGTTCTTGTGGCTGTCTTATTTTAGGTTTGTTGAAGGATTACTTTCTTGTTTTTTCTCAGGTGTAGTTTCCATCTATGTGTTGGTGTTTTCCCTTTATTATCCTTTGAAGGGCTAGATTCATGGAAAGATATTGTGTGCATTTGTTTTTATCATGGAATTCTTTGGTTTCTCCATCTATTGTAATTGAAATTTTTGCTGGTGTATATTAGCCTGGGATGGCATTTGTGTTCTCTTAGGGACAGTATAACATCCGTCCAGGATCTTCTGGCTTTCATAGACTCTGCAGATAAGTCTGGTGTAATTCTAATAGGTCTGACTTTATATGTTACTTGAGTGTTTTCCCTTACTGATTTTAATATTCTATCTTTATTTAGTGCATTTGTTGTTCTGAATATTACATGTCAGGAGAAATTTCTTTTCTGGTCCAGCCTATTTGGAATTCTCTGGGCTTCTTATATGTTCATGGGAATTTCTTTCTTTAGGTATTGGAAGTTTTCTTCTATAACTTTGTTGAAGATATTTGCTGGCCTTTTAAGTTGAGAATCTTCATTCTCATCTACTATTATCCATAGGTTTGGTCTTCTCATTGTGTCCTGGATTTCCTGAATGTTTTGAGTTGGGATCTTTTTGCATTTTCCATTTTCTTTGATTGTTGTGTTCATGTTACCTATGGAATCTTCTGCATCTGAGATTCTCTCTTCTATCTCTTGTATTCTCTTGATGATGCTCACATCTATGTTTCCTGATATCTTTCCTAGGATTTTTATCTCCAGAGTTGTTTCCCTTTAGGTTTTCTTCATTGTTTCTACTTCTATTTTTACATCTTGGATTTTTTTTTATTCAATTCCATCATCTGTTTGGTTGTGTTTTCCTGTAATTCTTTACGGGATTTTTGTGTTTCTTCTACCAGCTTAGCAGTGTTTACCTGTAGTTCTTTAAAGACTTGTACTTGTTTAGCAGTGTTCTCCTGTAATTTCTTGAGGGATTTCTGTGCTTCCTCTTTAAGGGCTTCTACCGGTTTAGCAGTGTTCTCCTGTAATTCCTTGAGGGATTTCTGTGCTTCCTCTTTAAGGGCTTCTACCTGTTTAGCCGTGTTCTCCTGTATTTCTTTAAGTAAGTTATTAATGTACATCCTAAAATCTTCTACCACCATCAAGAGATATGATTTTAAATCCGAGTCTTGCTTGTCGGGTGTGTTGGGGTATCCAGGACTTTCTGTGGTGGGCTTACTGGATTCTGATGATGCCCATTGTTCTTGGTTTATGTTAGTAAGATTTTTACCATTGCCTCTCGCCATTAGGTAATCTCTGGTGTTAATGTTCAAGCTGTCTCTGGCTGGAGCTTGGTCCTCCTGTGATTCTGTTAGCCTCTGTCAGCACTCCTGAGAATCCAACTCTCACCTGAGTCCCAGTCTCAGATTACTCTCTGCAGGCAAGTTCTCCTCTTGCAGGCAGGTGTCCAGAAGTCTGGAGCTCTCATCCACCTCCAGAATCCAGGTGTCAGAGCCCTCCCTGTAAGCAGACTCTCCTCTGACAAGGAAGTTGCCCAGGTGTCAGGGTCTCAGCTCGGCCTCCTGGCTGAGGATGAAGGCCCGAAGGGACCCTGTCCAATAAGCTCTGTTGCTTCTGTTGCCCACATGCCCTCCAGTGCTCAAGAGGTCTTGGGTGTGCTAGAGGTCCTTCAGAGTGGAGAGTTCTCTGGGGCCCTCAACACCCTTGGCCGTGTTAATGCAGAAGATGGTGGGGCTGGCCCCGACTGGAAAGAATCCCAGCCTCTTGTTGGGCAGGTTTCCTTTGTCCCTGTTCCTGCTGGCAAAAGACCCTTCTCGACTCTTTGGACCTAATGTTGTGTTCCACTCACCTGTGATCCAGAGGTCCCAGGTGTGCTAGGGGTCCTGTGGCATGGAGAGTCCTCTGGGGCTCTTGGCGCCCTCTGGTAGGTTCAGTTGGTAGATGGCAGGGCTGGCCTGACCTGAATGGATCCCAGCCTCTATTCAGGTGGTGTTCCTTTGTCCCTATTCCTACTGACACAAGACCCTCTGTGATTCTTTGGACCTGATGTTGCATTCTACTCACTCATGATCCCAAGGTGATCCCGAGTTCCTGTGGCGTGGAGACTACTCTAGGGCCCTTGGCAGCCTCTGGCAGATTCAGTTAGAAGATAGTGGGGCAGGATGACAGTTTTGATCTTAGCCATTCCCACTGGTATGAGGTGGAGTCTCAGGGTTGTTTTGATATGCATTTCTCTAATGACTACAGATGTTTCTTTAGGTGCTACTTGGCCATTCATGTTTCCTCAGTTGAGAAATCTGTTTAGCTTTGTTCATTAATTTTAACTAGGGTTATTTGGTTCTCTGGAGTCTAACATCTTTTGTTCTTTATATATATTTTCCAAATAACACTTGCAAGGAAGTTGTTTGTTTGCTCCCCAACAATGTCAAGCTTGGGCACATTCCCTCCAGCTACACTATCAGGGTTCATGGGTATGGGTTTTCCTATTTTACCCCAATTTCAATGCTATATACATTGGGAAACATGGCTTTTGAGACACACTGGCCCTCAGTATGTGAGTTTCACACATATTTAACCAATTACACACAGGAAATATCTGTAAGAAAATAAGTCATCTGTATTGAACATTTCTTGACTTTTTTCTTTCATTCCCTAAATAATATGATACAACCATTTATATAGAATGTACATTGTATTATGTATTATAAATCTCCAAGAGGTAGTTTAGAGTATGTGGGAGGATTGTGCAGGTTACAGGCAAATACTGTGGTATTATAGAGGGGACTTGAGCACCTGGGGACTTTGTTATTTGTAGAGATTTCTGAAGCCAACCCTTGAGAGGAACAAGTATATGATGTGGTCCCGAATATGGCTTGAACAATATGAGATAGTAGCAAATAGTTGTAGCAAATCACAAGGATAATGCACATCGTGGCCTTCCAGTGGATAGATATGTGATGGAATTGAGCCTTTAGCGAAAACAACTTTGCAATTCCCTTTAAGGCAGGTAGACCATGGTCCTCTAAATCCTGGAGAATCCTGTGGGAAGATCTTCGGAGGTAAGTGCTGAAGGTTCTAAATAAGCGTTCTAAATAAGTCAAGCATAAAGAAGAAAGTTAAAATTACATTCTCCATAAATATCAGAATACCATTTATGATACATTTATCCACTGTATATATGATATGTATTTTCCCATATCCACATGATATATATATATATATCCATTCAAGCACTAAAATGACATGTATGGTATGCATTTGTTTAAATTTAGATGCTAGCATTTAAGTCTTTGATAAGTCACAATCCATATAACCACAGAGATTAGGTAAAGAGTATGGAACTAAAGTACAGGGAAGAATATTCAAAGGAGGAAAAATAGAATTATAGACTTATGGGTGGGGATATATGGGGATTGGAAATGAAGACTAAATAAAGATAGGGAAGGAACAGGAAGTGCAGTCGAGTGCCTATGGCGAGGGAGAGTTATAACTAAGGACAATTTGTGGGTGGGTGTATGTAGTTAATGGATGTAAAGACTAAATAGAGATGGAGAAGGAAGAGGAAGGGCAGATAAATGCCTATGGAGAGGGAGAGTTATAACTAAGGGCCATTTGTTGGGTCATATGAATCTTCTTAAAGTATATATGCATATGTAAGAAATGTAAATGGAATCACCAAATAAAGAGTAAAATAAACCAACTGGACACCACTCAGTACTAAATTAAACCCCAGTGGTTATAATGGGTTACATATAAGTGAGTTTTTGGCCAAAAGGGACATACACAAACCCACAAACAAAGAATCCAGGCTATTGAAAATGCTGTTTATTTGTTTTCCACAAACCAACGGTAATTCCCTATTGGTGACAATAATGCCTACATAAACCATTGAACCAAGAGAAATCAAGCTGGTGCTTAAATAGAGACCACACAAAATGACTAGTGCTGATGGTACTGGAAGGCACTCCTCAAGCTACCAAAGGAGGAAGGTAAATATCAATCCAGCTACAAAAGTTTTAACCTTTAATAGAAAAGTGTCTGCCAGATATACTTTTATAATAGTTTCACAAAAGTTCTAAGAGCAACCAACAAATATTTTTTCTTCATTTGAAGCCCAATCTGAAACCAAGAGAGTTATCTATACTCAAGAGAAACGTTCTGTGTTTGCTTACCTGTATCCTTCCTTTCCCTTCCTGCCTCACCCACCTCCAAACAGGGACACAGACAACACAGATCTTTTTACACTCAGCTTCTCCCTGTGAATAAAGAATTGGGAGATAAAGGTACAAAGGGCTCCAGACCAGGAAATTCATTGATATAAAGAGAGAAATATAACCTCTTGATACTTAAAGATGGCATAAAGATATTCTCCTCTAATAATTCTTACAGGATACTCATATTTTGTCTAACGTGGGCGCAAAAGGAATTTTGTGTTTAAATACTGGTTTGACAGGCTGCCTCTTATAAGCTGGTGTAGCACTTAAAGATGGGAAATTTCACCTGTGGTTTGGGACTAGCTAGGGAGTATTAGTCACTGACTCCAAGTAGTGAGAGCAGTTATAATCACCTGCTATGAATAGGTATTAATAATACAGTCTGTGTCTCTAGGTAAAGAGCATAACAGATATTATAATAGGTATTAATTAAATAGATGTCTGTGGCTCCTGGTAGAGAGCACAGCAAATAGAAGGTTTAAATAAATGTCTGTAGCTCTTGGTAGAGAGCACAACAGAAAACAGAAAAGATAGCTGCTCTAGGAGGAAAGTGTATTATTCATGGGAAATTTCACCTGTGGTTCAGAACTAGATAGGGAATATTAGTCACTGACTCCAAGTAGAGCGGTGATAATCACCTGCTATGAACAGGTATTAATTAATAGAAGTCTGTAGCTCCAGGTAGAGAACATGACAGATAGCTGGTATAACGGGTATTAGTGGAAGGTTGAATTAATTCCTTTAAAGATGGTATAAAGATATACTGCTCTAATAAATATTACAGGGTACTCATATTCTTTCTAACGTGGGATTCTAGGGAATTTTTGGGGTTAAATACTGGTTTGATAGCTACTGCTTATAAGCAAATATAGAAAGGAAAGAAATGGGAAAAGGGAAAAGGGAAAAAGGGAAAAGGGAAAAAGGGAAAGGCAAAGGCAAAGAAAGGAAAGAAAGGGAAGAGTAAAGGAAAATGAAAAGGATAGGAAAGAGGAAATGAAAGGAAAGGAGAAAGGAAAGGGGAAAAGAAAGAAGACGAAAGAGGAAAGGAAAAGGAAAGGAAAATAGAAGTGTGAATCACTTGTTTTAAAGATAGTATAATAAAGTTTGAAGGAGAGTCATATTCTGTCTAATGTGGGTTCCATGGGAATTTTGGGATAATATCCTGTCATGACAAATTAGAAAGACCTAAATAGGCTAAAATGAGTGTGGTTTTGTGTATTGTGGTTGTTTTATTATTCTTTAAGGACAGAGGGCAACCTAAAGGTTTTCTTGGTTCCCAGCTGAAGGACATGCTAATTTGTGGAACAGGTTTAGTCATCTGTTTTTGGAAAAGGTGATGAAAGTACTTACACCTTCCAGAGTTAGATAATAAGATTTGGTATAGGGAGACACCTAAGAATTAGATTCCAGAGAATCAAATAACAAGTTTGTCTTAGTCAGGGTTTCTATTCCTGCACAAACCTCATGACCAAGAAGCAAGTTGTGGAGGAAAGGGTTTATTCAGCTTAAAATTCCATACTGCTGTTTATCACCAAGGAAATCAGGACTGGAACTCAAGCAGATCAAAAAAAGGAGATGATGCAGAGGCCATGGAGGGATGTTCTTTACTGGCTTGCTTCCCCTGGCTTGCTCAGCCTCCTCTCTTATAGAACCCAAGACTAACAGCCCAGAGATGGTCCCACCGACAAGGGGCCTTTCCCCCTTGATCACTAATTGAGAAAATGCCTTACAATTGTATCTCATGGAGGCATTTCCCCAACTGAAGCTCCTTTCTCTGTGATAACTCCAGCTGTGTCAAGTTGACACAAAACTAGGCAGCACAAAGTTTATCTTGATGATATTAAAATTTTGTTTTGAGATTTATATATTACAGAATATACAGCCTTGGTGAATTTCAACATCAGACATGCTGAACTGACCTCCCTGAACCCCTGTTGTCTTGGATTGTCATCTGGATCCAGTCAGGACACAGACATCAGAGATGAATACAATCATTGGTATGTCCTTCATAAGGCGAACTATCTCTCACATTTCCCTACTCTTCCCCCTACCTTCAAACGTATCTCAACACCCATATTCAGCTTGAAAAAGTCATGAAAAGTTGTCATCCAAGTTCCCTAAGCTTCAGGGCTTGGGATGGTTAATATAGGTTGTCTTAGATACTAAAAATTTTGAAGTTCAGGGCTTAGACCCAGTCCTTCTATTGCTGCTATTATAATCAGATCTGAGATGTATAAGCATGTGAGTTAAGGGCCAAATAGGAAATTCATGGCTATGAGGTTTGGGTGTTTTCAGTTATTTTAACTAGAAATGGCTGAGAGTAGTTAACAGACAACAGTCTAGACTACTTCACATAGATAGCTGGTTTTCAAAACATCAGAAGTCCACAGAATGTGAGCTTTAATATTATTTATTCACATGTTGTTAATACAAGTCTGCTGCTGTCTGCTTTCCCTTCTTTGATTCAAAGATGAAACTGAATATCTTTGAGGAACTCCATTTTTGACAAAATAACCACTGGCAAGAATGGCCTCATTTCATCTACAGACATAATACAGTTCAAAGAAAGGATACAATTACAGGTTAGGACAGCTTGATTCTGATGAGACAGAGTAGGGTAGTCCTTAATATTAATGTATCTGAAAGTCTGTCAGATGACCCTGGCCAGTAGGCTGAATACCGATGCTCCAATGTGTTGAAGTAAGGCACTATCCAGGTGATCAGTTGTCTCTATAAATTGGCTAAGTTTTGGAAGCTGTTGTAGGCTTCCTATATATTTTCAGTTAATATCAGTGGTTCTTGAATTTCTGATGGGGTTGAAAAACTACATAGTCTCCTAGAGAACTGAGGCTTTTTACTTTAAGAGGAACAGATTTGAGAGGATGTTTTTCAGATGGCATTGTATCTAAAGCCCAGTGATAGCCAGGCGCAGAACCTGGCTTTATGTAAGGATAGATGACAGAGGTTCTAATTAATTAACAACCATAATGAACTGGGTGTTAGGTCTCTTGTAATTTATCAATAACAAAATAGTAATAGTTATGTTCAATTGTATCTGAGATAAAATAGTCTTTTAATAGTACAGAAAGGGGGAAATGTTGTGGGTAGCCATGGGGATAATTATATTTGATATTAATTCCATTCTCCTGTGAGTGGCTGCAAACAAGGAGGTAGTCAGCACTCAGGTGATTTCCTAAAAACCGGCTTCCCACCTTAAATTGTAAAATAAAGGAAAGCTGATGATTGGGCAGGTAAAAGGAAGGTGGAGTGGAAGGTGGGAGAGAGAAGAAGGAGAAAATGGAAGAGGGAGAGGATGCAGAGGTGGAGGAAAACAAAGAAAAGCAGAGCATAAGCCCATCACCTGGGGAAACTGCAAGTTCTAAGGGGTCTCATACGCTGTGGCAGATGGTAGCATAGTGGTAGATCTGTCCAATCTTGGTGCACAGCATGTAATCATATTAACTGAGTTGTGTTTTCATTGCTGGGGCATATTTGGGAGGATATTTACCTCAACACCATGGTGTTACCACAATGCTGGTAAGAATGACTGTCTTGGGGTTTTCCTTATACTCGGTGGTCATCCTGATAACTGAGTGTACCTGGCCAATGTCCAGTTCTGGATGTTGTAATCCCCTAATGAAGCATAATGCAACTATAACCCTGTTTTCAGTGCCCATGATATTATTTCTGACATATTTACACACTTGGTGAAAAAGCAAGCTTTAAGAGTCACAAGCAATTTTACATGTATATCTTGATGGATAGAGCAAAGCATCAACCACTTTACATATATACTTATATTTGATATGGAACACAGCTCCAACTTTACTTTTCTCACACTGCTTACTTATCTGTGTAAAATCTTTCAGGTAGTATAAAATGCAAGGTGATTACTTTTTGTTTTCTTCTCGTGAATAATTATGAGTATATGTAAGGAAAAACATCTTCAAAATATACACCCACAATGAGCTGTTTATAAATTATTAATAAAAACACAATTTTCCTCCTAGAATCCACATATATTTATATCTAAGCAAGTTGTTATAGATTAACCATGTGTAAGCAAGCAAGGTAACTTTTTTTTTTTGTCAGCCAGTTACTCTTACTGGTAGACTGCTATTTGCTGTTATAAAAAAGGGTCAATTACTTTATTATTTATCTCAAAAATTAATGCTATAAAAATCTTTTTTTTAATTAGGCATTTTCCTCATTTACAATTACAATGCTATCCCAAAAGTGCCCCATACCCTCCCCCCACTCCCCTACCCACCCTTTTTGGCCCTGGCGTTCCCCTGTACTGGGGCATATAGAGTTTGCAAGTCCAATGGGCCTCTCTTTCCAGTGATGGCCGACTAGGCCATCTTTTGATACATATGCAGCAGGAGTCAAGATTAGGCAATTTAGTGATCTAAATATCATCTTCTAGTGTCCTCTTTGATTTCTTTCTATAAACATTTAAAATATTTTGTCATACTCAACTTTTATTTGTGTGGGTACTTACCCAAGATGTTTTCTGTGGTTTGTGGCTGTTGTGGATGGTGTTATTTACCTGCTTCATTGGCTGGGCCATACCCCACAATAAATTTACCCACATCTTTGTATGTTTTCTTGGAGAATAGACCAACACTACCCCAATAGTGATATCCTATCCACATTGCCAGTGATGTCTAACTGCCATTAAAATCAACTTTTATCTGACTCCACACCCAGTTTGCATCAAGATTTATTAATTCTACTGCTATATTTAAAATATATTGTCCTTCTATATATTAAGATATACAATTCTACATACTAAATTCAGCTATTTCTTCCATAGAGAGACATGGGGACCCTTAGATAAAATATAAAAATAAAAATATACTCAGTAACCTTGAGGGGATGTGGTGGGGAGAAGTATTAGATTTCAATAGACCAGGAAATCATAATGGATGATGAGCAATCCCAAGGAGATCCCTATGGGTCAGTATGCAGAGCCCCACAGGCAGGAAGAAGCAGAGATGCAGCATTTTTCTTATGAAATATTTTTCTCTCAAGATAGGGATCATGCATAACCTGTTATTTCACCACATACTTTGGGGGGATATTCCCTGATGAGCCATGAGCAAGCTGCAAAAGATGGCATTAAGTTGACACTCTAATCCATGCCTAGGGTACCTGATGGCATAGACTGTGGTCTTTGGACAATATGATAAAAGAGATTTGGCAATAAATGTCCTCTCTCATAAGAATCTGAACTCCTATCTGAGAAACACAAGACCTCAGAGGTAAAGACAATGGGGTAATTTTTCGCCTGTCTCTGCCTGAGACCTGCCTTCACCAAGGTTTGAAGCATTATCTCACACCATCCCTTATACAATGAAGGTGTCTGTCTCTGCATGTATGACTTTTCCCTTGTCCATTGATCTCTAAGACCTTGGTTGTGTAGTGTAACCATGGTGTACCACATTGCTGGTAAGACTGCCTTGGGGTTTTTCTTATACCATGGGGTCAACCTGATAGCTGAGGATCCTGGGCCAATGTCCAATTCAGGATATTGTAATTTTCTAACGAAGCATAATGGAACTATACACCTGGTTTCCGTGTCCGTGGTTTTGTTTCTGAGGCTTTTGTGCAAGATGATCCATGTGTCCACAGGAGACCTGCCTTCAGCAAGTTTTGAAGCCACTTCTTGTTCTAAGCCCTGGTTGATGCAGGTACTTATATATGCAGTGGCACCTTCCCAACTTCATCTATATGCAGTGGTCTCTAAAAGCTTGGTTATAGTTCCACAGTGTCAGCACAGCACTGATGAGATATGTTAGTCTAGCATGCTACTGTCAAGATTACAGCTGAGGATGCTACACCAAGTCGGGATATTGCTGTAGCACAGTGAGAGGACCTGGGCCCAGTATTCATGGTTTGGTGTCTGAGGATTCTGTCTTCTATTTAAACTAAGAGTGGTGTTACTTTTGTCTTATATGTGTATAATCTCTACGCCTTAATGGTGTAATACCCATGACTGGATTGTCTCAGTCCAGTGGAAATGAGAGCCTTGTGTAGTCTTCGACCTAAAGGCCATTTACCTGACTCACTCTGGGAAATCCACCTGTAGCCTGAAATGCCTAAGATGCTAGGTTGCCACCTAGATGCCTGGTGACAGTCCACTTTTTAGGGTGTTTTTCTGAGCAAAGGTCCAAGGACCTAGGTAAAGGATAGTTTAGCATTCTAGACAAAATACTATCATGAAACCTAATTATCTTGCTGAGGCCCCCAGTGCTTTGCTTTGCTTTGCTTGGCATGTTTTGAGAGTGGCAGAGAGGCAGGGCAAAAGATTCCTTCAGTATTTCAAGTCCAGGGAGAAAGAAGGTTCTAGTGATTCTGGCAGCCAGAGTCAGTACAGGCTCCTCAAACAGACAGGGCTGCAGATCTCTTGGCCTACTAGATACAGAAGGCATAGTATACCACTTCCATTTGAGGCCATATTCATCAGAGATGGCCAACAATAGCAGCCCAGCAGTTTACACATATCCTCAGAGATATAGGAATATTGCCCTGGCTCCCTCTAAGTCTTTCTGATAGAAAACATAGTGCCCAAGCACACACATTTTACTACAGGATCCCTAGCTACTTTCTCTTCCCCTACTTGCAGCAAAGTTCATTTCTTATAGCTACAAGCTTCCCTGGATATTCTCACCTCAGCATATGGGATAGAGGAGACATGTCCTTCCCACCAAAGGCCTTTTGTTTTGTTTGTTTGATTGTTTTGTTCTGCGTGTTTCAAGCTTTCTTTTATTTATAAGATTTTTTTTTACATTTCAAATGTTATCCCCCTTTCCCATTTCCCCTCCAAAAACCGCAATCCCATCCCCCTTCTTCTGATCACCAACCCACCCACTCTTGCTTCCCTGTCCTGGCATTCCCCTACAGTAGGGCATCATGCCTTCATAGGACCAAAAGCCTCTCCTCCGATTGATGTCCAATAAGACCATCCTCTACTGCATATTCTTCTGGAGACCATGTGTCCTAGTTCCAGCTCACAGAAAAATCTTCCCCATTCCCTGTCCCCAGAATCCATCAAGTAATCCACTATATAAACAAACTCAAAGGAAAAAAATTATCATCTCAAAAGACCCTGAAAAAGCCTAGGCCAAAATCCAAAGCTCCTTCATGATAAAAGTCTTGTAGAGATCAGGAACTCCTGACACACAACTAATATAATATAATAAAACCAATATGAAGGAAACCAGCACCCAGTTACAATACAAGGCTGCCCACTCTCTCCCTATTTATTCAATGTAGTACTTGAAGTTGTCAGGAGTCATCATATGACAAGGTAATAAGTAATAAGTGATCTTCCTGAGATGGTCTGTCTTGGATTATAATCCACGAGAGATTTGCACCAATAGGCATGTCCCAGGAGAAAATCATTTCAGGAACGATTCCTGCTAATGCTTTTCTTGTTATTATTGAACATATAAATTGAACATAACACTAGGAATTAGCCCACACTTCTGAGCAGATCTCTGCAGATCTACAAAGATATACTGGCTTGTAGTGATGCTATATATGAAAATACATGATCTCTTAAATCTTGAAGATGATCCTATCAGATTTCCTAAAGTTATATCAGTGTTTATTAAGCTCTTTTGTAGTGTGTCTGCTACTAGATCCTTTTGTGATAGTCAAAACTGCAATGAGAACTCTGCCAGTCTCCCATGTGTTACCAGTTAATTCCTCTACATAATAACCAGACTTTCTTCTTCTTCTTCTACTACTACTACTACTACTACTACTACTACTACTACTACTACATTGTACTACTACAATGTACTACTACTACATTCCAAATGGTTGTAAAATAATTAACCAAAGGTCGTAAAAATATAACTAACAATTAATTAAAGGCTCTGGTGTAGAAAATATAATATTGACTATGTTTACTATACAAAATTTCACTAATAACTTACTTATGGTTTTTACCTTTCAGTGAACCTTCTTAGCTGTGACAGGTGATGAATATTTAGCCAGATAATTACTCCTAGTGTATATTCATGTAAGCATTCTCTGTTGTAAAATTCTATTTCAATTTATGATTTTATGTGTGAACATTTGATGATCTTTTTAACATGTGGTCATGTATTCTGTAAGATGTGTAAGTGCTGAGGATAAAGAGAAGAGAGAAGAAATGAGCTGAGAAATTTTCAGATAGAACAGTTTATGGACATAACAGAGCTGAAGAAGAACTTAGAAGTATAGAAATAGCATTGGAAGAGAAGAAGTTGAGAGAAAGGGGGCAAGAGAAGAGAGCAAGATTAGAAAAAATGCAGAGTGGAATAAATTCTAAAATATAGGTAACATTAAAAAAAACTAATAGAGCAATGTGCAGAATGCAGAGGGAAAGAGGAAAAGAAACCTGCAGAGATACCAGAAGTAGCAGGCAAGTTTCTCCTTACTATGGACAGAACAGGTCTTTTCTTACTAAGGCAAGCTTAGCCTTATTAAAGAACAAAGCTTTCTTCTTAAAATCTTGTGTTAAATTTATTCAGCATTAAAGGGGTAGAAACTTTTTTCTTTATGCAATAAAGTTTGGAGCAGATTTTTCATCCAGAATGATTTAGTTTCCTGCACCAGTGCTTGATCTTTGCGTCATATGCATAGGTCTGTATGGATGTGTGCATGTAAGTATGTAATTGACACAATTCATGCACGTTGAACCTAACGGGTTTGAATTGGAATGTATGAATTTGCATTTGTGTAACTCTATGTGAATTTATGTGTTTATGCATATTTTCTTATGCAAAATTTTTCCTTCTGTGAGCACTATTCTCTTCTTCTCATCCAATAGAAGTTTATTGTTCCATGCTTCCCCCTAGACTGAGAAGTAAGAGGCATCTGGACAAAAGAGAAAAGTCTCTAGCAATTAATTCTTTACTTAATCCCATGCTATTTTAGGATGAGGTGTTAAGTGCCAGAGACCACAGTTTCGGGTCTCAGAGAAACACAGGAGGCAGGTCAGCTACAGCAGCAAAGTAACTTAGACTTAGATAAGTAAACTTTTTATTATTATACAGCAACTCTAGATATCTTGAAAGACAGTCTTACCCCTGTATCTTGTAATATGAAGACTTACACTCCACTGATGATCTCCCCACTCTGCTGCCTCACCAAAACAAACGAAAGAGAAGAACCTGCCAGGGCTGGCCACCAGCAAAGTTCTAGCTAGAGCAATAAGACAACAAAAGGAGATCTTAGGATATACAAATTGGAAAGGAAGAAGTCATGGTATGACTATTCATGGGTGATATGATACATAAATGTCCCTCAAAACTCTATCAGAGAACTCCTATGACAGATAAACAATTTCAGCAATGTGTCTAGATATTACATTGACTCAAACAAATCAGTTTCCTTCCTTTACACAAATGATAAAGTAGATGAGAAAGAAATTAGGGAACAACACCATTCAAGTAGCCACACATAACATAGAATACCTCAGTGTAACTCACCAATCAAGTGAAAGGCATGTATGAAATGTACTTCAAGTCCCTGGAGAAAGGAAGGGAAGAAGACCTCAGAAGACAGAAAGATCTCCCTTACTCATGAATCAGTAGGATTAACAGTGAAAATGGACATCTTACCAAATGTAATCCAATGATTTAATGCAAATACCATCAAAATTCCAAGACAATTCTTCACAAAAATAGAAAGAGCAATTCTTAATTTCAAACAAACAAAAACAGTATACCCAAAACATTATAAACAATAAAAGAACTTTTGGGGGAATCATTGTCACTGACATCAAAGTCTTTTCTAAAATTAAATATCTATATCAAGTGTTCCCTACTGCTTGTCCCTTAGAGAGACCCTACCACTATCCTGTATCACTTTCTTTGAGAGGGCAGTGGCCTCCTGTGGGTATCCACCAACCCTTGTACATCGAGTCTCTGTAGGGCTAGGCAGAATTTCTCCCACTGTAACCAGACACGTCAAACTGTGTTGAGGAACAGATATCACAGTCAGGCTATAACTTTAGGGAAAGCCTCTGGTCCCCTAAAGGATTTTTTTTCTTTGTTCTGCCTTTACTTTGCTGGTATTTTTTTTTCTTTTTTTCATTCTAATGTTTAATCTTGAATCCCATGTATGGACTGCTGACATTCCATGTAGGAGTATCACAGCTAATAATATTTTTTTGAATTTTATTTTTTTAAACTTTTTATAGACCAAAAATATATTTCATTAGATATTTACCTTATTTGCCTGTCAAATGTTGTTCCCTTTCCTGTATTCCTCTCCCCAAACCCCCTATCTCCTCCCCCTCCCCTTGCTCACCAACCTACCCACACCTGCTTCCTGGCCCTGACATTCCTCTACAGTAGGGCATAGAACAGACATAGAGCCTTTCCTCCCACTGAGGAATGACTAGGCTATCTTCTGCTACATATGCAGATAGAGCCATGATTCTCACCATGTGTACTCTTTGGTTGGTGATATAGTCCCTGGGAGCTCTGGGTGTACTGGTTAGTTCATAATGTTATTCCTCTTTTGGGGCTGCTAACCCCTTCAGCTCCTAATTTTCTTTCTTTCTTTTTCTTTACTTCTTTTTTTTTTTAAGACAGGTTTTAATCTATATCTTTGGCTTTCCTGGAACTCTTTATGTATAACAGGCTAGCTTCCAACTCTGATCTGTGACTGTCTCTGACTCCTGAATGCTGGGATTAAAGGTATGAGCCAGCACAACCAACTTCAAAGGTTTCTTTCATTTATTTATTTATTTATTTATTTATTTATTTATTTATTTATTCAATTTACATCCCTTCCCCACTACTCCCTCCCTGTTTTCTCAGAGTAGAGGAAGTCCCCTCAGGTCTCACCCTGCCCTGGAACAGGTAGTCCCAGCCAAACTAAGCACATCCCCTCCCACTGAGGACCAACCAGGAAGGCCAGCCAGAGGAAGGAAATTTCATTCAATTTTTGAGATTATGCTATAATTACATTGTTTATCGCTTATCTTTTCTCCCTTCAGGCCCTCCCATATATACCTCCTTACTCTCTCTATACTAATCAGGACTCACCAGTATGATAGTTTAAACATGAGATGAAGATGGACAGGATATGTGGCAAAGTGGACATAGAACGCCCATAAGGCCTCAACCCTATACAAAAACTACAGCTAACTATTGAATGTTGAGAGTGGGAGCAATATCTGCCCTAGAGAAGAGCACACAGTTTGGTTAGCAATTACTATCATTATTTTTCTTTTGTTAAGGAAACAGAATAACCACAGCATTTCCCCCTTCCAGCGTAAGATGAAATATATCCTATCCCATCCAGGTTTGAAGCTATTTAGGAGCCTAGTAACTAGTTGAGGTAGGTGATTGTGTCCCCCATGGCAGCGACCCATCTTTTTATGCTGTATGTTCTCTAGGACTTTGGGTGTGGTATGGACCACAGCGATAGCAAATCCTTGGCAGGCATGACCACCCTGGGCATCACTCTGCATTTGAGGAGTCAAGATGATAACTGAGGATCCTGTACCAACATCCAAGTGAGAGGGCCTGTGTTCAGCCCCTGGATCCAGTGTCCATGCTTTTGTATCTGAGGGTTCTGATCACTTTTCCAGAAAGGAAAAGATAGTTATATAGTATGGTTCCTGTCCCTTGGGAGAATTTAATTCTCACAGTACAGTGGAAATGGTGACACAACGGGGTCTTTGTCTCCCAGGTTGAGTCATATGACTCATTCTGAGAGGCACACATTAGCCAGAAGTAGCCAAGATACTGAGTAGCCAATGGTGAGTTTGGAATGTAATGAGTTGGTGTGTTTTGCTCAGTAGAGGATCAGGTAGTGTGTGGCAATGCATTATTATGAAACAGCCTCTTACATCCCAGTTCTATGATACTAGGGTTGACTCAGCAGAAGGTAATATTGCTAAAGAAGCAGACACTGCATCAAGTGTAATAAGCACCTTGCCACTCAACTCCATCCCTAAATCCTAAAACAGTAAGAAATATGATTACAACCACTAAACAAAGTTTGTGATTTGGCTGGAATCTGTAATTTCAATCATAAAATTATACATAATTGAAATAATAAAGATTTCTGACAACTATGTTAACTCCTTCCACATAACCTTGATTTACTTGACAAAATCAAAAATCTGGTTCCACAGACAGATACTGAACTCAGTTGAATTTTTTAATAAACTTTATATTCGAGTTTCCATCAAACTTGTTCTCAAAAAAGACATTGTAGGCACAGTAGATGATGTTTCTAATTGGTTTACCAATTCCCCAACTTTTGACAGTCAAAGGATTCATGGCAAAGGTAATTCCCCCATCAAAGTACAGAATAAGTGTGTGCAAGCTTTCAAAGCAAAGCTGCCATTTTCAACTCTATATTTCCCCCTTACATTGCTCTCTTTAGGGTAGAAGTTTCTGTCTCAATGGAGTTGTAAAATTCTGTCCCAGAACATTCTTTCTCAAGGAGCTACTGAAAAACTCCTATCCAATGTTCTTGACTGGAAGGGTTTCTTGTTTCAGCACACTAATGAGTAATTAAGGGGACAAACATAAACATTTGTATTAGCTAATCCAAGAATAACTTCAGGAAGATCATATAGAGTTATACTTCAGCACCTGGAATACTCCTATCTCCTGTATTCCTGAGAGTCTGGTAAATAGTTGACATGACCTCCTCTCTGTCAATGCCCATCCCCATTACTTTGATGCTCTTTAGCCTGGAGATTTGTCTCCTGCAATGGTCACTCAAAGCTGCCTTATTATTATTATTATTATTATTATTATTATTATTTATTATTATTATTATTGATTTACCGGACCAAATTACTATTCTTTTACATCCTAGTGATAAAGTTGTGCTTTTTCAGGGACTACTCGGCAATCAAGTGCTGACATCTGGCTTTCAAAATATATTCAAGGTCCCCACTTTCTGACAACGCTAGGTAATACAGCAATGTGCCCTAAAACAGAAAAATATCCCCCATATTGAATACCAAAATGCAATTGTTTGAATGTAGAAATGATTTTAGAGCACCCAAAACCCATCAGTGTTATATTATGTGCCACACGCTCTGTTCGAGTCAGCTTAAGCTGAGAGGTTTGAAAGTCACTCATGAGGCAAAGAGCTTCAAGGAAGCTCTCCTCCTGGAGTCTGGCATTCACTCTAACCCATACATTAATTTTCCATTCCCGAGTTAGTCTAGTATATGGATCCACGTGCTCTCTTTCAGTATTTTCTTATTATAAGTGCCTTTTAAGATTTAATTCTGACATAGCTAAAGCCTTCTGCCAGTGTTCCAACAGTTCTAGAACGTCCTTGAGCAAGACCATGGGCTTGAAATTCAGCAAGAATGTTGCTGATCAGAATAGCCTCTGGTACTACACTATCAATTTGAATAAAAGCTAGGTCACTACCTTACACAGGAATTTACCATCACTGAGGAAGAAGGAAGTTTCAGACCAAAGGAGTAACCAGAATAGATACTTAGAACTATAGCGAAGTTACACCTATACACACACACACACACACACACACACACACACACACACACGTATTTACAATGCCCTAAGGGGAAGGTGGACTATACAATAGACTAAAATAGGAACTATGGCAAGGGCGCAAAGCCCTTGACCCTGGCTTCTAAGATTAGTGAATCTTAGGTGGAGCCCTTGTTGATCCTAGTTGTTATGAATTCTATCCGAGGTGGTTCCCTTTAGACCTCTTGTGTTTGCATTACTCTGTTTTATGTAAGATTCTGGTTACCTCATTTGTACCTTATGAATATGTCACCCAACTTTCTTATTGTCTTCTGCATAAAAAGTCTGATGCTTGGTTTAAAAAAAAACATTCAAATTTCACACAAACTCTCCTGTGTGCATCTGTTTGTCAATTCATCCTATGCTTTGCCCACCTGCGACTAGAGACTGGTTCCACACAGACAAAGGGGCCCAGAGAGTCTGCGGCAATTATGGAAAATAAATATAAATACATTTCCTTGGTGAATTTAACGAAGAATGATCCAAGATTTGAATTCTTTATTTCTCTCCCTCCATATCTTCCACTGTTTCTCTCTGTTGCATGAATCTGGGTCTGTACCAGCCTGAATAACTGAATCAATTTCTCTCTCTCTCTCTCTCTCTCTCTCTCTCTCTCACTCTCTCTCTTGCTCTCTCTCTACTTCTCGCTTGCTCTCCCTCGCTCTCGCTTGCTGTTTCCCTCTCTCTCCCTCTCTCTCCCTCTTCCCTCTCTCTCTTTCTTTGTCTCTATCCCCATTGAGCCACACAGAAAGCACCATATGGGGAAAAATTAGTGATACCTAAAGAAATGTTTCACAGTGTTTTTCAAGTGAATAAATAACTGACTTCAATTAATCTGGATAAAAAACATTACAAATACCATTTTTTTCATGCACTATTTGTATGTTTTATTCAATATTTGTGGTGGGTATTCATTTTTAAAAACAGCTTTTATCCTATTTACCATTTTCCAAATGTGATCATTGTAACACTTACATAGATACACATTCATTACACTCTGGGTCAGAAGCATTGAAAAACATATTTTAAAATAACAGCTATGCCTTACATCAGATTATAATGATTGGTTACTTAAAACTCAAGGCAAGTAAGGTTGGTTGTTCCATTAGTCCCTTAAGGACAGGTTATACAAAGGAAAAGCATACACTGGCATTGTTCTACGTCTGAAGTAACCTCAGAGTATATTATTAACTCTGGTTTTGAGATTAAACAAAAAGGCCAGTCATAGTAAAAGAAATTTCTCCTGAGAAATTTTTATTAAAAATTCATTACCATTGGTGTAGACTTGAGATAAGGGTAACTTGGCCTTCACAGAGTGATGCTGACCTGAAGGAGAATTTTCTCATAGATGCCCCAAATATTTCCATTTGGTTTTCCTGGCTGGATTTGGGAAATGGGTTATTTGGGTCTCAGAAGTATGGGAAAGTAAATTCCCTCAGACTAAGGAGTCTTTAGGAAAACCAAGGACCAGGTTGACCTGTGGCAGCTTGGAAAAGTGCTGGCTCCTGAGGCAGGCAGTGCTCCAGATGAGTTAAAGTCATAGGAGATGCAGATACATTGACATCATGTGACAGCAATATTTGCCAAGTGAACCCGTTGCTCTCTTCTCAGTAGAATGCATCTGCCATTGAGGGATGTGATGAAATTTCCTGGGATAGCTTCCTGGCCTCTTTGCACATAAGAGTAATATGCAGCAATGCTTTGGATCCTTAGGTCTTCTCTGGGCTAAGCTGCTCACTCAAGGCTATTTTGAAGAAGTCACACCTTATGCTGGATATCCTTGGATCATCCCATGGTGTTTGGGGAACACAGACCTACCACATAAATAGCTCTTTATTTTTCCTTCCTCACTTTTCTCTCCTTCATTCTTGTCTCTTGCACTCTTATCTCCACATGTATACCTAGCCCCAGACATGAGTATGTGACTGTTTACAGAGGACATAGAAAGTCTTAAAGTGACTTAGGGACTTTGGAAAAACAGAAGACAGTGAAGTATCTTGAGTGATCCTTAGTGATTAGAGTAGGGTGTGATGGAGCTGTGGGCTGGGGAGAAGAGAGAGATTGTCACAGATCTCAAGATTCCTCATTATGATAGCATGGCTATGTGCAGGAGACGGTTCAGATGGGGGCCCAAACCCAGGGCGTGGCAGGCATGAAGGCAGGTGGTATGGAATGCTTCTCCTTTTGCTATGTCCTCATCCACACATAAGATTCCTGGGCTTCCTGACTTCTCAACAATTGTTGTGAATGTACGCTGCTGCCCTCTGGTGGTAGGTGGGTTGGAAGACATGCTGCAGCATCAACCTGGACCCAGATGACTGGGTGCCTGAAGACTCAGACCTTAGTCAATGGAAAAAAGAATCAAAGGTATTGGCAGATATTCTTATCTCCTAGCATACTCCTGGCTCCAGCTTGAAAAATTGAATAGACCTGCCTGTGCTTTGCCCTGAATCCACCCCAGAGCTATATTCTGGTAGATTGAAGCTGCCTACTCTCCCAGGGGCCCAGCTGAAGTTGCTGGAATTCACCCTTTTGGCATTTGTTCATCTTCCCTTATACCCTAATCTCTCAGCCACAACCAAATCTCTCATCTACCAGCACAGGGTTCTCCTGGGAAGACTGGGGGACAAGCATCTTTAAACTTACAGCATTCTTGTGGTCTGAATTC